>NC_083765.1:21630754-21950754 GCF_963514075.1 Conger conger
TCCGATCCTTTCTCACCACCTACTCCACTCAGCTCCTTGTTCAAGCAATGGTCCTGTCCCGCCTGGACTATTGCAATTCTCTGCTGGCTGGCCTTCCAGCATCTGCCATCAGACCCCTACAACTCATCCAGAATGCTGCAGCCCGTCTGGTATTCAATGTTCCCAGACATTCACATGTCACCCCCCTGCTCAGCAACCTCCACTGGCTGCCTGTTATGGCTCGCATCAAATTTAAAACTTTGGTGCTCGCATACCAGGCAGTTAAAGGATCAGCCCGGGAATGACCTCCCGGTGGATGTCAGAACGGCAGAGTCGCTGACCTCCTTCAAGCGCAGACTGAAGACCCATCTCTTCAGGCTACACCTTTCCCTCCCCAACTCACAATCACCATGATTAGGCTTAGACTGTAATGGCACTTATGTATAGATATCGTTACTTGTATAGGTATTGTTGTTTTTATTGGCTGTTGTATTGTTGTATTCTAGCTGCCAACTGTGGTATGCTAGTTTGAAAGTTGATTGTACTCTTCAAGGGTTCTGAATTTCTGTATGTTTACACTAGGACTCAGAACTGTACTGTCCTCTCAGGTCCTCTTGGCACTTGTTCTTGTGTTTGATTTGCACTTTGTTGTACGTCGCTCTGGATAAGAGCATCTGCTAAATGCCACGTAATGTAATGTAATGTAACTACCAGGCTGCTTATGCATATGGGAATCCGAGGCCAGGCCCAACGTCATGCCATCAAAGCCCTCTCTGAAAGGGCAAGTCAGTGGCTCTGGATCAGGAGGAGAGAACATCTGGGCTCCAAAATAACTACAAGAATGAAATGACATCAAGGGAGTGAGGTGTAGAAGGGGTTAAAGTGGAGGGGGGCACACCTGGGACACCAGATGTTGCTGTTGAGCCCTGTTGGAGGTGTCGTATATATATAAATATTATTCTTTTTTTAAATACTAGTCAGTGGCTGGAGTTCTCCGGTAATCTGCAGCATCTTGCCTGTTAGTGTTTACAGTGACTGATACACAGTGGCAACAAATACCCAGTGAGAGGCTGTGTAAAATGGCTTATCTTTTACGTTTCTCAGACAGCAGGCAGGCAAATGGCCCCTAAAGACCAAAAACAAAAAAGCAAACGGCAAAGCGAGAAGACAAGAGATGGAGAGAGAGGGAGAGAAAAGACTGCGGGATCTGTACCAGTGTGTCTTGCACATGTTTGTTTTTGGAGACAGGCAGTATTCACACTCCCCACACTGAGCCACAAAAAGAGGGATGACCGTGTCTCCTGCAGAAGAACATACGAGAAGAGAGACAGCGTAACACGTTTACAACATCACTGGCCGAAAGCGCTTAATGGCTAACACCTTGTTAGCATAGCTACATATATTTAGGTTGCGGAGTGATTATGGTAAAGGTGCAGAACTTCACCTTTGGAGAATTTGGTGACCCCGGGGCCGATGCTTTCCACTATGCCAGCTGCCTCATGTCCCAGGAGGATCGGGAAGGTGTGCATTCCACCTTGTGGGAGTGGTGTTTCTCTCAGGACTGCTAAGTCACTGTGGCACACCCCAGTGGCCACAACCTGTCCCAAAACCACGGAAGAGCACATTTATAAATGCAGCCCCTTTAACTTCCATTCAGTCTGAATGAGCACATATCCTATAACACACACACACACTTCTACACCATGTTTAAAAGGTAATATTGAGAAAAGTGTTTCTCTGGCAGAAGCAGTGATCCAGCATAATGGTTTACTATCAGAAGGACTGCTTCTGTAACTGTGGCGATGCTTGTGTGTGAACATTACCTTAATGCGGACCTCATGGGCTTTGGGAGGGGCCACCTCCACCTCTTCGAGTGAAAGAGGCTTCCGTGGCTCCCAAGCCACCGCCGCCTTACACTTAATAACCTCAAACAGCACAGTCCAGTTAACACCAGTTCATTTGGTCTCAATTCACAAAAAGGTACTTGGCTTAGCTGTAGTTGTTGATGGTAATTTATTGATGTCCTAATGCATTAATTAAGCATGAAATAGATTTTTAATTAGTTCATGTATTGAACTACGAACTAATGTATTTGTTCCATGAATATTTATTCATTAGCAAACCAGAGGATAAACTTAGAACTAGCTAACCATTAACAAGTACTTTTAACTGTTTTTCATTCCAATATGAATTGGCATTAACTGTAGTTGTTAACATTAATTAATGATGTTCAGATTGACTCAATGTTTTTTTTATGGAGGTTGGCAGATACTCTGGCTGTTTTCCAGAAAGATTGACTGATTTATGGATAGAAGTAAAACATAAACATAAGGCTTCCTCTGACTGCTAACTTGTTCTATCTGATATTTGGTGGAACAGAAGATTTCCTCATGTGACTCTGCAAAAACAGAAGATCTCTTCATGCCCCCCCATCTCACTTTGATTCCCATTTGAATGACAAATATAAGTAATTTTAAGCATTCACCAGACCATACATTACCTTGCCTTCAGTCCCCATGTCGTCTCTGTACAAGTGCCAGGCAGTGTGCCCTGTAGCCAGGTGTATATCAAGCACCATCAGTGAATTGCAAGTTAATGATTGTCAGAAACTGTAATTTTTGTGCATGGAATATAAAACCAACAGTCCAAGTTTGATTAATGCCACTTGGAACATTTAGGAGCTTGCACGAGACTATCAGTCTTTATGAGTCGCCGGGACTTACCTTGTCAAACAGGACAGCAGTCTTTTAACAGCTTAATTTCACCAGTGATGATCCAATGAGGAGTAGATGACTGGAGAGAGGGTGGCACAGCTGGAGTGAGTGAAGGGAACAGGTTTAGATAAGGTGGTACAGGGTGACAGGGTTAAAAAAAAGAGTCTTCAATGATGCCAGATGGGAAGATGCCAGGACTTCGGAGAGGAGGAGGAAACCCCCCAGCTGATGTCATTGGTGGATCTCTTGGCCAATGGGAGTCCTGCCAGTCTGTCTGACCTGGCCTGTGGTCACTGATAGACTATACCAACCTGATTATGAATGCATTACAGTATGTGGTGCTTGCAGATAGTTATCTCATTATATAACTATCTAGGCATTTGGCTTGATGACAGATTTACTTTTAAGACTCACATTGATAATCTGGTCAAGAAATTAAGAATGAAGATAGGTATTCTGTATAGGAACAAGCCTTGTTTTCCTATGGCCTGTAGGCAGAGGATTGTCAAGGTAACATTTCAATCTGTCCTGGACTATGGGGATGTTATACGTATATAGGAATGAGCCTGTCTCATACTTAACGTTACTGGATCCTATGTACCATTCCACTCTCAGCTTTATTACAGGTGCTTATTGACAGACAGACAGAAGGACAGACAGACAGATAGATAGATCATTGTATTCATAAAGTACTTTTCTAGACAATCAAAATTCTATACCGTTATGAGGGGGGTACTCATCTCAACCGTCATCAACGTGTAGCACCCACCTGGGTGATGCACAGCTGCCACTTTGTGCCAGAAAGCTCACCACACACCAGCTGAGGTGGATGTTTTTGCCAATTGAGTCATGGGATGTTTAAGTGATAGGTTGAAAGAGCCAGGTTGGGAATTTAGCCAGGACACAAGGAAACCACCTACTCGTTGCAACGAGTGACATGGGATCTTTAATGACCATAGTGAATAAGGACCTCGGTTTAACGTCTCATCTGAAAGAGTCCTAGAACACAGTGTCCCCATCACCATGCTGGAGCATTGGGGTGATTTGTCAAGAGGGAAGATCTACTGGCCCACCAATAATGCTTCCAGCAGCAACTTAGTTTTCCCTGGTCTACCATCCAAGTACTAACCAAGCGCACACTTGCTTCGCTCCACTGTTTGGCAGGAGCAGGGTGCATGATGCTCACACCCATCACTGCATTCTATGCTGGAAAGTTGGCTGGCCATCACGTTCTCTGCCCAGGCCAAGTTCCTACCCCACAGTGGGGACTCCACCCTGGCCATGTGTGCGCGAGACGGCCAGATCAGAACACCAAGAGAGTGGCCGAGCACAAGGGCGCCGCCCACAAGGCAGGAGTGTGAGTGTGTGAGTGTGTGTGTGTGTGAGTGAGCGTGTGAGTGAAAGAAAAGGTGGGTACCTTTACAAGGCACTTGTACAAAACTACCACTATATCTTTCAATGCTTCGGTCTTAGAAAATTGTATTATTAATTGTATACTGTATCATTCTAAAAGTTGTTGTATTTATTTGTACAGTACCATTAGCACACTTTTGAAAGAGGGCACCTGTTCTCAATGTGTATGAGTTTAAATAAAGGAAAATAAAAAGGAATGAATGAAAGTTGTGGAAGAAGTCACACAGTTTTGGTAGCCGTCAGCAATCAAGAATTTACTATGCTAGCCAACACTGGAAAATATGAATGGTGAATGGTAAATGGTTGGAATTTATATGATGCTTATGAATCTCTTTGAAAGGAATGAAGTTCAATCTTGGAACCCCTCCAAAAGACAAGCTGAAACATAAGTTACAGGAGCACTTTTCCAAAAAGGCTCACTGACATATTGACTCAACCTCTGCCTGTGTTTAGTCCTTAAATATGGGTTTCAAAGTGTACATTTGTCGGGCCGTCACTCTGTTTTTAAAACATTGTACAGCTGTACAACAATTCAAGCTCATTGGTTGAAAATTGGTTCTAACTGCCACAGCCAATGGTGGTGGGGCTTATTCAGATTGTTTGTGTATCTGCCCAAATTGCACTCCGGACAAGCGATCACTGAAACTCTGTATACTATTGCTTATCTAGTTCGAAAACAATACCAGTTCGCTATCAGTAACAAGCAAGTTAGCTCTCACTAGTTATCTTCCCAAATGTACAAATATCCACCTGAGGCACAACGCTTGTGCAATCGCTATTATGTTTGTATTGCCTATATTTTATCATAAGTGGATATTTGTAAATTCGTCAAGCTAACCATAGCTAATCTGTAAATTTGTCAAGCTAACCAACAAGCAAATTACCTATGGTTAGCTTCACAAATTTACAAATATCCATTTATGATAAAATATAGGCAATACAAATACTGTACTTATATTGTACCTTTCAGGTAAAGGAATCTCCAAGCTTTTTTAAATTTAGCACAGAGATAGGCCCTCTATGCCTTGGAAAAGGACTTTAAGCTTTTAATTTACCGAAGTACACATTACTGCAGACAGGATGATATAATTAACAGAGACATCACAGTGTTTTAAATCAGTGGAAGCAAAAGCAACATCTAGTGGCTTAGAAGGCTATTCCTGACAGGAAAATGCTGTAGGCTGTCAGCCATTCTGGTGTCTGTGCATCAGAATCAAGAGTCTGTTGCCTCTGAATTTTATTTTATTTTTTAATCTTTTTTTTTTTTATGTTTAATATAGGCTAATTCTTCTGTCTAAATCAGGATAAAACAGACGTATGTGAGATAAAATATTTAATCAAGCAACAAATTGCAAAATGAATTACTTGAATACACTAATAATAATGGCCTAATAACAATAATAAATAAAAGCAATACAATGCAAAAAACAATCCAAGAGACTAGATAAGACGATATAACATAATATAATAAGCAGAGTTTAATGAGTACATCATTCTGGATTGCAGGTTAACTGCCTGTGAAACTTCCTCGACTGAAACCTGAAACTAAATTAATTCATACTGTATGTACAGTCCTGTGCAAAAGTTTTAGGCAGGTGTGAAAAAATGCTGTAAAATAAGAATGCTTTCACAAATAGAAATGTTAGTTTATTTTTATCAATTAACGAAATGCTTGAACAGAAAAAGTGAATTAACTCAAATTAAAATCAAATAAATATTTGGTGTGACCACCCTTTGCCTTCAGCATCAATTCTTCTCGGTATACTTGCAGTTTTTGAAGGAACTCAGCAGGTAGGTTGTTCCAAACATCTTGGAGAACTAGCCACAGTTCTTCTGTGGATTTAGGCAGCCTCAAATGCTCAAATGCTTATGTCTCTTCATGCAATCCGAGACAGACTCGATGATGTTGAGATCAGGGCTCTGTGGGGGCCATACCATCACTTCAAGGACTCCTTGGTCTTCTTTACACTGACGATAGTTCTGAATGACATTGGCTGTATGTTTGGGGTCGTTATCCTGCTGCAGAAAAAAATTGGGGCAATCGGATGCCTCCCTGATGGTATTGCCTGATGGATAAGTATCTGCCTGTACTCCTCAGCATTGAAGACACCATTAATTCTGACCAAATCCTGAACACTGTTGCCTTGCTGCGTCAGAATTTTAAGCAAAGTGAACTTGAGAAGTTGCTTGCTCTAATTAGTATCAACTTGTCTTCTAAGTCCACACAACTTAAAATTAGTATGTGTATCAAAGCATGCTCAAACATTTGGACACTGCACTCAACCATAACCCACCCCCGGGTAAGGTATTTTCCAGCTATTTTACCTGAGGCCTGAGAATAAGATGTATAGTAATCATATAAATCAAGAAATAATCAAAACCTTTTACAAATCAGATAATCCTTCATTGAATGGGAGACCAAGGAAACAGTGGCAAGAATCATTATTTAACCTGCCCTTCATGATGTCACCAACATGCAAATTATTACATCATTTTTTTAAACTTATACGATCGGTAATAATGCATTGGTTAGACTTTAAATAATTACACTCATGTTTAGGTATGAAAGAGAATACAATTATAATCATATCTAGTGGTTACATTTTTTTCTCAAATATCAATTTTAATAGTTAATTTTGAAAAGGGATAAAAATAAAACACGTTGGAAATGACAAAAGGACAGTGTTTGTAAGAAAACAGTATTTTTATTTGTCAGTGTGATAAAAATAAACCATGAAACTTATTTTGTGACAAAAAAATAAACTTTTTGCATTGGCTGCTAAGCGTTTTCAAATTATCACACTGAACAAAAAGGACTGCTACAATCCATTAATGAAAACCTGCACCCGCCAGTGTCAGTTGATTCACAAAATCACGCAACTTGCCCGACCTGTAGGGATCCAGGTCCCTAAGCATACGTTGCACCCCGTCTTCAGTTATGTGAAATTGAGGAATATGACCTGGGTTTTGAAAAAAACAAATTTCCGCGGCCTGTGGGTCCAGATAAACGCGATGCATATTCATCCATTCTACTGATTGAGCGAGAATACGCAACACATTCTCATTATTTTCACGCAGACGAAATAAATGCATGTAGTCAACAGCATTGAGCCTAATGATCTCTATCATGTACGAAAACAGAATGTTGTTGATTGGGATATATACCACATTGTCCGGAATGTGAACTACCCAGGTTCTAATATTTCGTCTCTGATCAGCTGTCAAGTTGATGTGTTCGCCATCTGGGGCGTTCCCTTGGAAGGCGTCACTAACACTGCTGTTTGGGATACGGTCGACCAACGTCACTCTGTTACCGTTTGTGACGTGCCTTTCAATGAACAAATCAATTATCGACCCATA
Source organism: Conger conger (assembly GCF_963514075.1). Lineage (NCBI taxonomy): Eukaryota > Metazoa > Chordata > Actinopteri > Anguilliformes > Congridae > Conger > Conger conger. Next base: position 21,638,221 of record NC_083765.1, read on the forward strand.
GAACCCAAGCAGAGCGTTGTTGAAAACGTGTTCTCCCCGGTTAGACCTTTTGTTCTGCATCACATCTCTGAGCAAGTCTATACCACGTTCTTTCAGTTTACCCCTGAGAGTCTCAAAAGACGTGGAAAGGTCTTTGTGTAGATCTGCACCTGCCTGGGCTGCCTTTGCAGCTTTGATGGAGGCGCTCGCCCCTGGTTTTTGAACTGCTTGCAAAATGTAGTCATTTATATCTTTGGATACTTTGGCACTGCACCCGACTACTGTCTGGCCTTTGGCGTTCTGAAAGATGGATTCCTTCAGGTCATGGATTCCAGCTGAATCTGAATAGAAAGAGACACGTTGTGAAGTTCCTAGCCAACTGATCAACAAAATGCCAACATTAGTCTACTACAGCTTTAGTAGCAGTGGTTGCTTCAGTAGTAGGAGTATAGGCATGTTAGCAGTATTAGCTTAGAAGTAGTAACTGCAATAGTTGTGGTAGTAGCAATAACATAGTAGCAGTAGTAGGAGTAGCTGTAGCGGTAACAGGAATAGTAGCAGTAGTAGCTGCACTAGTGGCAACAGTAATAGTAGTAGCAGGAGTGGTAACAGTAATGGTAGTAGCAGCAGTAGTGGTAACAGAAATATTAGTAGTAATAGCAGCAGCAGTAGTAGTGGTATCAGTAATAGTAGTAGCAGTAGTGGTACTGTAGTAGTAGCAGCAGTAATGATAACAGTAATAGTATTAGTAGCAGCAGAAGTGGGCGCAGTAATAGCAGCAGTAGTGGTAATAGTAGTAGCAGTTGTGGTACTGCAACAGTAGTAGTAGCAGCAGTAATGGAAACAGTAATCGTATTAGCAGCAGCAGAAGTGGCAACAGTAACAGTAGAAGCAATGCTGGTAGACAGTGATGGGAGAATAGGTGTGCCGTCATATGCTGATTAAACTGATTAAAACCAATCACTGAAATGCAGTGGAGGGCAGAATCTTTTGATTGGTTCAAATCCATTGCCTACCCAGGAAGGCCTTATAGCCCTTGGCCTCCGCAGTCTTTCGGTCTCCTTGGAGCAGCGCAATGAAGCCGTCCACCATGTCAGCAGAAGTGCCCACCAAGGGCACGTAGTTCACATATCCTACCCACAATATCCTCGGGCGCATTCCCATGAACTGTTCCTCTGGTGGGTGGAGTCCCTGGGATCCCATGAACAGATCTGCCGGTGGGTGGGATGGCATCCTGACTGCATACTTGGCCATGTTCTAATCAGATAAATGGTGAACTGTAAGTGAAGTTTTTTTTTATCAATTCTTAACATAATTCATATTCTGAAACGGTAAACTGTCAATAAATATGAATAATGTCATGAAATTCCTCAGCTTGGTATGCGTGTATATTTCCGGAATAACAAGCAGAGGATTCCCTAAAATGTGTGAATGATATATAATAAAGGTTTATAAGCCTTGGCTATCATCCTCCCACCCACACAATCCAAGTATGCAGATATTCAAAAAAAAAAAAAAAGAAAAAAAAAAGAAAAGAAACTAATTTGTAACCGGTTACAAGAAATGTATAACCGATATTTTTTTATGAAGGTGAAATTGTGAGCTCAGATTAAAATAATGCACGTTCTTCACCAGACGTATTATTGCGGTTCTAAACTAGCAATCGACTACCTTCAGTAGTTCGAGCAAGCAGACAAGGGGTTTAAAATGCAAACACCTTAGGGAATTGAATTGTACAATATTAGAGTTATCAAATAATTAATGTAGCTGTTGGTTGACTTATAGCTTATTGTAATGTTGTATCGTTTAAGGTGGACAGAAGATCCGTGTTTATTCGTTGACACGCAAATTTAAACTACCAGCAAACTGAACTGTAGCTTTCCACTATGTTGTATCTACGTAAAAATAAACAATGCAATACATCATTGCACAAATGTTGCACGGAATATTACAATACGCCGTTTACATTCAATCCACAAGCTACAGTCGTACAACCAAGCAGTCTGCGGCCATTTCAGAGGGGTAAGAATGCAAAAGCCGCATGGAATTGAATGCTACAGAACTATAGAACTATAGTCAAATAATTTCTGTGTTTTAAATCGGTAGCTGTTAGTTCACTTATGGCTTATTCTGTGGCGTTTCTTCTTCCGTGTTTATTTGTTGACATGCGAATTGACACTACCAGCAAACCGAACTTCGCTTTCCACTATGGGCTATCTACATAAAAATAAATTAAGCAAAACATTAGCTATCATTAGGCTATTTATCCATCGGATATTGAAAGCGAAAATTCCCTGCTTTCAGCTAAAAATGGACACGTTAATCTCACCACCACGATTGTCCCACGTCATATAAAATGCATTGGCATATAAAATGCAAGTTTAGAATATATCAAATTGGACAGCGCCCTGCATTGGCATGAAAGTAAAATCATTAGACTAGCCGCCTATGGTAAAACAGACACGGTGTTATAATACAGGTGAAACTCGAAAAATTAGAATATCATGCAAAAGTTCATTTATTTCAGTAATTCAACTAAAAAGGTGAAACTAATATATCATATAGACTCATTACATGCAGTGAGATATTCCAAGCCTTTATTTCTTATATTTTTGATGATTATGGCTTAAAGCTTATGAAAACCCCAAATTCAAAATCTCAGAAAATTAGAATATTGTGGAAAGGTTAAATATTGTAGGCTCAAAGTGTCACACTCTAATCAGCTAATTAATCCAAAACACCTGCAAAGGGTTCCTGAGCCTTTAAATTGTCTCTCAATATAGTTCAGTAGAATTCACAATCATGGGGAAGACTGCTGACCTGACTGTTGTGCAGAAAACCATCATCGACACCCTCCACAAGGAGGGAAAGCCTCAAAAGGTAATTGAGAACATCCAACTTCTCTTGCAAAGTGCTATATCAAAGCACATTAATAGAAAGTTAAGTGGAAGGAAAAAGTGTGGAAGAAAAATGTGCACAAGCAGCAGGGATGAGCGCATCCTGGAGAGGATTGTCAGGAAAAGGCCATTCAAAAGTGTGGGAGAGCTTCACAAGGAGTGGACTGGGGCTGGAGTTGACGCATCAAGAGCCACCACACACAGACGGATCCTGGACATGGGCTTCACATGTCGTATTCCTCTTGTGAAGCCGCTCCTGAATAACAAACAACGCCAGAAGCGTCTTACCTGGGCTAAAGAAAAAAAAAAAAAGAACTGGTCTGTCAAATTTTGCGTCTCATTTGGAAACCAAGGTCCCAGAGTCTGGAAAAAGAATGGAGAGGCACACAATCCAAGATGCTTAAAGTCCAGTGTCCAGTTTCCACAGTCAGTGTTGATTTGGGGAGCCATGTCATCTGCTGGTGTTGGTCCACTGTGCTTTATTAAGTCCAGGGTCAATGCAACCGTCTACCAGGAAATTTTAGAGCACTTCATGGTTCCTTCAGCAAGCTTTATGGAGACGCTGACTTTATTTTCCAACAGGACTTAGCACCTGCCCACACTGCCAAAAGTACCAAAACCTGGTTCAATGACCATGGGATGACTGTGCTTGATTGGCCAGCAAACTCACTTGACCTGAACCCCATAAAGAATCTATGGGGCATTGCCAAGAGAAAGATGAGACATGAGACCGAACAATGCAGATGAGCTGAAGGCTGCTATTGAAGCATCCTGGTCTTCCATAACACCTCAGCAGTGCCACAGGCTGATCGTATCCATGCCACGCCGCATTGAGGCAGTAATTTGTGCAAAAGGGGCCCAAACCAAGTACTGAGTACATATGCATGATTATACTTTTCAGAGGGCCGACATTTCTGTATTTAAAATCCTTTTTTGATTGATTTCATGTAATATTCTAATTTTCTGAGATATTGAATTTGAGGTTCATAAGCTGTAAGCCATAATCATCAAAATTATAACAAATAAAGGCTTGAAATATCTTGCTTTGCATGTAATTTGTCTATGTAATATATTAGTTTCACCTTTAAAGTCGAGTTATTGAAATAAATGAACTTTTGCACGATATTCTAATTTTTCGAGTTTCACTTGTACATCGGGCAAATATTGCGTGACCACTGAATTTTGAGTGCATATTCACAGATTTCATGCCAATCAAGACTATCAGGCCAAAGCCATAGAAGAGATAGATGAATTATATTTTTACCGATCCATTTAAAAAAATGACACACGATCGACCAGCATTGCGCCTGGACGTAAACTACAGGGATTTAACTACGGATTTCTGCAACTATGAGGTTACACAGCACAATGTAAAGGTAAATATATAATTTGGCAATTAGGCTTACTATTATCTGACTTAGTGTTGACATTTAACTATTCAGACACCCAAAAATTAAGTTTGAAAATTATTTAAATTTCTCAGTAATCCAGTAAATAAGTAAATAAATAAATAAATAAATAAATAAATAATAAATATAAGAAAATACGACCCCTAGCCGTCATAAACAGCATCGGTTAACCGGTTAAAAAATGTTTACGCAACAGTATCGGTAACCGGTTACTGATGATTTGTCACATCCCTAGTTTACATTTTGTTTCAGTATAAAATAGTATAATTTATAATTACTCTTATTTTACAGATTATTCTTTTACACTTGCAAAATACATTCTTTTATAAATGCCAAAGTAAATTCAACATTAGCATATAAACTGAAAAAAGTTACTGCGTACTAGCAACAATACCAATACAAACAGTTAACTAGTAACATATGCAGAAACACCGTGAACTAATGTCCATCCTTGTTATCTTACATAAAATAATGTTTGGGCAGTTCAAAACTATTAGCCTCAGAAACTGGCGGCTTTAGCTATCCTAGCTAGATACATACCGTACTTTATCTGATACCCATTTCTCTGAAATAACCTAGATAAAGGTCTTGCATCATATTCTCTCACACAAAATTAAGTACAAGGTATTAAACCGATTTATCGGCGTGATATATCCAGCATTGTGCAAGCTAGCAAGACGCGTGCCTCACATGTGCTAAACTTAGTATTAGCAGGACACTAACATAAACCGCATGTTATTCTTCTTTTAATTTCAAAATAAAATTCGACACAAACGCCACAGAAATGTTCAGTTACATTCCTAAGATAACAAGATATACACAAAGAACATGCAAATGTTTCCTAACCACATGAACGGTAATAATTACTTGAATAGGGGGACGAAACAATAACTGTGATTCAACACAAGCGTTCCTCCACTGATGGCTTCATCACGACTGGAAAGAATTGCGCGAGAACACCCCCTACAGCACAAAGGCAGGCATGAGCAATCAATATCAGGTTAGCAGAATAAGATCGTTTTGCAGATCACTGATAATACGATTATATCTCAACTTTTAACTTTATCGCATTACAGACCATGAACTCAGTCCTTTTAAACGCAAGTTATTTGTGTATTACTGATTTTCACTTGTTACCTATAATCCATAAGTTTTCCAAATACAATGTTTGGTGTTGTTGGAAAACTGGTGTCATGGAAAACAGGATGGTGTCAAAGGTAGTCCGGTACAGTGGGTGCGGTATAATGCTTGGAATACCATTTAAAAATTAATAAAAAATCAACCAGGGTCAGCAGCCAGCTGTACTACAAAGGTTAACCAGGTTTATCAGACATACAGAGATAACACCAGCAGGATCATTGATCTTACTACTATTTTGTCCTCATTTAATTATTTTTCTCTTGGTAGGGGGAAACCTGGAATGTTTTGAGGAGACTCGCTAATACTCACAAATGTTCATACCTTCAAGTAAACATCTATGAAGGCATATTTTCAATATTCAACCAATAAAAAACAGTTACCAAGCCTTGGTAAGGATGGCAATCGATTCTGAAGGATTTTTATGGGAGGCCAACCTAGCCCACACAAGCCTTCATCTGTGATAGCCTCTGTCAAGAGGCTGGAGGTTGGGCCTAGCCCAAGCGGATTCTGGGCTTTGAAGGTAATTCAAGCGGTAACTGTTTTTTATAAATCATTCCTTCACTACAAAGCAAGGTTTACATTACATTACATTACATTATTGGCATTTGGCAGACGCTCTTATCCAGAGCGACGTACAACAAAGTGCATACCCATAACCAGGGATAAGTTCGCTGAAAGACCCTAGAGGTAAGTACAATTTCAACTGCTACCTGTACAACAAAGATAAGGACAAGGGCCATTTTTTTTTTTTTTTTTTTTTTTTGAACAAACAAACAAACAAACAGAGCAAAAGTTACCAAAGTTAACTATCCAAACACTGCTTACCTAGCCAACTAAAAATACCGATACACAAAGCAAGTCACAGAGACAACAATTAAGGTTCACAGGGAGGTAGGGAGGGATGGGGAGAGGTGCTGCTTGAAGAGGTGTGTCTTCAGCTTGCGCTTGAAGGTGGGGAGAGATTCTATAGTTCTGACCTCAACGGGGAGTTCGTTCCACCACCGTGGAGCCAGAACAGACAGTAGTCGTGAGCGTGAGGTGGAGGTTCTGAGAGGGGGAGGTGCCAAGCGGCCTGTGGAGGCTGAACGAAGAGGTCTGGCAGGGGTGTAGGGTCTGATGATTTTTTGCAGATAAGCTGGGGAAGACCCTTTAACTGCTTGGAAGGCTAGCACCAATGTTTTGAATTTGATGCGAGCCATGACAGGCAGCCAGTGGAGGGAAGTAAGCAGGGGGGTGACGTGTGAGTATTTGGGAAGGTTGAAGACCAGACGAGCTGCTGCATTCTGGATGAGTTGGAGGGGTCTGATGGCGGACGCTGGGAGGCCAGCCAAGAGGGAATTGCAGTAGTCCAGGCGGGACAGAACCATCGCTTGGACCAGGAGCTGGGTCGAGTAGGGGGTGAGAAAGGGGCGGTTTACAATTGCACCAGATAATTAAAGTCATCAGTCATCAATTATTGGCTATTATATCCATGTGAATGCTTCATTGAGTATGGCTATCATTGGATCCCGATTGCTTTATAGAGTATTTACATGGACATGTTTATGGCAACACCATGGTACTGCTGCTGATCTTGGGCCTTATGCGAGTACCATTTTGGACCACCGACTGAGTCTTTTGGTTTTGGGTAGCATGTGTGGGGAGACAGGCAAATTTGTGTTTTGGACCACTTCACATGTATATGGTAATGACCGCTGCCAGTTTCAAGGTTCCCTCTCTGGGGATTTTCCACTGGGCTCCAGGGGGGAGCGGGGCAAGGCCCCATGACCATTAGGGATTTGAATGGCCCAATCCGAAGTGCTCGGGATAGGCGCAATTCCTTACCACCAATCAGAGGTTACACTTGATTTGTAGACAAATTTGCATGTATGCAAATGTAACCCTATAAACTCCCCAAACATCATTGCTTTTCGGAACATTTTCCTGACTGTATGATAAACTTTCCTGCTATTTACTGTGAACGATTGATCTGCTTCTTCACTGGGATAAAGGTCATTTTCCCATTCCTCAGTAAATTCAGAATTCACAAACACATGTTAGAGTCAATACATGCAAACCCACATAAGGGCAGTCCCAGAGTGAAACACCAAGTGAACTTGAAAGTTTATTTTTTTAATGGTTGTGAAAAACAGTTTTCTTACTAAGTGCATCAGCATGCAAAGACTAAGACCATCTAGCCTCCAGTGACAAACCATGCAATTGTTTTTACGGACTCCTTGCATCAATTTGAAGATTCACTCTTCCTTAGTTCTAATTCATCCAGCGCACCTATGGACACGCCACAAGCCATTAAGTCATTAGTAAATCTTGAAAGTGCAAGTTTTAACTGCGAGATGTTGTACATCTGAACAGTCGCTCACTGATACCAATGCAATCCAAACTTTGTCATTTTATCACCCATTCTAAGGCAGCAGTAATTGCACTTTCTGAAACATGGCTTGACGAAACTTCTTGATTCAGAAGTGAACATTGCAATTCACAGGAAAGACAGATGTAGAAACGGGGGTGGTGTTTGCATTTATATTAGAGATTACAATTGCTTTTAATCGCAAGAATAATATCTTGAGCTTGTGCTGATTGACTTACTGCTTCCAAAACTAAGCCTATCACTGTTGTTTGGGTTTATCAACCACCCAAGGATGACAAATTTATTGACAACTTTGAATCTGTTGTGACTAACATCAGATCTGACTGTGAATCTTACTTCAATTTCAAGCATCATGGTTCAAGTGTCCTAAGAAAGTATGAAAGCATGTGAAATATGTATGGCATATCGCAGCTTATTGACGCTCTGTTAATAATTCATCTTCTCTATTAGATCACATTCTCTGTAACTCAACTGATCATGTCTGCCAATCCAGCACACTCAATATAGGCCTAAATGACCATGCTGCTATATAGGCCTACTGTACCAGGAAAGAGAGTTAAATTCAACTATACACTAGTGTCGTCACAAGAAATGGAATTGTGTCATTAGGCATCGACCGAGATAGATCGCGAGATAGATTCACCGACTAAGCCACTCTGGAACTTTCACCCAAAGAAGTGAACACATATGAGACTGATTCCATGGACCGCTATAAAAGGTTGTAATTCCCCAAAGTGGGAGCAGAGATGTAGATTTCAAGTAATAAGAATACATTTTATGATAAATATTTGGGTTGGGTTAATTGGAACAGCTGTAATAAAGGTCAATGCTTATAAAAAAGGTTTTATTACTAAAAAGGTTCTCAAAGGTAAAATTACTTTATTAAGCCAGACCTCACATTTGAAATACCATTCAAACCCGCAGCCAGAAGGTTACCTGCATGGTCCTCACCATGCCACCTCCAGGGCAAGGCAGGTATTTTCAATCTATTTTCACCTGGCCTTCAGGCCTGAGAATAACATGCATAGTAATCAGGAAAAAAGATTTACTGAATGGGAGACCAAGTACAGTACACTTGCAATAATCGTTTGCAGACCATTTATTTAAAGCCCTTCAAGATGTCACCAACACCCAAACAATTAGATCATTTTGTCCACCAGCATTTGCAACATATCTTATCATCTTGCAGAAGAACATGTAGGAGATACCAGGGTACACCTTAACACTTTTCAGTTTCTTCTTAATTAAAAAATATATATGCATATTAGAATAACATAATATAAAAATATGATTATAGACCAGCCATCATCAAATCTGGACCTGGAATCTAAATCCAGCCCTGGTTTCCCTTTCTCCCAGGTAATTAGCTGAACAATTAGTGCTACTGATTGGCCAGACTGTCTTCATGCCTGACTCCTTGGTAAAGGGTGGATGGAAAACCAACAATTCTTGGAGCTCGAGGACCGTGATTTGTTTATCCCTGTTTTAGACCATTAGTACAGTTCGAAGACATTCCAGGCGATTACAGTTCTACCGAAAGTTGATATGGGGCAAGTTGTAAAAGTGGTGGGGCATGTTGTGTCCTAAATGTCGGAAAACAGATTTGTTTTAATACAAGTGAAAGGTAAGTGAATCCAACATTTCTTATCATTTACATTTGTTTATTTGATATTTGTCCTGCATAAATTGTTGATATTTTGTCTAACTAACTGCATATGACACCATTGATTAATTATTACTGCATATGACACCATTGATTAAAAATTGATAAGAGTGAGTGCTACACTCACCGAGCACTTTATTATGAATTCATTAGTTATTTTTTAGATTGCTCTACTTCTCATGGATTCTGTCTGTTAGTTTAATTAGTTATTCTTGTATATTTATTCTTTTTCATATTCTTGTCTGGTTTTCTGTTTACATTCAATTTTCATTGCGCTTGTTTTCCCCTGTGATGTCTGTGTCTTTATGTAGTTCTGAGCCCGAGTCACTTCCCTGTCTGCGTGACTCACCATTAGGGTGGTTTCAGAATTTTCTGGTTTCCCTCAATTCCTTCTCTGTCTCGCTTTTCTTACTTCCTGCTTTTTCTCCATTCATGTTTGTAGATACCATTAATCTACTAATAACAACTGACATCGATTTTGTACAGTACTAATTATATAAACAGATTAATTGTCTATCTAACTAACAGTTGTACGATTGCCCTTTCATGTCTCACTTGATGTATATTTGTTAGACCGCCCTCTCTCCCATGCCCTGCCGAGGTTGTCTCATTCCCCTGTGTATTTATACCTGTCCTTTTCAGTTGCTCTTTGCTCTTTTGATATCTGCCTGTTTTGACTTTTGTACTTTCGCTAGTTTGGTTTGTCTCCTTGGTTTTTGAACTCTGCTTCACGATTAGGCTCTGCCTGCCCTTTATGTACCTATCTTCCTGGATTACGACCATTGTTTTTGGATTACGTATTGATTAAATCTGCCATTTTCTCATCACCCATAAGTCTGTGCTTGGTTCCTCTGTCCCCCAAACCTGACAATGATGCATTGTGTGTTCACAGATGCTCTTCTGCATACCACTGTTGTAATGTGAGGTTATTTGTGTTACTGTCACCTTCCTGTCAGCTTTGAGCAGTCAATCTCCTCTGTCGTCTCTCATTAAAAAGGTGATTTTGGCTGTAGAACTGCTGCTCTCTGCTTTTTTTCAAACTCTAGAGACAAGTGTGCGTGTAAATCCCAGGAGATCAGCAGTTTCTGAGATACTCAAACCACCCTGTCTGCCACCAACAATCATTCTATGGACAAAGTCAATTGTTTCTCCTTTCTGATGGTTGATGTGAACATTATCTGATGCTCCTGACCTGTATCTACATGGTTGAATGCACTGTAATGCTGCCACGCAAATGGCTGATTAGGTAAATGGCAGGCATTTATATAGCGCCTTTATCCAAAGCGCTGTACAATTGATGCTTCTCCATTCACCCATTCATACACACACTCACACACCGACGGCGATTGGCTGCCATGCAAGGCCCCGACCAGCTTGTCAGGAGCATTCGGGGGTTAGGTGTCTTGCTCAGGGACACTTCGACACAGCCCGGGCGGGGGATCGATCCGGCAACCCTCCGACTGCCAGATGACTGCTCTTACTGCCTGAGCCATGTCGCCCCCCCCCCCGATAATAGCATGAACAAGTATGAAGTCCTCAGTCAGTGTATATAGAACACAATACAGTGCACGTATACATGGAATACACAACACTACACACAAAGTTATTGTAGCTGATGCATTTTTAATAGGCGGGGGCAAATTACAATGTGCCATTGCTGTGCTAGTTGTACTCCTGCATGGCTCACAGTTTCTGCTTGCTAGTGACATGTGTCAAAACTATATTAAAACTAAATCTTATAACCCACAAGTCGGTAATTTATATCTATGTATATATGCTGTATATTGAGGCATTCATACATCAAAAAATACTTTGGCAAAAAATCATTACTGTGATGCTAAGATAGACTTGTTAATAACTTTTTCAAATCGTCCTGCAATCGTCAAGTCATTAAGTCATTCTTGCTCAAATGCAAGACACAAAATGCCCATGTTTCAACATGCCCCATGTTAGTTTCTTCCCCAATCTCCCCCTGGCAAATTAATGCAATGCTTGCATGTTTTAAAAATTACTGGCTCACACTTGATTATTTATTAAAGAAAATACAATTGTAATAATATTCAATGGTTACACTTTTTCCTCAAAAATCCATTTAAGTAGCTAATTTATGATTTATAAAATGAAACTTTGACAAAATTGACAAAAATATTTGAAAATTTAAACTGAAACTTCAAAAGCCTTAAAAAAAAGTAAACTAAAAAGTATACAGACATATTAATAAATTATTAGGGGTTTTTTTTCTTGGCTAAAAAGTGAATATAAAACTATATCGTAGAGCTACATGATTTGACAGGTAGGTTCCGTTAATCCACTACTCATATTATCGCAATGACTAACTAAGTGTCTAACCGTCTAAGGGTTTCAGTGTTTAAGTGTTTAAGTGTTTAAGTGTTTAAGAATAACGGCTCTCACTGCACATAGCAGAATGCAATACCACAGCCCAGAGCATCACAAGGACGAGGCTTAAATAGCTCTACAGGCAGCTGACAGAGATAGGCAATGATTATGTCTGCATTCTGCATGCGTTAGGCAATCATCAGGATGAAACGTGGCCAGAGCGCACTCTCGTGGCCTGAAGAGGTAAAACCCATGTAGGCTGGGGAAACCCTGACAGTTGGTAGTAATGGGGATACTAATCAATCATGAAATAACTAATTCTGTAAGAAAATAAGTATTAATGTTGCATACAATTCAGCTTTTAAAAAGGTTTCTTCCTATTGGTTCATTTACATCTGCAAGCCAGTGGTGGTTGACTCCTAAAATCCATTATTAAATATTTGTACCTGCCTGTCTCAGGTCATTCACAAAATCATCTAACAGAGTTTGCCTCTGTGGATTTGGGGGATCCAGGGGATTCTGGGGATCCAGGTACCGCAGCATTCGTTGCACCCCATGTTCAGTTGCGCAAAATTGCTCAGCTAGATTTGTATTTTCAGCAAACCATATTTCCAGAGCCTGTGGGTCCAGATAAACGCGATGTCCGTTCATCCACGCTACCCCTTCAGCGAGATTATCCAACGCGTTTCCATTGTTTTTCCCCAGTCTAAAAGAATGCATGTAGTCAACAGCATTGCACCGAATAGTGGCTGTCATGTGTGCAAACAGCATGTTGTTTAATGGGATATATACTATGTTGTCGGGAATGTGAACTACCCAGGTGCTAATGTTTCGTCTCTGACCAGCAGTCAAGTTGATGTGTTTGCCGTCTGAGGCGTTCCCTTGAAAGGCGTCACTAACGCTGCTGTTCGGAATGCGGCTAACCAACGTTAATCTGTTACTGCCTGGGAGGTGCCTTTGAATGAACTCATCGATTATCGAGCCATATAGCCTAAGCAGGGCATTGTTGAAAACATGTTCTCCCCGGCTAGACCTTTTGTTTTGTTTCACATCTTTGGCCAAGTTTATACCACGCCCTTCCAGTTTACCCCTGAGGGTCTCAAAAGACATGGAAAGCTCTTTGTATAGCTCTGCACCTGCCTTGGCTGCCCTTGCAGCTCTGACGGTTTTACTCGCCCCTGGTTTTACTGCTTGTATAATGTAGTCATTTATATCTTTGGATACTTTGGCACTGCACCCAACTACTGTCTGGCCTTCGGCGTTCTGAAGGATGGACCCTGGTTTCAGGTCACGGATTCCAGCTGAATCTGAATACAAAGAGACACATTGTTACATTCCTACCCAATTGATCAACAAAAGGCAACCTTTTACTATTTTAGTAGCAGTGCTTGTTTCAGTAGTAGGAGTATAGCCATGTTAGTGGAAGTATCATACAAGTAGTAACAGCAACAGTAGTGGTAGTAGTTATAGCTGCAGTGGTGTTGGAAGTAATATTAGGTTAGATAGCAAATGATAACAAACGCAAACTTCTGGTTGGGAGTTATGTTCCTTAAATGGCCCAGATCTGGTATCCAGAAACATGGCTGCAATTCAGCCAACAACCCAGATAGGAAACAACTCCAGGCCAGATCCATACCGATTCTGGCCAGAAGACAGCCAGAAAAGGTGCAGATCCGGCCCAGAGTGCTTTCTATGATGTTTATTATTTATTGATTTTAACAACATGTGTTGGCCGATTGTAAAGCTAAGTGAAAAGAGAAAGAAGAAAACAATCTGTCCTAAGTTTAGATTAACATTAGATAAGCCTTGGTAACATCTGTACACCTCCATCCTGCCCATTGCCTACCCAGGAAGTCCTTATAGCCCTTGGCCTCCGCGGTCTTTCGGTCTCCTTGGAGCAGCGCAATGAAGCCGTCCACCATGTTGGCAGAAGTGCCCACCAAGGGCACGTAGTTCACATATCCTACCCACAATTCCCATGGGCACGTTCCCATGAACCGTTCCTCTAGTGGGCGGGATCCCATCAACAGATCTGTCGGTGGGTGGGACGGCATCCTGACTGCAGCCTTGGCCATGTTCTAATCAGATAAATGGAAGTTTTTTTAATCACAGCTACAGTGTGTGAAATGGTGGTAGTAAATGGCGTTACTTCTAACATCTGGTCTCTGGTTACTGACTTACACTCAGGTTTACAATACAATTCCTTTTGTCCATTAAACACAATCCAACAATAGTAATGTTGGGGTAACTTAGGTAATTAGGCAAGTTTTATGTTTTTTGGACTACTTCTACTGTAGCAATTTTAAACATATGTAGCCACAATAAATCAGGTGCTTGTATGATTTAATATGATCTTCCATGAGATTCCTGATCCATGAGTCACAGTGCGTGAATCTTTTTGCCTTTCTGAAACTTTAAATATGAATGTAATGTACTTCCTCAAGCTTTATAAAACTTATTATGTGTAGTGGTGGCCCGACCTGCGATCGGTACACCCCTGAGGCGAGACATGTGAGGAATGCGACCGCAATCTACTAACATTCTCTAATTGAACAGGCACAGCTGAGCCGAGTTCGGAGAAGGGAGCAGCACCCTTCAAAAAGGAGAACACAAACGCCGAGCGGGGCTTATGACGGAGGAGGAATACCCGGAGCCAGAGTGCACGAACACTAAGCCCGCTCCAAAAGACGTGGAACAATCTTGGACCGGACTACGAGAGAGCCCATGCTCACGAAAAGAAACCCCGCGGACGAAACCTCTAAGTCCCGGATTCAAGAGAGAAAATCATTATCCCCCTAACCCAGCTAATCTCTCCCTCTCTGAACCTAGAAGGGAGCATCCCAGGCGGACGACTAGGCGGCGCAGGAGGACTTCAACGGCCGGGACCCCGCAATAATTGAACGGATTCGAACGCACTAAAGACGGACAAACATTTTTCTCCCGTTCCTAATTTTTTGGCCACTAATTTTTTTGGCCAAAAAAAGTCTTTGTATTTTTTTTAAAAGAAAGCACTTGTCTGTGCTAAATAATTGAGGAGTGCCCTGAAGGCACTTCTCACTCATTTCTCTCACTCTCACTGATGCTGCTGGATACTCAATAAAATAGTATTGAAGTCTAAGCAGTCGCTGTCTGCGTCTTCATGAAGTTTGAAAATTGGACTCTTCCCAGGTGATATATATATACAGACTTCCTTGAAACACATCCAAATTACAACATTGTTTTTCTGATAAAATATTGATGATGGTCTATCATCACCAGAACAGTGATCATTGGTGATAGGAGGGGAAGAGGCTGTTTCTGCTTATCTATTGTTACTTCACAGTCCTGCATTGCCAAATATGAAATGTAACTGGTTCATGTGAAAAAAAAAATATGCTCTTCACAAAAGTTCTTGGCTGTTCTTTTCCCATGAGAAAATAAGGAAGTAGATTCCATATTTTCAAATCCTTTGCAATCAAACACTGCCTGAAGTCTATGACCCAGATATGAGCAGATGCTGGGTACCTTCCCTGCTGATGCTCTGCCAGGCCTGTACTGCAGCCTCTTCAGCTCCTGCTTGTTTTGCATTCAGTCTTGTCTTCAGTCAGTGAAATTCATGTTCAATTGGATTGAGGTCACTTGGTCACTTGGTCAGTCAAGAACAGTCCAATTTTTGACTGTATGTTTTGGATCATTGTCCTGCTGCATGATAAAGCTTTGTACATTCAGTTTTGATGCAGTTGCTTGGATCCAAGCAAATAAGATGTTTCTGTATACATTGGCTTGGCATTAATCCTTGCTGTCCTCAGGAGTGACATCATGAATGAACACACTACCATGTTTGGCGGGCCCGACTTCACCAAAATTGAGCAGTCACTGAAGACACGCGTGGAGCAGTACAAAGACAAGCTTCAATCGATCAAACTCTCCAAATACAAGCGAGACACCCTGGACTACCAACAAAACAAAGTCTACCGATGGCAGTCTGAAGCGCAAAAAAAACAACGAGAACCAGATCATCTCTCCTCTGGGACTGAGAGCGAATACCCGGACAGCGACACCAGCCTTACCCAGCAGCCTTTTTTAGGCCATCGCCAGCAGCAAAGATCAAGAAATGGTGCAGGCGGGGGACAGAGGACGAGGCTGCGGCCGTGGCTGTGGCCGCACACAGACGCACCACTACCCA
The DNA here is from genome assembly GCF_963514075.1 of Conger conger. NCBI lineage: Eukaryota > Metazoa > Chordata > Actinopteri > Anguilliformes > Congridae > Conger > Conger conger. Next base: position 21,654,179 of record NC_083765.1, read on the forward strand.
ACCAGGTTCAGCAGTCGGTGATCAACCTCTCCGAGAAGACACTCACAAATGACCAAATGGCTGCTCTTTCCAAAGGCCTATCCTTCATGCCGGTATGTAAAGACAATTCTTTCAACACTCAGGTGGACCTATTTAAGTTTTTCAGAAAAATAAAACTGAGACACTTATTTATGTACAAGCCTGTAACTGAGCCCCCGGCTACCACCTACACTAACTTTCGTCCTAAAAGTACCTTTTGTCCCATCTCCACTAATGCATCAATCAATACTTTCTGCAGATAGGTGGAAAATGATGTGTCGTTAATAACCCATAAAGACATTCCTTTTGCAAGAACTAACTTGTCTGATGCTGAGAAAAAATGCCCTTTTTGAACTGTCTAATGATCCAGCAATTGTAATAAAACCCGCAGACAAAGGCAGAGCGAATGTGGTACAAGATATTGACCCGCTATAGAAAAGAGGTCCTAAGACAGTTGAGTGATACTAAGTTCTACAGTAAATTACAACAGGATCCAGTAATGCAATATCAGAAAGAGGTTCTCCTTTTTTTGCAAAATGGTTTAAGAAATAGATGGATTACAAAACCTGAGTTTGATTTTCTCTACTGTGCACATCCAATCAGACCGGTCCTATATACTTTGCCTAAGATACATAAAAAATTACCCTACCCTCCCGGACGACCCATCATTAATGGCATTAATTCTCTCTTGGAGCCCCTGTCTAAATTTGTGGACAGCTTTATAAAACCTTATGTGCACAAATTGCCCTATTTTATTAGGGATTCAATCGATTTTATCAATAAGATCAACCTGTTGCCCGAAATTCCATCCAACTCGATCCTCGTCACTTTAGACATAGAAAGCCTCTATACTAACATTCCACACTGTGGAGGGCTAGATACGCTGCGCTTTTTTCTCCAAGACCGCCCAGACGACTCATTACCTCCTTCACATTTTATTGTTGAACTTGCAGCCATTGTTCTTAAATACAACAATTTCAGTTTTGAGAATGACCTCTTTCTGCAGATAAAAGGCACTGCTATGGGCTCTACCTTTGCCCCCAATTACGCAAACGTGTATGTCGGTATCCTGGAAAACAGATATATCCTAAACGCAATTAATAATCAATTTTTCATGCATTTATTTTCCTGGTACCGCTACATAGACAATGTCTTCTGTATATTTAATGGCTCTAATTCTCAGCTTCAAGATTTCACACAGTGGATTAATAAAATCAACCCCCACCTTCGATTCACAGCAGAATCGGACACTCTTAGAGTGCATTTTTTAGACATGTAGGTATCCAAATGCGACTCCTCTCTTATCACCAGTCTTTACACGAAGGATACAGACAGGAACACTTTTCTGTTGGCAGACTCCTACCACCCTGTGCCCCTGAAACGAGGCCTACCAAAAAGCCAATTTTTTCGCCTGCGTCGGGTATGCCACGACACTACTGATTTTATCGAAAAGGCGGATTCTCTTCAAGAAAAGTTCCGCACTCGAGGCTACCCAACAAGTTGGATAAAAAACGCTTATGACACTGCACTGAATAGCTCACGATCAGACTTACTTAAACATAAAGAACCAGTCCAAAAGAAAAGTCCACTGACATTTATTTCAACATACACTCCGAAATTTGTCAAGATAAAAGACATCATTAAAAAACACTGGCACATTCTGTCGTCCGATCCCTTACTTACCAGTGAATTTACAGAACCTCCTGTGTTTGTTCCTAAGAAAGGTAAAAACCTGAGAGACTTCCTGGTGCACGCTGATTTGAAAGCTCCGCCTCAAACGTCATCCCAGACGCTCCTAGCACCCATTCCCAATGGGAGCTACAGGTGTTGCCATTGCGCGCAATGTAACCTTGTCAAAAAAGCACACGCGTTCACTAACCCACTGCACAATAAAACATACAAAATCAAGAATGTCATAACATGTTCCTCCACCCATGTTGTTTATGCAATCACTTGTCCGTGTGGTTTAGTGTACGTGGGTAAAACCAGCCGACCTTTGAGAAATAGAATAAGTGAACATAAAAGTACTATCAAGCGCAATGATGAAGACTACCCTGTTGCAGTGCATTTTAACAACCTCAAAAATAATGCTAATAGCCTACAAGTGTATGGAATTGAACAAGTTAAAACACCAAAAAAAGGTGGTGACATAGAATCTCTTTTGTTACAACGTGAGGCCTTCTGGATATACACTTTGCAAAGTTTTAAGAATGGACTCAATGAAGAACTATGTTTGAATGTGATGCTATAACTCCACTTGTACTCTGCCTAGTTCTAATGCCTAGTTCTAAAAACATGTACCAATGTGTTTTATTTTCCCATGACTGCAAATCTGTATACTTTTTTCTATTCAAACACTGAGAAAAAAATAACCATGTCCATCAAGCTTAACAGTTGGAGATGTAAATTTGTGATTGATGTTAAGTCTTTTTTCAAAAATGTATGTATTGCCCTTATGTCCTAATGTCTTTTCACATCAATACTTGAATCATTGGTTGGGACTCCCTATTGGTTGGGACTGTTCCCTATTGTATGTCTCTATAAATGAAGCTCTCCATTTTCTGGCAAAGTTACTCTGATGAAGGCCTAGTGCTGAAACGTCAGTACGTCTGCCAATAAAGTGGTGACTCTGTAAAGTAGCAGTGTTGCGCTTTTTCCTTACTTTTTCAAAAATATTCACCATTCATAAAATGTATCCACTACCATGGTCTACCTGGTTGTTTGTCATTGCTGAGCTCACCAGTGCGTTCTTGCTTCTTAACAATACAGTGGTGTGAAAAAGTGTTTGCCCCCTTCCTGATTTCTTATTTTTTTGCATGTTTGTCACACTTAAATGTTTCAGATCAAACTAATTTAAATATTAGTCAAAGACAACACAAGTAAACACAAAATGCAGTTTTTAAATGAAGGTTTTTATTATTAAGGGAGAAAAAAAAATCCAAACCTACATGGCCCTGTGTGAAAAAGTGATTGCCCCCTAAACCTAATAACTGGTTGGGCCACCCTTAGCAGCAACAACTGCAATCAAGCATTTGCGATAACTTGCAATGAGTCTCTTACAGCGCTGTGGAGGAATTTTGGCCCACTCATCTTTGCAGAATTGCTGTAATTCAGCCACATTGGAGGGTTTGAGCATGAACCGCCTTTTTAAGGTCATGCCACAGCATCTCAATAGGATTCAGGTCAGGACTTTGACTAGGCCACTCCAAAGTCTTCATTTTGTTTTTCTTCAGCCATTCAGAGGTGGACTTGCTGGTGTGTTTTGGATCATTGTCCTGCTGCAGAACTCAAGTTCGTTTCAGCTTGAGGTCACGAACAGATGGCCGGACATTCTCCTTCAGGATTTTTTGGTAGACAGTAGAATTCATGGTTCCATTTATTACAGCAAGTCTTCCATGTCCTGAAGCAGCAAAACAGCCCCAGACCATCACACTACCACCACCATATTTTACTGTTGGTATGATGTTCTTTTTCTGAAATGCGGTGTTACTTTTACGCCAGGTGTAATGGGACACACACCTTCCAAAAAGTTCAACTTTTGTCTCGTCAGACCACAGAGTATTTTCCCAAAAGCCTTGGGGATCATCAAGATGTTTTCTGGCAAAATTGAGATGAGCCTTAATGTTCTTTTTGCTCAGCAGTGGTTTTCGTCTTGGAACTCTGCCAAGCAGGCCATTTTTGCCCAGTCTCTTTCTTATGGTGGAGTCATGAACACTGATCTTAACTGATGCAAGTGAGGCCTGCAGTTCTTTGGATGTTGTTGTGGGGTCTTTTGTGACCTCTTGGATGAGTCATCGCTGCGCTCTTGGGGTAATTTTGAAGGTTCACCACTGTTCTATGTTTTCGCCATTTGTGGATAATGGCTCTCACTGTGGTTCGCTGGAGTCCCAAAGCTTTAGGAATGGCTTTATAACCTTTTCCAGACTGATAGATCTCAATTACTTTCTTTCTCATTTGTTCCTGAATTTCTTTAGATCTCGGCATGATGTCTAGCTTTTGAGGATCATTTGGTCTACTTCACTATTTAAGTGATTTCTTCATTGAGAACAGGTGTGGCAGTAATCAGGCCTGGGTGTGGCTAGAGAAATTGAACTCAGGTTTGATAAACCACAGTTAAGTTATGTTTTAACTGCATTGTCTTTGAATAATATTTAAATTTGTTTGATGATCTGAAACATTTAAGTGTGACAGACATGCAAAAAAATAATAAATCAGGAAGGGGGCAAACACTTTTTCACACCACTGTATACTGAAGAGTTGATTTTGACATGCCAAATATGTTTTGGATTTTGGATTGATTTATTATGATTATGCAGCCTAATGATGGCCTGCTTTACTAGTATTGACATTTCTTTGGTCCTCATGTTGATTGACAACAACAACAGACTCCAAATGCAGATGGCACTCCTAGAATCAACTTCAGACCTTTTGTAGGCTCTTTTATGCAGGAGCTAACAATGAAACTTAAAACACCTGTCCAGGAGATTTGAACAGCCAATTGTACAATTAAATTTGGTCCCCTAAAATTGGAGGGACTATGTATAAAAATGGCTACAATTCCGACACTGTTTTGGAAACCCAATATGGAAATAAAAACCCTCACATTAAAGCTAAAAGACTACACTTTGACACCATAGTCATTGTTTCATTGCACATTCAATGTGCTGGAGTACAGAGCCCAAACAACAAAAACGTGTATCACTGTCCAAATACTTACAGACTGCACTGTAAATGCATTCAGCCCTGGGGGGCTTTATGTTTCCATAACGTCTCAGAGGGTTGGATGAGGAGTTGAATGGACGGACCTCTGTGAGACAGTCCAGCTCAATCTTCTGTGTAAACATTGACTGTCTGTCATTACCATGACCACTGTTTGGTTGGTGGTACAGTATGTGCAGACTGGGCTTAAATATGCAGTATAGGGGCATCGGTGGGTTTCTGGTTCACAAGCAAGAAAATACTATTCAACTCCAAAGCAACTTGTACTGTGATGTTGAAAAGTACAAACTGAACTTTTCTAATGATATTCAAACTAAAATTGTTTTAAAAATAAGAGGAAGCAATTGTTTCTTTTACAGGCTTTGCTAACAAACATCTTTATTAAATACTGAAATATGGCAGGAACTACAGCATGTAAATATTAGCGTTTTATGTTGTTGGGAGAATGTGCTAAGAATCTCAGGGCTATATACCAGGAATGAAGGATAGATGATGATATAAAAATATGATTCATTCTCAACCCTGTGTAAAAACCCCCCAAATACACCAAAAGGCGGAAGTATTTGAGAGGTGAAGGAAACAGGCGTAGTCTGACCAGTGCTATTGGAACCGGGTTAATTTAATTTTGTTCTCGTTTATCTGAGTCCAATGATAAGTTCCTCTGTTTTAACAGTTCAACAAAAGGAAGTGCAAATGTCCACCAATAGTGCGGCACTATACGATCGCTATCTATCTATGTAGATGCGGACGTGCCTGTGGCCTGTCTAGGCAACAATGATACACTTATGTATCTTGTGACGGCACTGGTGTATAGGCAAGTGACAACGGGGTGCAGGTATCCTCGGTTGTCTATGTCTGTTAGGACATACAAGATGTAATATGAATGGCTATACACAAATGGTGCGCAGGAGGTCGTATTAGCGAGTCTCCTCGAACCATTCCATGTTTCCCTCTATATACCCAGGGTTTACAGGAAAGACAACAAATCTTCAAATAAGAGTCACAACAATCCCGGTTAAGCTTTGTATCACAGCTGGATGCTGACTCACAGGTAACTTGCATTATCTGTGGTTTATTCCAACAAGATCTTTATTCAGCAACCAGTGTACTACACCACCAATGACACCAAACTATTTCCCACAACATTAGCTATCTAAAGACACCATGGTTTACACAGTCCTATTTCAACTCATCAGTTCTGGGAGCATTCCGCTAAGGTATGAATTACACAGAGGCAGCACAATGATGGGAGAAATAGTCCTGTATTGACGAGCATTGTCTTTTCATCAAACAAAGCAAAACTCATTCAACAGCTAGAGCAGGGGTGCCCAATCATGTGCCATGATGGGCTGAGAGTATGCAGGTTTTCATTCTAACCAATCAGTGCCCCTGCTGATTTCAATAAATAACACACCTTCAACCAGAGCGGAAACTGAAATCAGCTAGCGTAGTGATAGGTTGAGCTGCTGGAATCTCAAGTTCCATTGATAAGTAGAATCAGGTGTGCCAATGTAATGTTAAAATGAAAACCTACAGGATGGTAGATTTTCAGGAACAGAGTTGGGTACATAATGACTGTGTTGTATTCTCTTGAACAGTAGGTGGCAGTAACAAAAGGAACATACGGAGCAACCCAAGACACCAAGAGCAAAACCAGGGATGAAATGAATGCGGCTCCCCAGTGATCTTAATTTAGATGCTCTGAAAGGAGTGTGCTGCTTGCAGTGTCTTGGGTGGCACACTAGGGGGCAGCCATCTCACAGCAGTCACCCGTTCAGCACATTTGAATGCTGAAATACCAGAGTGTAAGAATGTCAGGGGTCATTACAGATTATGTAGACAAGCCAGACGCTGAGCTCCAACCCCTTTATGATGAAAGTTCTGTCCCCCTGCCATTGAAGATGAACTGTTCCAGTTTGATGCGTCTTATAATTATTCTTGAAGAGGCCATAACTAAGGACAATACTGCAGCAATGGATGTTTCTTCATAAGACATGGCTGCCTCTTCAAGAATACTCATAAAATGCCTTAAACTGGAACATTTCAGCTTCAAAAGCAGGAGAGACAGAACATTGATTGTTAAGAGTTCTAAGGTGAGTATTTGGCTCAGCGACAGACTCTTCAGTGAGCCCTGGCATTGCTACACTCAGGGGAATTAGATTGAAAGTGTAGCGTAATGCTAAGTGAACAGAGCTTGAGACTGTGAGGTTGTGGGTTTGATCACGCTGGAGCCCGGGTGTGTCAGCCTAAAGCAAGGTACATAATGTGAATTCCTTCAGTAACCATGCTGCTCCATAGATAGATAAAGAGTGTAAGTGTCTGTGCAAGTGAACAATGCGCTTGGATTGGGTCCAGACTGTGAGCCATGTTTAAAGGTTAGCTGAATATGCCTACTAGTAGCCCTCCCAAAATATCCAGTTACAAAACACACTGGATAGTCTTGTGTTTGATTTGCACTTTGTTGTACGTCGCTCTGGATAAGAGCGTCTGCTAAATGCCACGTAATGTAATGTAATGTAATGGATAATCATTTAGCAAACATTTGCAGATGCAACATGAAACCAAAGCGTCTGAATTGGCAGAATGGCCACTTCATTGCTGCAACACACATGTTCTCACTGCTTATAGAATCTGAGAGTCATTTTCATGTACAACCTTTTCTCTCCTTCTCCATGCTTTGCATTCTTTAATTGTGGGGTCACAGCAAAGGGATTATTTCTTATCAAATCACAGGCAGGGAGGGTCGTCCAAAGTCAGTGTATTTCTGTTAATAATTATCTACTACTGTGCCATAGTCATCAGAACTGCCATTTGAGTTCATGTATATGATTGTGGCTTCAGTCATGGTGGAGCCATCAGGGTGTGGGTTGGGGGAGCCATCTCTCTTCAGCCTGCCTCTTTTAGGTCATTTTGATGACCGTTCGAATGCTGGAAAGAGAAAAAAATCACTGAGTGAAATCAGCCTTGATTCTGAGTGATAATGCTTTCAGTACTTGACTTTGAAAGCACAATAAAGTCATTTTGTACCTGTCAATCTGCTGACTATTTTTACAGAAGACTGTCACAAAGACGCTTTGCAAAGTAGTAGAAGCAGAGTAGCAGAAGAGCAAACAACAGACCTGATCCTCTAAAATAGCAAGCAAAATCAGCATTATTTACTGTAAAATATTGTAAAATATTAACTGGTGCCAGATAGACTGTGTATCCTGACATGCAGACAAACACTCCTCTGTTGTTAATAAGTCAGCAAGAGGCCAGTAAATGGTTGGTTGGCATTTATATAGCACCTTTATCCACAGTCCAGTGTCACTTTGAACAGGGTTCTGAAGGGATTTGTGGAACACTGTTATGCTGTGAAGCCTTGGGGATATAACTTGGACATCCATACTGGATTGCATCTCAAAATGAAAAGTGATACATGAATTGGTCTTGAAAAAACGGTCTCTTATCATTTATCTTATTAAACTGTGAATGAGCCTTGCCTTACAAACACCTACAGTACATGACACACACAAACACACACATGCCAATACAGTGCCATCCAAAAGTAATGGCACAAAGATGGCGGGAAAATGGAAATAAAAATGTAAAGCTCATTAAATCATTATGATATTTGTTTGTTCCAAATCTTTGTGGTGAAAAGCTTGCATGCATCTTAATGAAAGCAAGAAAACCTTCGGTTTTTAAATCATTCAACAGTAACCTTCACATGAGAACCTGACTTGCCCTGAAAGATCTCCTCATTGAACCCACATCGGCTGTCTGCAATTTGAAACAAGATAGCCTATTGTTATCCCACAGAGCAGAACACCATGTTCCCGTATCCCCAAGTACTCACATAACCCCCCAGGGGCCTGTATCATGAAGCAGGAATTACTGCATAACTGCACTGAGCAAACCCCCTATATATAGCACACTGGAGAACAATCTACTGTACACCCCACACCCTGAAATACAGGGTGCCCTAGCTTTTATGGGGCTGTTTGCCCTCTTTCCCCAAACCAATGAACACTCCCTTTTGGGTACAGGCATAAGACACTGTTCAGACACACATGTACAGAAGTCTCAGTCTGTACTCAGGATATGCAATATGAATGTACATGTTGATGTACCCAGGCGCCACGCCTAGGTGTGCCAGAGATGGCAGATTTAGCAGCAATTCACAACTGAATTAGAAAAAAATGCTGATTCATTGTAAAAATAAACAATATACACAATACAGGGCGGCCTGTAGCGTAGTGGTTAAGGTAAATGACTGGAACACGCAAGGTCGGTGGTTCTAATCCCGGTTTAGCCACAATAAGATCCGTACAGCTGTTGGGTCCTTGAGCAAGGCCCTTAACCCTGAATCGCTCCAGGTTAGGATTGTCTCCTACTTAGTCTAATCAACTGTACGTCGCTCTGGATAAAAGCGTCTGCCAAATGCCAATAATGTAATATATACCCACCACTTTATTAGGTAGACCTGTACCCCACCTTGTTAATGAAAGCATTAATTCAGTCAATCATGTGACAGCAACTGCACATGATTGACTGATTAAGAGGTTCAGCTGTTTTTCATCCCAAATGTCAGAATGGGCAAGAAACGTGATTTAAGTGACTTTGATCATGAAATGATTGTTGATGGCAGACAGGTAGGTTTGAATATCTCAGAATATCTCCTGGGATTTTCATGCACAACAGTCTCTAGAGAATGGTGAAAAAAAAAAAACATTAAATGAGCAGCAGTTCTACAGGCAAAAATCCTTTGCTAATGAGAGTGGTCAGTGATGAAGGGTCAGACTGGTCAAAGCTGACAGGAAAGTGACAGTAACACAAATAACCACACATTATAAGAGTGGTACACAGAAGAGCATCTCTGGACACACAATGTGTCAAACCTCTAAGTGGATAGGCTACAGCAGTAGAAGACCAATAAGTCCAAAAAATAAGTCTAATAAATACCTAATAAAGGGCTCATTGAGTGTAGATACACTGATGATATTGTGCTGGGCTGCCCAACCCTGTTCCTGGAGATCTACCGTCCTGTAGGTTCACACCAACCCTAACAAAGCACACCTCGTTCCACAGCTAGAGCAGGGTTGCCCAACCCTCTTTCCTGGAGATCTACCGTCTCATAGGTTTTCACTCCAACCCTAACAAAGCACATCACATTCTACAGCTAGAGATGTCTTTGTGGTGCTAATTAGCAGTGTGTGCCAAATTAGGGTTGAAATTTAAATCTACTGGATGGTAGATCTCCAGGAATACACACACATACACACACATTCATTAATCACTAGCAATAGTGTGAATCCATAATTCTCAGTTTGCCTGCATAATAATTTTTTTGTTGTTCTGTTCTTTAACCATTTGGGAATTGCATTTTACCTTTTCCCACTTGTCATGAGGTCAAAACCCTCATTAATCTCTTTCAGGGGAAGGTTGTGGGTCACAAACTCGTCCACCTTGAGCTTCTTGTTCATGTAGTCATCGACCAGCTTGGGCACACTCTCCACACTCTTCCATCCTGAAGGACAGGAATGCACCACACAAAAAAAACAACACTTTCAAACATGTAGCATAACATGATGAGAAAAAGAACACTTTTACCCTAAGGCACACAGAGAACCACACAAAGAGTGCTGACCAAATTAATTGAGAAAATCCATCCTGATTTAAAATGGCACATGAAAACAAAGGTATGCAATATCACATTTGTGCAAACAGCCAAGTAGAATTCTTCAAACCTCCATTTGACATGCTTACCCCCAAAGAAAGTTCCCTTCAGTGTACGGCCCAGCAGGAGGCTTAAGGGTGCCAAGGTCATGTCTTTCTCCTGAACGTACCCCACGATCACACAGGTCCCCCAGGCATTACAACAAGACTCCAGAGCAGCTCTCTTAAAGGAGAAGAGCACAGATTCACCTCAGCCAGTGTAACATGTCATTCCCAGAACACAGAAGGTAGCAGGCAGACCTTCATGGGCCAGATTTGATTATCCCTAGTGTAGGGTGGCATTAACTCAGGAGGTAAGAGCAGTCGAAGAGAGTTCCTGGCTTGATCCTCTGCCCTAGGTGTGCTTGGTGTCCCCTGAGCAAGAGACCTAACTCACAATTGCTTCTGATCAGGTAAATGGTGCCTTTCATGGCAGATTTTTTATGTTTTTTCTACTATTGTTGTACACTATATAAATGCAGTCCATTTACCAATCAGTGTATGCCATACATTTTACAGTTTAATAATTTCACTGGTGCCTTTACTTGAAGTGACTTCACAAAGATGCCATTCACATTTTACCAGCGCAGTTGATGGCAGGTGTCAGACAGGTAAGTCACAGAAAGTGTTTGCACATCAATCTCACCATCACTTCCACACTGCCGACACACTCCAAGGCGAAGTCCACCCCTCCATTGGTCATCTCTGCCAGCACCTGGCTGATGGGCTTCTCGTAGTCCTTGGGGTTGACAAAGTCAGTCGCCCCCAACAGTTCGGCCTTGGGGAACTTGTCCTTGTTGATGTCCACAGCAAAGATCCTGGATGCCCCAGCTGCTTTACACCCCATCACTGCCGCCAAACCAATGGCCCCCAAACCGAACACCGCGCACGTGGACCCAGGCTCCACCTGGGGGTGGGGGGTGGTGGTTGACCGTATGGAGGTGCCCATATTAACGTTTCATAGTGCGATTATCTTTGCCAACATTTTCACAGCATATGATATTATCTTTGATAATTATTGAAAGTTGAAAGTCTAGAAACAGTATTAACACACACTTCAATGACTTCAATTGACTGGTTTGGTAATCATTGTGATGTAAGATTATAATGATTGGGCTGCGTTTTCCAAAGCCTTCTTAACACGACGTCGTTCGTAAGTTATACCTTAAGCTGTACCTTAACGTTGAAGCGTGTTTCCTGAAACATTCTTAACTTACCTTCTGAAAGTGGTACTTTCGTGAAGTTGGTCCGCACCACAATTAGCTATACCTTATCGATGTTGTCAGCTCACTCCACTAGTGGCCACCACTGTTACGACCGCAAGCCTCTGAAATCAGCTGCTGCTCTTAGTTACATCTCAGTATGTTAAGTATTATGTACACTAATATTTCTACAGTTGCACTTAGCTAATAATATACCAAAATACCACATTAATGGGCCATTTTTCATGCAAAGAATAAAATTGTACATTAAGAAGGATGCATGTTGCACTTTATTGAACATGTTGCCTAATTGCCTTTTAAATAATATTTATAAACTGACGATTTCCCACTCTCTCTGTGGGCTGGAGTGAACTGAGTAACTTCAGCTCTTTCTTTGTTTTGTTGGACCCTGTAGCCCTAAAATAATGTTTTTTTATTCAGCGCCACGTCCCCAAACAATATCTCCATTTTGTTTGCTGTGAAGCTGTGGGTCCACTTCTTTGTTTTGTTTCCGCCATAGCTTAAGCTGTTTGCGTGTTGGTGCACTGTTATTGAAAATGTCAGCTAATCAGAGAAAATGGTGAATTACACCAGTAATGGTGTAATTTTGCTTCTGCCAAATCAATCCTGATTGCAAATTTAAGGCACCACAACAAAGATATTAAAATAATGTACATAAAACATGACTTGCCAAAGAAGGCGTATTGCTCAGTGGCATAGTGGGACGAGGTGTTATAGCACAATATAATATCACAAACCATATATACAATACTCTGCAAAAGTCTTAGGCACCTGTATAACACTCTGTACAGATTAAAAAATAATTCAATGAAAGGTCCTAAATAAACGTACTATACATTTTACATTACATTTTTCTAATTTGGCAGAATAGTTAAAAACTGAATCAAATCAATATTGTTAATGCAATATTTGCAGTGTTTTATTGATAAAGAACACTACTGTCTCTCATAATGCAGTCAAGCAGTTGCTGCATGGATGGAGTGAATAATCGATCTTAGAATAGTCAATGGGCCCAGTAAAATCGCACGTAGAAGCTATCCCTTAAGCAATTGCCTAAGGGATAGTTCAAGAAACACACCTAGAAAAGTAAACAACTTTAGTAAAGTATACCTTTACAGTCTTTGTAAAACGCTAAGAGACACCATTATCGGGAACCGCAGCCCAGAACTGTTTGGCCCATTGTTAAGCAGCATTGTTTAGAAGCAAGAACGCGCTAGCAAGCTCATGGCAAACAACCTGGTAGACCACGGAAGACTAGTGTAGTGGATTACTAGCCAAAAGCAATTTTTCAAGACCTTTGCACTGTAGGTACTGTATGTTTCAATGTACTTGCACTTTATTTTTGTACAGACCCAGACCCTGTAATAAAGTATCGTGTTTTTAACTCCTTGGCAAAAACGCGCACCTTGGCAGAGTTGATGGCGGCCCCGTATCCCGTGGAGATCCCACACCCCAACAGGCAGACTTTGTCCAGGGGGGCGTCCTTCCGGATTTTGGTCAGTGAGATTTCGGGGACAACAGTGTACTCTGAGAAAGTACCCAAGGCAAAGAACTGATAAATCTCCTTCCCTTGACAGGTGATCCGGCTGGTCCCATCGAAAAGTACCCCCTTCAGAAATTCCTCCCTGCAGGTGAAAAAAAACTGCCCTGTAAGTACACTCACTCATCCCCCCCCCATCCGCCCATCCGTCCCCAATAGAGCGGGCCAGCTGGGTTTCGGCTTGCTGTATGTGAGTTTGGCATCTACAGATAAACAATAACAATAAAAGCATGTGAAATTTTTCACACCAAGCTAATTGTGTTGTCAGGGAAACTTAGTCTGTCATAAAGAACACTTTCCACCAGACTGCAATGGTCACAGTCACGTTTATTCAGCTGAAGAGAGTAGGCTACACCCAGAAAGCACTCAAAGTGGAGCGATAGGATGACTCTGCCCTATACTTGGGCAACACAAGCTCTCATTCACCTCTGCTACCTTCTTATCCACATTTACCATGCTAGGATAAGAGCAGTTTGATTGGACACTAGAAGGCACAAACAGTACATTTTGGATTGTCACACGGTTGTCTGTCGCTTCACTATCTCGATGAAAATAAACAGTTTCTTCACAGCCCAGCAGGGTCGGTTCCTGTTCAAAAAATTCAGTTGCTTCTCTAGGCACATATTGAGACAGAGAATAAGCATGAATAGTGGGCTCCAGAATTACTGCCACCCCTGAATGGCAATGCACAAAAAATACTTTAACAAAGAAACAATATAATGATTTAGATAAACTCAAAATGCCAATGTGAACAATGCTGTACTTTATTATGTTTCAATGGAACCAAAGAAAAAAAATTATTATTTTGCCAAAATCAAGGTTTCATAATTGTTGGCACCCCTGGTTTAGTACATCCATGGTGCATCTACCTCTGGGAAGTATAACAGAATGGAGTCTTTACAAGGTTAAGGAACACATTTGAAGGGATTTAAAATTTTTCCTCTATGCAGATCCTTGCAAGATCCTTAACTATCCTGGGTTTGAACTTATCAAGTGCCCTCTTCAGTTCAGCCCACAGGTTTTTGATTGGATTGAGGTCCTGTGTCTGAGCTGGCCAGTGCAGAACATTTTGTTGTCACAGAACCATTTCTGTATGGATTTAAGGTATGCTTTTGGTCATTGTCTTGCCAGAACATCCACCTACAGCCAAGTCTCAACCTTCTAGTAGAGGCAACTAGATCATCACCCAAAATTGCCTGATGCTTGGTGGAATCCATTATACTGTTGATCTTAACCAGTGCCCCTGGACCCCTGGAATTAAAATCGTGCCAAAACACCAGTGACTCACCATCATATTCCAATGTTTGTATGAGATGCATCTCATTTTATGCATCTGTTTCGATGCCAAAAATGCCAATGGTGTATCTGCCCAAAATGTTCAATGGCATTTGAGTTTATCTCAATAATTACATTGGGGTTTTTTTGTGCATTGCTCGTCAGGGTTGCCAATATTTCTGGAACCTAGTGTAGATATATCTACATCTTTCTCCCAGTATTCTCTGCCTCCACCTCAGAGGCTGGAGTTCCCTGGTAATCTGCAGCATCTTGCCTGTTAGTGTTCACATTGACCGATACACCATGATAGCCAATACCCAGTGAGAGGCTGTGTAAAATGGCCGATCTTTCACATTTCTCAGACAGCAGGCAGGCGAATGGGCCGCTAAAGACCAAAAACTAAGAAGCAAATGGCAAAGCGAGAGGACGAGAGACAGAGAGAGAGGGAGAGAAAAGACTGCGGGATCTGTACCAGTGTGTCTTGCACATGTTTGTTTTTGGAGACAGGCAGTATTCACACTCCCCACACTGAGCCACAAAAAGAGGGATGACCGCGTCTCCTGCAGAAGAACACAAGAGAAGAGAGACAGCGCAACACGTTTACAACATCACTGGCCGAAAGCGCCTTATGGCTAACACCTTGTTAGCATAGCTACATATATTTAGGTTGCCTAGTGTTTATGGCAATGGTGCAGAACTTCACCTTTGGAGAATTTGGTGACCCCGGGCCCGATGCTTTCCACTATGCCAGCTGCCTCATGTCCCAGGAGGATCGGGAAGGTGTGCATTCCACCTTGTGGGAGTGGTGTTTCTCTCAGGACTGCTAAGTCACTGTGGCACACCCCAGTGGCCACAATCTGTCCCAAAGCCATGCAACAGCACATTTATAAGTGCAGCCCCTTTAACTTCTGTTCAGTCTGAATGAGCACATATCCTCCCAAGCACACATACATCACTGAAATGTTTAATAGATAGGCCTAATATTGAGAAAAATTAGTCTCTGGCAAAAGCAGTGATCCAGCATAATGGTTTACTATCAGAAGGACTGCTTCTGTAACCGTGGCAACGCTTGCGTGTGAAGGTGAACAAACCTTAATGCGGACCTCATGGGCTTTGGGAGGGGCCACCTCCACCTCTTCGACTGAAAGAGGCTTCCGTGGCTCCCAAGCCACCGCCGCCTTACACTTAATAACCTGAAACAGCACAGTCCAGTTAACACCAGTATATTTGGTCTCAATTAACAATAAGGCACTCTGTACAGTGGGGCAAAGTATTTAGTCAGCCACCAATTGTGCAAGTTCTCCCACTTAAAAAGATGAGAGGCCTGTAATTGTCATCATAGGTATACCTCAACAATGAGAGACAAAATGAGAAAATCCTCATTGTCTGATTTTTAAAGAATTTATTTGCAAATTATGGTGGAAAATAAGTATTTGGTCAATAACAAAAGTTCATCTCAATACTTTGTTATATACCCTTTATTGGCAATGACAGAGGTAAAACGTTTTCTGTAAGTCTTCACAAGGTTTTCACACACTGTTGCTGGTATTTTGGCCCATTCCTCCATGCATATCTCCTCTAGAGCAGTGATGTTTTGGGGCTGTCGCTGGGCAACACGGACTTTCAACTCCCTCCAAAGATTTTCGATGGGGTTGAGATCTGGAGACTGGCTAGGCCACTCCAGGACCTTGAAATGCTTTTCACTCAAAATCTCACGATACATGGCCCCATTCATTCTTTCCTTTACACGGATCAGTCGTCCTGGTCCCTTTGCAGAAAAACAGTCCCAAAGCATGATGTTTCCACCCCCATGCTTCACAGTAGGTATGGTGTTCTTTGGATGCAACTCAGCATTCTTTCTTCTCCAAACACAACAAGTCTATTTTGGTTTCATCTGACCATATGACATTCTCCCAATCCTCTTCTGGATCATCCAAATGCTCTCTAGCAAACTTCAGACGGGCCTGGACATGTACTGGCTTAAGCAGAGGGACACGTCTGGCACTGCAGGATTTGAGTCCCTGGCGGCGTAGTGTGTTACTGATGGTAGCCTTTGTTACTTTGGTCCCAGCTCTCTGCAGGTCATTCACTAGGTCCCCCCGTGTGGTTCTGGGATTTTTGCTCACCGTTCTTGTGATCATTTTGACCCCACGGGGTGAGATCTTGCGTGGAGCCCCAGATCGAGGGAGATTATCAGTGGTCTTGTATGTCTTCCATTTTCTAATAATTGCTCCCACAGTGGTTTTCTTCACACTAAGCTGCTTACCTAGTGCAGATTCAGGCTTCCCAGCCTGGTGCAGGTCTACAATTTTGTTTCTGGTGTCCTTTGACAGCTCTTTGGTCTTGGCCATAGTGGAGTTTGGAGTGTGACTGTTTGAGGTTGTGGACAGGTGTCTTTTATACTGATAAAGAGTTCAAACAGGTGCCATTAATACAGGTAACGAGTGGAGGACAGAGGAGCCTCTTCAAGAAGAAGTTACAGGTCTGTGAGAGCCAGAAATCTTGCTTGTTTGTAGGTGACCAAATACTTATTTTACCGAGGAATTTACCAATTAATTCATGAAAAATCCTACAATGTGATTTCCTGGATTATTTCCCCCCATTCTGTCTCTCTAATTGTACCTATGATGAAAATTACAGGCCTCTCTCATCTTTTTAAGTGGGAGAACTTGCACAGTTGGTGGCTGACTAAATACTTTTTTGCCCCACTGTATTTGTTACATTAATATTTATACATTTGCAAACCAGAGGATAAGCTTAGAACCATTAGAAGTTAACCATTAAAGGAGTAACATGGTGGTTGGTCACACTTTCTAGGGTTTTATACACAGTTTGTACAAGAGGACATCGAAGAAACGCGATGAAAGTATTAAATATGTCCGTTCTGTATTTTTAGAGAAGTAAGTTTTAATGTATCATCCTATTTTCAACCGGTTGACAATGTTCTCTTTGTATGCGTCCCACGAGGATAACCACTCCCCTTATCCCTCCCCTAACCCGTGACCCATATTTTTTGCTGCTGGCCTACAAGCTAGACAATGCACACATGTCCCACACATAAAATAAGCCAAGGCCATGTAGTTTCATGTTTTAAAATGGTAATTGTTCGTAAAAATAATATGGTTATATGTAGCTGCGCGTAGCCTACGTGATGATGCTGTTCGATTTCAAAATACGGCGTCTGCTGTCCGAATTCACTTTATAATTTAATGTAATGTAATGTCATTTAGTAAACTATAAAGCGCACTATATGGACATTCACTACTTAGGGATTTGTAATAAGGAAATAGTGAGCCATTTTGGACACAGCATTGGTATTTATCAACAGCTGTGGCGATGCATAAATCTGGTGGTATTTGTTAGTTTGGTTCCATTCACACATGCAAGTTCTCATTACCACGCCCAGACAGTTTGGGTGAACTTTAATCGTGGGAAATTTAGGCTGCAAGTTTTCAAATACATTTAAATTATTAAATAATACAAAACAAATGCACATTTTTTTATTGTTTCCTAAATTATTAATGCACTTTTAATAAATTGTTATCAGTTGGATAACAGGAATTGTTTCCTAAAGATAATTGATAACTGTCACATTCAACCACCATTTTACTCCTTTGACAAATACATGAACTATAATTTTTCATTCCAATATGACTTGCCATTGACTAATGTAGTTGTTAACATTAATGATCGACAAATACATGAACAAAGCTATACAGATTGACTTCTCAGTAGTTCATTTTTTCCAGCATAATCTCCTTGCAACAATCAGAGAGAGGGATTTATGGATCGAAGTAAAACATAAACATAAGGCTTCCTTTGATTCCCATTTGAATGATAAATATAAGAATATTTTTAAACATTCACCAGACAATACATTACCTTGCCTTCAGTCCCCATGTCGTCTCTCTGTACAAATGCCAGGCAGTGTGCCCTGTAGCCAGGTGCATATCAAGCACTATCAGTGATTTGCTAGTTCATTAATAATTGTCAGAAACTGTCATTTGTATGCATGGAATATAAAAGGAACAGTCTGAGTTTAATTAATGCTACTTGAAACTTGCCGGGACTTACCTTGTCAAACAGGACAGCAGCTTAATTTCACCAGTGATGATCCGAGGAGGAATAGATGACTGGAGAGAGGGTGGCACAGCTGGTGTGAGTGAGGAGAACAGGTTTAGATAAAGTGGTACAGATGGGTGTGTGTGGTTGGGGGGGTTTGCACTTTAAAAAGACTCTGGGAGGTTGGAGTCCTTGGAGAGGTGGGGGGAGCTGACATCATTTGTGCGTCTCATGGCCAATCAGAGTCTACCCTGTCTGTCTGACCTAGCCTGAGGTCACGGATAGACTACGTTAACATCATTATTAATGCATTATCTGGTGCTAACATAGAGATAAAAGTCTCAGCATTTATATTGCCAAATTTACTCATACTGACAATCTGGTAAAAAGAAGTAAAAAGATTAAGCTTGGCTTCCTATATAGGAACAAGTCTTGTTTTCTATGGTCTGTAGGCAGAGGATTGTTGAGGAAAAATTCATGTAGTCTATTCCCATGTTATATATAGGCATGCACCTGTCACATACTAAAGATTACTTAATGCTGCTTAGCATTCTGCAATTTGCCCTCAGGTTTATTACAGGTGATGCTTACCTATGAAACCTTCCAAAAACTGCCACTATATCTTTCAATGCTTCTGGATTGGAGAATTGCTATCCATAGGACATGCTCTCAGGATTGGTTGTCATTTCAGTTTCTTGGGATTAAGTTAGATTTAGGAAAAATTGGTTTCAGATTCTGTGCTCCAGAACTTAACCATTGTGTCTGTAAATGAATTCAAAGTGATGACAAATTTGGTTAGCCTGAATTGTGTTTGAGTGTTTTATCCCTCTATGGTACTCTTTATGACATAAAATAACTCAAATAATACAAATGAATAATTGTCCTTCAAAGCATTAAAATACAGGAATGCTGCCACATCGAGCCAATGCTGCACTCTTTTTTGCTCTTTCCATAGAACATATGCTGAAAGCTGCTGAATGCCACTTTATCAAAAACTGTGACTGCACAGCATTTTCGGTCTGTTGAAACTTGTCAAATCTTCTTGCCATTTCTGACAGACAAAAGATGGCATGTTACCTGAGAGATTTCGGTTAGGGTGTGTTTAAGTATTTTCAGGTCTCTTGTTTTCTTTGACTTCTCAGAAGCAGTGGTATTGGTGAAGCCAAATCACATTTATAATGCAATTTACAATAGATACAAAATGCAATACTGAACACATTGCTTTGAAACATATACAGAACTGAATGTACTTGTTTACATTTCACATGTCAGATACACCAAACAGCAGAAGTATCTGAGTGCCGAAGAAACACGTAGTCTTACCTTAATCCTACTGGAACAGGATAAATTTAATGACATATTGTTTGCCTGGCTGCAAAATAGCCTTCTAACCTTTGGTTTTTGCAAACAGTTGTACATAGGAGGATACTGCATGTGAGGAACTATAGCCTCTTTCCACCTGTAGTGCAGCTCTGTATGAATTGCTGTGTATTGGTCGACATGGACTTGCTTCTGGCTTGTGAAGCTTGCAATGATGCAATTGTGTATCTTGTGACAGCACTAGTGTACAGGCAAGTGACTATGGGGTGCAGATATCCTGAGTTCTGTGTGTATGCTAAGATTGCAAGGTGTGTAGTGGTTTAGAGTCAGAGAGAAAAGGTTAAAGTGAATGCAATTTATTGTACAGTGTGTTCAGTAACAGCAATGGTGCAAAATGTGGAATATTGAACCTTGAACCATTCCACTTTTTCCCTTATACACCAAAGATCAAAGAAAAACCTGAAATTATCAAAGAAAGACACCAACCCTCTTGATTGGGACCCTTGATTACCCTGTCCTTTGTAGTCCATACCACAAAATAACAAACATCCCTCCCAGCAATATGTATTTGTCCCTGTATCTGATACCAGTAATGATCTCCAGGAAAAAGTCATCCAACTTAGAAACTGCTTCCTCAATTGTCATGTCCCAGGCACTGTACGGACACATGATTTCAACAAGTTCCGTGAAGCCAACCAAGCCATCAGGAGAGGCACCCAACACTGACTTGGACAACCACAGGCCGGAGTCCTGCACTACCACCTGTTTCTCCTCCTTGAAGGCCTTTCTTGCCTTCTCCTCATTCTGTATGCCCCACTTGATTGCTGGCACATGTTTCAGTGACCTTGGTTCAATTAAACGAGAGATGGCCGAAGAGGACACTTCTCTCCCACTTTGCAGTGCAGGCAGGAGGACACCGAAGTTACTGCTGGTAATCCGGCCTTCCCTCATAATGCCCCACATTGGGTTCTCTCGCTGACCTCTTGTGGCGAACTCAGCTGCTCTCCTCTGCTCATCCGTGAGCTCCATACCGGCCAGGATGGCCGAAAGCTCCAGATGTCCCTGCAGTTTGACGATGCTGGGGAATGACAGCACCTTCAGGGACTGGTTCTGCCCCAAAGCCATCTGTGGACAATTCTGAGAATCACATTTCACAAATCCAGTAATTAGAAAATAGAAAATATCAGTCAAAACCATTAGTAAAGTTACAGCAGTGGTGGAAAAACTACTTTTACTTGCCGTGCAGCCCATAAATATTTGGACAGTGATACAATTTATCTTATTTTGGCTCTGTATTCCAGCAAGTTGGATGTGAAGTGAGACAATGAATATGAGGTTAAAGTGCAGACTGTCACCTTTAATGATATTTACTGTAAGTGGGGAGACTTTGGTGCCTTGCATAGCAGGAAATCCCCTTTTTTGTGTGAGTGTGTGTATGAATGGGTGAATGTGAAGCATCAATTGCTTTGAATAAAGGTGCTATATAAATGTCATCCATTTACTATTTACCATTTAAGTAAAAGTAGCAATACCATTATGGAAAATATTCCCAAGTTAAAAGTCCTGTTAAATATTTTAAGTAAAATTATAGTAAGTAATGGCAATAAGATGTACTAAGATGTAAGTATCAAACAAATGAGTGTTTATTTTGATAAGATAAGTTCAATTATTGATGTATGCTGCCCAACCCTGTTCTCAGAGATCCTGCGGGGTTTGATTATTTATACACGTCATTCTAATAATAAGCAGCTCAACAATATCTCTAACCGTGGGAAGAGGTGTGTTTTGTTAGGCTTGGCCTGGAGGATGGTAGATCTTCAGGAACAGGTTTGGGCAGCCCTGTTGTAGGTGCTCCAGGTGTCCATCATATTTTATGAGATAATTGTATGACAACCCTAATCATGCAAAGCATGAAATATTTTCTTCTGAAATGTAATAGAGTAAAAAGTATTAAGTCGTAGTAATAGGGCCAGGATTGAAATGATCTTTGGGCAAGTGAAGATCTCAGTGCCTTTTGGCCTGAGCTTTGCACTAAATATGTATTGTTCTTGCTGTTCTCGATCTCTTATGCAAGATACCGGTGGTACAGGGCGTCTGTCTCTCCTGTAGGACCCTGTAAATGAAATTATATATCTGGGAGTAAAGAGAAAAAGATTAACTTCACAGCTTGTTTCTGGGATAACTTGTAAACATTCCAGTTCTCATTCTAAAAGATTTGTTCTTATATAAATTATATTAATTGAATTCATTCTTCACTTATTCTCCAGCCAGACAAATCTTTCTATCGTGGGCATATTCTCACTCACTCGGACATAAACGTAGCTTGTCTGGGGAAATATTTCATAAGAGCCAAGACTCGTGACAAAAAAAATTGCATGTCACGTCACATATTTGGGATTGTAGAAGTGTGACAGTGGAGGGGGTCTTGCTGACTGATCTGCTGATTCAGGTTCACTGTCGGGTGGAGTCAGACGGTTAAAGATCGTCATTCTGATGTGTGGTCTGTGCAACCACTGAACCTCTTGACTATGTCTGCATGCAGTTATGCATTGAATTGCTGCCACATAATTGACTTTAATGTGCAGATGTTATTGGGGATAAGCAACATATCCATCAACACAAATAATTATCATTATTATAATTATAATCCCTCCATATCCAATGTCAAAGTATATTTCAGTCTGTTCAGTTAATGTTCACCAGGAAATACTATGTGAAAATATTCTGTCCAAATAAAATCAAAAATTCCTTTGAGTTCCCTGAGCAAATGAGATTGTTTTCACCTTAATTGTGTTTCCTTTATTACCCTGACAAAATGAGTAAGTATATTTCTGAGTAAGGTGTGATTGATTGGATCACGTAGTTTTTTTCTGGTAATAATAGGCTGCGCACTTACCTTCCCTGTTTAGTGGAATGTTTGCATGTAAAACATAAATAGTGTACAGTACCAGTCAAAAGTTTGGAGCTTTTTTTATTCTTTTTCTGTTTAATGTTTTATTTTCTCTGTTCCATCAAACAATTCACATGTTTTATTAAAGAGTATTTTTATAGATTCATACATTTTTATCATGTTGCAATTAAAACACGTTTAATACATTTCAATGTTTGAGGCAAATTAACATAAAGTCAAATGAAAGTCATGTTTTGTATTTGGTTGCATATATTTGTATGCCTGTGTAAATCTATCAACATCACCAGAGTCTGGATATCTGAAGCGATACTAAAACCACTTCGCATTTAATTGGCTCTCTATGGGAAATGGGGCTGGGACTTGATTCAGCTGTAAATTATGTTGATACAGTATGGAACACATTTGTGAATTAAATGGGTTTTAGTCATCAAGGGTCTGAGGTATGTGAATTCACATGTGAATTGTTTGATGTCTTATTTCCTCTGTCATCAATCAGAAAAAGCAGAAAACTGCAAGGTGTGTCCAAACTTTTGACTGGTACTATAAGTTTATTGTGCTAGTCAGCTATTGCAGAAAGGTATGCTATTAGCTTATATTACACTGCTCCTCCATGCTGTATGTGTACCAGGCCATTTATAAACCTGTATTCTTTCAAATTAAATATTCACACAATGGATATACAAGACAGAGAGCTTTATTGGAAACATCTCGTACTTGGGTTTGGAATCCGAGGTCGCAACTAGCAATTATTATGATTCCTTTGCATTGTTCCTAGCCAAATGCATTTTACAAGTCTATGTATAAATTATGTTGTCATTTTTAATTTCATTGTGTTCATTAATTTTAATAATAAGGTTCAATAACCAGCGGCACGGATGGTGCAGTGGGTAGCACTGCCGCCTCACAGCAAGGAGGTCCTGGGTTCGAATCCCCGTCGCCTGGGGCCTCTGTGCAGAGTTTGCATGTTCTCCCCGTGTCTGAGTGGGTTTCCTCCGGGTACTCACCCACAGTCCAAAGACATGCAGGTTAGGCTGATTGGAGAGTCTAAATTGCCCGTAGGTATGAGTGTGTGAGTGTGTGAGTGAATGGTGTGTGTGCCCTGCGATGGACTGGCGACCTGCCCAGGGTGTATTCCTGCCTTTCGCCCAATGTATGCTGGGATAGGCTCCAGCCCCCCTGCGACCCTGTTCAGGATAAGCGGGTTCAGATAATGGAAGGATGGATGGTTCAAGACCCACTTCTAGCCCCATCTCAACCCTTGGCCCGAGCTCTTAATGTTGGAACGGGGCCAGGCAGTATGTCATATGTGACTGAGAGTCACATACTGTTAAGATCAAATGAAACATACAGATTTAGTGAACAGAAATTAATTAAATGGAAGGTTAAATATGAACCCCAATAGCATTGTCTGCCTGTCGAGACAAGTCAAATATGTTTTGGTACGTTCAGACATAAGATGACATGAGAGATTTTGGCTCTTTTCCCCATAGGTTAAGCCAGGTCACATATGTTGAAAGCTGCAAAATGCCACTTTATCAAAAACTGTGACCCCACAGCATTCTCGCTCTGTTGAAATGTGTCAAATCTGCACCTGAGAGACGTTATTTATGCTGTGGCTCTTTTCTCCATGGGAGTAGTCAGATCACATATTTTGATAGCTGCTAATACACTGTGAGATTAGGTCTGGTGGAAAATCAGATTGTCTCGGCCTACTGGTAGAGAGGACACACGACACACATGGGTTGCGTTAAATCAGGGGTCGGCAACCCTGGTCCTGGAGAGCTGCAGGGTGTGCTGGCTTTCGATTCCACCTTAAAATAAGCAACCGATTCAGACCCAAGAAACCAGGTGAGGTGAGTTAACTGTGTAGTCAACGGCTTTCATTGATCAATTAATGCCAAGTAACAACGAAAGCCAGCACACCCTGCGGCTCTCCACGACCAGGGTTGTCGACCCCTGCGTTAAATAATCAGGCCACACACACCATTACAATGTGCTACTGCTGTGCTACTCCTGCATGGCTTGCAGTGTCTGCTTGCTAGTGTCATATGTTAAAACTTAAAATCTTAATAACCCAGAAAACAGATATTTACATGATGCATATTGTGGTGTTCAGTCATCGTCAGTTAATCAAAAAATACTTAACTCTTAAGTAACTCAAGTCATTCTTGCTCAAGTGCAAGACACAGAATCGCCATGTGTCAACATGTCCCATGTGTCAACAGGCCATTCCAAGGTAATTGACTTAACTCCACTTTGTAGACTATATTAATAGGCTAGCCAGTGTGTTGTGTTCAGCTCGACTGGTGTGCAGTCTTGATTCCTTTCCAGACTTTGGAATGTCTTTCTTGGAGTGAGGATTCTTATGACCTACTTCCAACTTTGAGGCTAGTGGGCTATTATTGTTAGCTTCAAATGGATGTTTTTTTTTTAATACATGATGTTGTCTTTCCTGTGTTGTACAACCCCTAGGATGGAGGCAACATACCCCTATTTCAGATACTTTCCCAACTGAGATTTTACACGATGAAATGTGAACCTACAGGACTAGATCTCCAGACCCAGCCCTTATGTTCAGTCCAGCTCTTTATAAATGGGGCGGCCTGTAGTGTAGTGGTTAAGGTGCTTGACTGCGACCCAAACGTTTGGTGGCTCAAGCCCCTGTGTAACCACGATAAGATCCACACAGCTGTTGGGCCCTTGAGAAGGCCCTTAACCCCACATTGCTTCAGGGGGGATTGTCTCCTTAGTCTAATCAACCGTAAGTCGCTTTGGATAAAAGCATCAGCCAAATCACATGTAATATCTTCCCATGCTCCTTGGACTCGGCCGCATAGCTGTCATGTCTTTTATTCCTGTCCCATAGTTTGATTCTGTGTTTTTCTCCATTTCTAGGTATTTGCTGCGTGAATGTTCCGTTTCATGGTTTCCCTTTTGCCCGGTTACTTGTCCACGCCCCCTGCACCTGATGTGTGTTTCCCATGGGTAATGGTTACACTTATCCCTTATTTTGATATTGCAGCCATTATTGGACTTGGTTTCCAGTTCTCCAGTTCTAGTTCTCTTCTAGTTGCACCTATGTGTGTGTCCTTTCCCTGTGCAGCAGCCTTCAGCTATGCAATCAGTCCTCCCGGAATAGTAACTGTATCTTACTTCTTTGTTTTACTCAATCCCTACTATATCAGTCAAGTGTATATTTGGTGGTGTTAATTCATATAAATCTAATAAACTTATAAAGTATTGTCATTTACCTACTTTACTCCAGGATTTCTGGAGTTCATAGATAAATAGTTTTTTACCCCTTGTTGAAGTTTACAAGCTTGCAATTTATTTACATGTGGTGTGTGAAATTCTCAGAATATTTCCTTGGGTGAAACTCTTTAAGGCGTGATCAAGCTGCTAGTGCTCTAGTAGGCCACGCTACACGTGGCTATAAGTCAGTTTCTATCAGACTGTTTGCCTTCTAGCAAAAGATTAGTGAGTTCTAGCAAGCAAGCTGGCATTTCAGGGGGTGAAGAATGCAAATTTCACAGTACTACAGTTATCAAAGAATGTCTGTTTTAAGTTTCTTACAATTTCATGCAGGACTGTTTTTGGCCGGCCGTGTTGCAGAGAGCGAGTACGTGTCTACTCAGCCAGTTTAAGTTGCATCTGGAATCCCGATTTCCCCAACTTGATCATAAGACATAAGGGGGACCTTTCCGGTGGGAAATGTTTGTAGACCGTAAATCTGACACCACATCAAAGCAGCATCACTACAGGGCCGGCCTTGCACTTGCGGCAAGTTCCTTGGCCAACTGAGATACTCAGACACCTCCAAAAGTAAAATATTGTAAATATATGATTTTAATTAATAAAGTTGCAACAAATTCCTAAACAACATCAAACAGAGTTTGAATGATAGCAATGATTTCCTTTTGTGATAATATTATATACAATGGGTATAACTGGAAAGACAGGTTATCGGTCTATTGGTACTTATTCTGTTACAATACAAACAGCTGTTTGTTAGATGAACAATATAGAGTATAAATGGACCTTCTGAGCCATCTTGATGAAATTACACTTTGTATTCCTTAGACACCGACGTTGCCTACTTCCGTATAGCGCTGTGGATAAGAGCGTTTGCAGAGTGAGTGTAACGTGACCCGAGAAAAGCGGACAGCTGGACAGGAAGTGCAAGGCAGCGTTGCGGGTCTCAGAAGACGGTGAGAAGGGCGAAGACTCCGTACAGCAGAGCGCAGGGGTACGCCACCAGGAGCTGTTGCCCTTCCATTTCCAGGGTGGAGATGAAGATCTTGGATGCTGACAGGCTGCACCAGCCAATGACCAGGAGGGCAAACAGAGTTCCCAGAATCCCCCTGGGTTAAACACAGCCAGAGAAGCATTATATTAGACACCATTTAGTGCATTAGCTGGCGCAAGGACATACTGCTTCAGTTTTAGATGTTTGGAAAAGGCCCTTTAATGATTCTAGCCTAATGCCTGAGGCTGGCGAACGCTGAGGAAGGCTTGGTTTGCCGAAATGTGTCCGTGCTTTTATTAAAACCTCTTGACCTGACTGTGAGTGCTATCCTTTTCATTGGTTTTAATTGCCAGAATCTTATATTTTCATGTAACTCTGCAGACTCACTGGAGGGAGAAGAAGATGGCGAAGGTGGAGAGGCCCACCATGGGGAGAAGGCAGTACCCAAGGACGCTGGCCACACAGCCGTAAGAGATGCACACCAGGCTCATCAGACTCAGCAGGGAGTACAAGCCCAGGCAGCCCATCGCACTGATACCGTACACATAGCCAAAATGGATCTTACCTGCCTGAAACACACACACACACACACACACAGATGATATAATCAGAGTCTAAATGGATCATCCCCACCTGAAACACACACACACACAGATGATATAATCAGAGTCTAAATTAATCATGCCCACCTGAAACACATACAAACACACACACAGACACAGAGTTCAATTTGGTCCAACAGGAAGGGCACCCCCTACTGAAGCACAGCAGCAACTTTATTTACGAATTCTTTGTCGAGTTTCTTCCAGCAGCAACTTTGCTCATCACAGCTGCTGAGCTTCAGTGGTTTGACACAAGCAGGGCTCAGGGTGGTAGCATATGTCCTGGTCTGATGTGTACTCACCATCAGTAATGTTGCACCAAGAGCAACACAAAACAGAATCGGTCCAGTCAAATCTGTTTCATGCATGATACTGCCATCTGCTGGTTTAAATGGGTTCAACACAGTCAGAGTCTTCTGCCAGATGTGATCAAAGTTAATTCCCAATTCTGTAAAATTCAAAACAGAGCAATGTTTAAGAAATAGATATTTCCCAGTATTATATTATTCTGGAGAAATCATTCATCTAATTGGACCCCCCTGAGACCACATAGATTTTCAATGTGGTCTCAGACTTTTGGACACCGGTATATACACTCACTAAGCACTTTATTAGTAGTATTTATTCATGCAATTGCCTCATCAGTCAATCGTGTGGCAGCAGTGCAATACATAACATCATGCAGATATGGGTCAGCAGCTTCAGTTAATGTTCACATCATTTAAAAAAATGTTTTTTTCAACTGTGGCATGATTGTTGGTGCCAGGGGGGTTTGAGTATTTCTGTAACTGCTGATCTCCTGTGAGTCTCACGCACAACAGTCTCTAGAGTTTGTAGAGAATGGTGCGAAGAACAAAACACATTCAGTGAGCAGCAGTTCTGCAGGCAAAAAGGTGATGAGAGGCCAGAGGAGAAGGGCCAGGTTGGTCGAAGCTGACAGGAAGGTGACAGTAATGGATATAACCATGCATTACAACAGTGATATTCAGAAGAGCATTTCTGAACACACAATGCAAAAGTGGACAGGTTAAAGCAGCATTCTCTTGGAACCGAGTATGTTCTTCATATTTTTGCAATTGGGAAAGTCTGTGTTTTTTCAAGGAATCTGACTTCTTTGTGAAAACTTGCAACTGTGCCATACATGAGAAAGTGTTGATTGATTGATATTCCTTTACAGACAAAAGCGCGTCCATCCACAGTACCTTCCAGCAATGGGGGCTCATCCTCAAAAGTATCTGTGCTTGTATAGGCATCTGTCCCAGAATCCTTTGCAGGTTGGAACACGTGCCCAGTGTAGGGTGGATCAGGATGGCCCAGACCCATGGCTGGGGCGTAGACACTGGGCGAGGGGGCATCGTAGTCTCTGAAAATGAGTCATGTAAAAACTATAGCAGCACATGTGTCAAAGAGAAACGTTATGAGGAAAGACTTAAGATGTTTATGCTTAAAAGGTAAAAGGAGACTTAGGGGTGATTTGATTGAGGCTTTTAAATTAATTAAAGGGATTATCAAAGTGAACTACTGGCAATTTTTCAGGGTCAGTTTGGTTAGCAGAACGAGGGGAAATAAATAGAAGTTGGCAAAGGATAAATTCCGTGCAGACATTAGAGAGTATTTTTTTTTTCACACAGAGAGTGGTTACTGTGTGGAATAGCTTGTCAGGACATGTAGTGGACACATAAACACTGGAGATTTGTGAGCATTGCTGCGCTGAATGGCCTGCTTTCATCATTATGTTATGTTATGTAACACATGTGACTTGTGTATGTTGCTTACATGTCTTGGTGGGCAGCATCCTCATAGCTGTAAGCTGGCTGCTCCTGGTCATCTATGTAATACTCCGACTGGTAAAAGTCCGGCTCAAACTGCTGGAAGTCCCCCATTCTAGCGGGAAAAGTGCACAATGCAAAGTCAGTGGTCACACTCAGACAACTATGGGGTGAAAAGTACTTTTATCCTTAAACATTAAATGGTACAGATGATACTGTACACAAATGATTGTTTTACTTAAACCCCAACAAAGAAAAAGCTCAAGCATTTATCAATATATAACTTTCATATAATTTTCAGGTGATGATTGTCCACAAATCTTAACAATAGTTCAGACTCAGGAGATTGTACTGCAGCTTTCAGAGAAAACTAAATAGACTTATCAAAGATCACCATTTTTAAAAGCAGAAGTTTGCAGCACTAGAGTACTTACTTGCTGAATTTTTGGGTGTTCTTGGACTGTTGACTATCCTAAGTATTTATTTTCTATCTATAAGAAATATGTAATGTATATTCAATATATCAATAAGAGTTGGTCATTTAAGAGAAAGCTTTCTTAGCATTTCCTACAGAAAAGGAAGAACAGAGAGACCTCGGTTTATGCTGTCAGGGGTAAAGGGGTCCAGTCACCGCAGTTGTTGAGAAGTTGTCCTATAAATAGTTTGCTATATTTGGAGGGGTCAGGGTAACGCATGGAACGCTACTGAGATCTGCAATAGATTTAAAGTCAAAAATGAAAAATCTCAATCAAAGTAACTGATTCAGATCAGTTGCATCGAACGAATCCTGCCTTCTACTTTTGTAAAAGAACGGACACTGAATTATTTCAATCAGTGGTTCCAATTTTATACATCGCAAAAAACAGGGCCACCCCTCGACTTCGTAATTCGTAAATAAAGGGATAAACTACGCACATTATCTTTAAAGTTGTAAGTGTAGGCCTATCTTGCTATATCATTATTATTACTATTGGAACGGATGTCACGAGGATGGAACATAATAGCACGTCCCGTACTATGCAGGAAATGAACTCGAACGTCCTTGCCAGACAGTGCTTACTAAGGAAAATCTTGTCGCCTGGAAGAAGTCTCATAGGCTATTAGAATCGAATTTCCTGGGATCACCGAGGTCGCATGTGTCCTTCAGTCATGGACTGCATAATATTGCATTTGGATGAAAGAATAGGGTTATTGTCTTTTAACAAATGTGTAGCCTACCATGCCACAATAGCCATAGAGTTATCATGAACATTGCAGCTAACAGCTAGAGCAGAAAATAAATAAATACATAAATAAATACTTTTTAGAAAATATGAAAAAGTGAAATTCGTCGCGGGTCTACGAAGAGTTCTATTTTTATTCGGTGGGTCCGTTTAATTCAACAGTATTCAATTCAAGCCCATCCTCAAGAGGTTAAACCGAGTCTTATGCGCAGACGAACGTTGCCGCTGCGATGCAGACGCTGCAATAGTCAGGTGATTACGTAGGACACATGACCGGAGTTCAGTCACATGAGCACTGTTTACTTTAGCTGACTTTCTGCATTTCGTGAGACGGCAGTACGGCACTCCATAAAAGAAGGCATTTGGTCCTCCAACTGTAAGTAATTAACGTATTTAATCACAACTTAATCTCTATCTGTTACCAAAATGCTTTCTCGGATTAATTTGTGCTGTATGGATGCTTATTTCAAACGGATAATGTATTGGTGCAATGGGTAACGTTAGTGCTGAAACGTATTGCTACATTTCTAATTTGCAAGCAGTTCAGAAAAATTGCACTGTAACTAGCTAGCTGGATAATCTAAATATAGCTATTTTCGACGATGTGAATCTGATCTGAATGTGTACGTTCCAGCCAGCTACAAGGTGTTACTGTGCAATTTCACTTCTTAACTAGCTCAAGACACAAAAGTGAAACTGTAATGTGCCAATGTTGGCTGATTTTTCTTATATCCACTCACTAAAACAAGAGACGCATTTGTCATTTAAGCGTTGATTTGAGTTTGTACACTTAAGAGGCGATGGCAAGTGTGTAAAAATGTATGAATTTCTGAAATCCCGTTCTGAGAGTTACATGATTTAAATTCAACAGAGACGGTGAGGAAAATGAGGCTTGTGATTTTGGAGGACTACGACCTGGCGAGTGAATGGGCTGCCAAGTACATTCGGAACCGAATCGTCCAATTCAGGCCGACCGCCGATAAATACTTCACTTTGGGATTACCCACAGGTTCGGTTTTCACCAATATTTGCAGTCGTGCTTTTGTAAATTGGTTGTGTGGCGTTTCCTTCACATTATTATTTTATTTTTATTTTTTATCATGTAGTTAAAACTGCTTTGAGTATCCAGCTAGATAAAGGGTTATCGTTGTGATGGAGTTATATTCTGTGACTTTGCATGCTGTCCCCATTTATTATTATATGAAACTGACTGATTCCTTTCATTTTGTCAACTTTAATTCTTTTCTAGGGAGCACTCCTTTTGGCTGTTACAAAAAGCTAATCGAATATCACAATAATGGAGACCTTTCATTCAAGTATGTCAAAACATTCAACATGGATGAGTACGTGGGTGAGTATTGTCCTTCTCTTCAGGAAAGGCAGAAATGGCTCTGTCAGCACATAAGAGGGAAGTCCGGGAGTTTTGTTTAGTAGGCATGTTTTGTGAGCATGGTGTTCTTGTGCTTCAGAGGGTTAAATCTGAACTTCTGAGTCATTTTCTTTGCATGTAGCTGCTCTTTCTGTTCCTCTGCTGGGGTGGCTTGTTTCTCAGTCACCCTGCTTACACTTAGTGGCAGAAGTATACAGCTTCTGTGAAATAAATAAAATGTAGGTCAATAAATACAGATAAATAACAATAAATAACATTGAGAGACAGAATATCACAAAATAATCCACAATAACAACATCATATAAATTTGATAAATTTATTATCGTATTTTTGCATGAAATAAGTACCTATAAGTACACAAATGCTGCCATGCAAGGTGCCAAGCAGCACATTGGGTGCAATTGGGGGTTAGGTGTCTTGGTCAGGGTAAATGGTAAAATGGTAAATGGTCTGAATTTTTCCAAAGCGCTTTACAATTGATGCTTCTCATTCACCCATTCACACACACACTCACACACCAATGGCGAATGGCCGCCATGCAAGGCAACAACCAGCTTGTCAGGAGTATTTGGGGGTTAGGTGTCTTGCTCAGGGACACACACCCAGGCCGGGATCGAACCGACAACCCTTCGACTGCCAGACGACTGCTCTTGACATCTGGCAGTCGAAGCCAATGTCGCCCCCCACTTGTCATCTTTTCTTTTGCGGGAGTCTGACAAAGGTATTGGGGAGTAATAGTCCTACTCTAAAGTGGGATCTTTAATTGGGTCTTTCAATGTGATCTTTAATGACCTCTCACCCTTCCCCCTGTTCCATATTAAGTAAGTAAAGTATGTCACCATTAAATAAATGAGGTGAAATTTGATTTCAATCAAAATTGTATCCCAGGTAGTAATTGTGA
The DNA here is from genome assembly GCF_963514075.1 of Conger conger. Taxonomy (NCBI): domain Eukaryota; kingdom Metazoa; phylum Chordata; class Actinopteri; order Anguilliformes; family Congridae; genus Conger; species Conger conger. Next base: position 21,687,075 of record NC_083765.1, read on the forward strand.
CATATTAAAAAACAATATTAAACAAAGAACACACAATCAACCATGTTTTTTTGCATTATGTTTTTTTTAAGCCACCACACATGAAATGTAATTTTTATTTGGTTTGTTTTTAAAAAAATGTAAAAAAGTTATTTGTTTTTTGTTTGGTTTTTTTTTGGATGTTGTTACATTCTTACTGTGAAGCACTTTTACCTGAAAAAATAAAATATAAATGGCAGCAGATAAAAACAGGAGACCCATTCTCCTTTTGAATTATTTTGCCTTACAGTGTCCAATGTCCGAGAAAAAAAAAGGTTTGTTAAAAGAAAGCGTAATGGAGGTTCACATTGAGTTTATGTACACTTAAGAAAAGGGGAGATGTGCTGAGGTGTTATTTTTGTTAAATGGAGTCATTTGCAGCTCGAGAATTGGACGGACTGTGGCACACGTGTCTACAATGTGGCTCCTGTCTCAATCCCATAAAATCAGTTCCTTAGTCGGCTAGCTGACGATTGCTTCTGTCACCCCTGCATCTGTCCTTTTCTGCACCGCCCCAGGGCTTCCTCGGAACCACCCAGAAAGCTACCACTCCTACATGTGGAATAACTTCTTCAAGCACATCGACATCGACCCCAGAAACGCTCACATCCTGGACGGGAACGCAGCCGACTTGCAGTCGGAGTGCCAGGACTTTGAGCGCAAAATCGCAGAGGCTGGTGGGATAGACCTCTTCGTTGGCGGTTAGTTTTTCATTTTATTTTTCCTCATTTGGTTTCATTAGCGATTTGATTGCATTACTATACATTACATTATAAGCATTTGGCAGACACTGACATGAAACAAAGTGCATAACCATAACCTGGGTGCTGAAAGACCCTAGAGGGAAGTACAGTTTCAAGGGCAAGGAATGCATCCTCCAATAAAAGCATCTAAGCGAACACAACCCTAGTAATAATGAAACAGTTATACACAACTGTGACTGTGATCAGAGGTCAGGACCAGTGCTACTGAGGCTGCTGCTTCCAGAAACCACCAAGATATCCTCCCTCTGTTTTTGTTACTTCCCTCAGTTGATTCATGTTGTAAATATTAAAAATATCCACATTAATAACAGCATTTTTAATATTAATTCTAAAGAAGAATGGCTCACTGAGCTACATTTTGGCATCTCGGCAGCGCTGTTTCCTGAATAATGTTGTTTTGAACTGTTGGGTATGGGGATTAAAATGGCCTCCCTCTCAGGTATTGGGCCTGACGGACACATCGCCTTCAACGAGCCCGGATCCAGCCTGGTGTCCCGGACGCGGGTGAAGACCCTGGCCAAAGACACCATCCTCGCCAACGCCCGTTTTTTTGGGAATGACCTCTTGAAGGTCCCCACCATGGCTCTGACCGTCGGCGTTGGCACGGTGATGGACGCCCGGGAGGTAAGGGCAGGGAGTTTAGGCCACAGGTCCTTTTAAAAAAACTGTCCATGTCCAATGGGATCCTTGGAGAGCCACAGGGTTTGCAGGAATCCCCAACCGTAGTCTCGGAGAACGGTAGGGTCTGCTGGTTTTAGTTGTTTTTCAGTTCTTACCTGATTATTTAATGTGGATGTCTATGCTGGCGATTGGCCTACCCTGCAGTCCTTCCTGGAGCCAGGTGTCGAAACCTGCTGTATAACCACTGTGGCTAGCTTCTCTGGCCGGTCAGCGTCCCCGTCAGGAAATCCTTTTTTTTTTTTTTTTTTTTTTTTTTTCAGTCAGTGTTGTCCCAGTCAAGGGTTTTTAACATTTGTTAGATGACAAACCAGATGTCATTATAGTGGACGAAAGCGCAAAGTCCATTGCTACAGCACACAGCACTTGCCATTGAAGATTTGAATTATTTATCTTTTTAACATTATATTAAACAGAATTCCAAACTGTATTCTTGTGACACAACGCAAGTCCCGTTGTGCTGTTCTGCTGCCTACCATGATCCATGTGAACGCAGGATTACAGCTGCTGAAAATGACAGCATTGCAGGGCGGTGTAGTTTGTGTGAGTGACTGGTGCTAACCTGTGTTTCAGGTGATGATTTTAATAACGGGGGCACACAAGGCCTTTGCCCTGTATAAAGCCATAGAGGAGGGAGTAAACCACATGTGGACAGTATCAGCCTTTCAGCAACACCCTAGCACCATATTCGTGTGTGACGAAGACGCCACTCTGGAGCTGAGGGTCAAAACGGTCAAGTACTTCAAAGGTGAGTCTTTTGCTACGAGTTTACGAAGGTATTTATCAAAGTAAATAAAATAAAAAACACAGAGTAGGTGGTCTGTGTCACCTGTGTCGAGTTTGGCTGATTCTGAATGCAGTACAGTTCATCTGCCCTCACAGCAGTTTCAGTGGTGTCAAGATTGGGAACAGTTGCACCAAGGCGTTATTAAAATGGTTGTTGGACAACACTTTCTGTACCAATAACATTTTGAACTGAGCTGAAATTGAGTGAGAAAATTTGCATTCTTGACAAAGCACAAGTGAAGGTCTAAAGTCTTGCTGATATTTTGTATGTTGGCACAGTCCTTGTGTTTGTTTGTCTTATGCGATAACATGGAAGGGTTGTTAATGTTTGCATTTTTAATGTTATTTTTACCTTCAAATTCATTCACTGACATTTTTGCAGGTTGGATTTTATTGAGCCAGTCATTTTAACATTTAGCATGTCTTTACAACACAGACATTTCCTATGTAAATAAATATTTTGTTGGCCATTAGACCCCTCAAAGTAATTTCACCAGATCGTGAATAATGACTGAAATGTATAATCCTACACTTCACAGTGGAAATAAAGAAGCTAGCCTCAAATGTACATACCTTGGAGTAAAGAAGTGATGCAGCGATGGTGTTCGCTAACAGACACATTTCATGCAGCGATTCATGTCAATTTCCTCTGATTCGGATCACTGATGAGCTGTTCATGAGTAGTGTCTGCATTTATACATTGTTTTATTTTGTTTCTTAATGTCATTTGCATGTCTAGCGCCCGGGGGGAGAACAGAAACTGCTGCTTTGGCACGGTAGCAAAAGGTCAATAAATTTAACGCCATTTTCCGCCATTTTCTGCTTTACAGGAACGATGCTAACAATACTTACCCGCCTCAATCATTTGCCAATGGTCAAAAAAATATTTATTACGTTTGTATAGATACTTTTCTAACATCTTCATTTCATAAGTTCATCAAAACCATACTGAAATGTAGCTGCTGTGATTTATTGACTGGTGTGATTTTTAATCTGTTTTTGTGCTCCCAAAGGGCTGATGCATGTACACAACAAACTTGTGGACCCTGTGAGCACCATGAAGGACTACAAGAACTGAGAGACAGTTTAATTTAATCATCGCGTAACTCTGGCGTAATGGTCAAAAAAGTTGACGAGGTCAAGGCCTTAATTCTTCTGTACTGTAAAATGGCAACCTTAGGAGAGTGCATTGGGTCACTATGTAGACAGGGATGTAGGATGTGCATTTCAGTGTGTCCACCGTCCAGTCAGATTCTTCATCTATTAATATCAAATTCTAAATTGAAAAACTGTCGGTCACCTTAAGGGATGGCAAAATTCTCTGGAAATCAGCTAGACTTTTGTTAGAACGATCAAGCTCATCAGTCAGCACTGCGATGGCCTTGTGTAAGCCGATATGGCCACATGAGCACTTTACTCTTATAACTACCCCATACTTTCCCATGAGATACCTGAGTGGATCCACATCTTCTGCTAACATGCATGCATTGCCTGTTCTTGATTACTTCAATCAGGGAACCACTCCAGGTGCCAATTAAATAGTGTTTACTCTCTGAAGTGTATCTGAAGTTGTGGTATTGGGCAAATTTCTGCACATTCCTAACACTATTCCCTTGCCCAGTCTTTCTCTCCCCCCCCCCCCCCCCCCCAACCTCCCCTTCTTAAAGGGGCAGTTCACCTGAAATTGAAATTAAAGTATGTTTCCACTTACCCGGAGTACTATCTATCCATCCCGATAGTTTCGCTGAGATTTGATCTGTCGTCCTCTTACAGGATGCACAAAATAAGCGCTGTAGTGGATAACTGACATTATATTTGTAAGGAGACTTTGCTGTTGAGTTTTTAAAAATATACAATTTTGGCTCATTGAGTCACAAATATATGGGTCTGTAGTGTAGAGGTCTGTTGTATCGAGGTGAACAGCATGTATAACTGCAAATCTCAAATCTAGCTGGATGGATGGACAGTGCATTGGTTAAGTGGAAACATACTTACATTTTTGGTGAACTGCCCCTCCTATCTGCAGCACTCCCTGTCCAATATGCAATGTTCTGTCAGCGTTGTTACAGCATTAGTGAGAGGTTCTGACAGTGTTGTGTATCTGTGGACCTGGGTGTAATAAACTACGAGTATTGAATTTGTATGGAACTGTTAAGCATCTCACCATGAAATGTTCTTTCTCTGAGCATGTAAACTATTATTATTTTTTAAACCTTTTCAAAAACCTTTTATATGAGAATTTGAATGGTAGATTCCTTTGACTTGTTGCTCTTGGCAAACTATTGTCCATCCTTCAAAATGGAATCCTCATAGAATTTCCTTTTTACAGGCATTTGTTAGTGTACTAAAAAATGCAAGATGTCTCTTGACATGTTTTGTACTGTAAGAATGTCTTTCAGTTGCAATCGTTTAATAAACAATGGCTTGCTAACCAGATTTTCTTTATTCATGGAATAACCCTGTCAATTTACTGAACAGAAATATTAGTCTTAATTTGAAAAATGTTTTTTTAGTACCCTGAAAGGGAGGAGGGGTGGAGTGTTATTTGCAATAACATTGAAATGTAAAACCACAGGGAACCACAGGAAGTGGTTCCTTTTTTCTGCAGTCAAGCGCATTGCTTTTACACCCATTGGGTGGCGTCCTAAACAAGAGAAAGCTCTCCTGTGCCATCAGTTTGAACATGTTAGGTTCCAGCTTTCTCATCTACCATTCTTCACACACTCATTTTATGTTTACCTTGTGTTAGTTATTTATTAATTTCAACAAGCATTTCCAAACCTGCAATGACCATAAATTTTATTTTGTCAACGGCATAATTTCCAAAACTGACTTATTTTTTTCTACAGTCTATTCCCTCACATCAGTCACTGTTTCCGGGGGATGCAAAAGAGCTGTCCGTGGTAAGAGCAGTCCTCTGGCAGTCGGAGGGTTGTCAGTTCAATCCCCGCCCTGGGTGTGTCGAAGTGTCCTGAGCAAGACACCTACCCCCAAATTGCTCCTGATTAGCTGGTTCCAATCGACATTGGTGTGTGTGTGTGTGTGTGTGTGTGTGTGTGTGTGTGTGTGTGTGTGTGTGTGTGTGTGTGTGTGTGTGTGAGAGAGAGTGAGAGAGAGAGAGAGTGTGTGTGTGAGGGAGAGAAAGAGTGTGTGTGTGTGAGAGAAGCCTCAGTTATACAACGTTTTGGATAAAGGTGTTATATAAATGCCAGCCATTTACCATTTTAGTGCCTCCAAAAAGCTTCCTGGTACTGGAAAAATGCGTTTAGCTGCTGTTTTCATAATGAAACGATGCGGCTATTTATTTATTGATAAGTTACATACCATGCTGAAGTCAATCAATGTTGAGCTAAATGACCTTTACAAAATAGAATTGTCACACTTTTTTTTCACAGAAGAAAAGTTTATTGTAAGTGAAAATAAAATATGAAAATCAAGCAATCCTAGACAATAGAATTGGCAGCTAATGCCAAAATTGCACCTTTTATAATTACAGACGATTGTACCAATAAGCCACTGATTCCCAGTTCAGTGATGGGGACACACAATGTATGCCAGTTTTAACTCCAATTGGTTTTCTTGCCACCTCTGAATTGTAATTGAATCGACTTATTGTTCTAAATTAAGATTGATTGGTTGTCACAAAAAGCAGCACATGCAGTGGGATCCAGTTTGGGAAAGACTGTTCTGAACAATGACAGGTTAGCCGCTTCACTAACAGCTACATTAACTTTTGAGAATTTAAACACATTTTAATTAACGTACTACTCCAGTTAAAGAAGGACCAAAACCAGCGAAAGGGTTAAATAAAGCAAAATGGTATTTAACTATCAAAACCCCGGCCTGACTACAGAGACTGGTCACTCAGTCTGACATGGCCTGTGATCGCCAAGTCAAATAGAAACATGCAGATTCGTATTTTAGTAAATGCTATTATGGTGTATTTGATACTGAAGTTGACCAGCAAGTATAACATCGAACAGGCTTACACCCCTAAGGATGTTATTAGAGGAGGATACAGCCCCCACCACCCCCTCTGTTCTTGGATGCTGCCACCTCCTTCTGTAAGGAATCTATTTGAGCCTCCATCATCCTGGATTTCTGCTCGAACCCCTCTGAAATCAGCGCTCTCTGCTCCTGTACACAGAATAACAGCAAGAAGAAATGTTGGGCCTCGAACACTGTGATGTTAGATATACTCACAAAGTGCAGTTAGATATACTTACACAGTGCAATTAGATATACTCACAGAGTGCAGTTAGGTAGACCTATACAGTAGTTAGATATACTCACATACTGCAGTTAGGTATACTCACATACTGCAGTTAGGTATACTCATATACTGCAGTTAGATATACTCACACAGTACAGTTAGATATACTCACATACTGCAGTTAGGTATACTCACATACTGCAGTTAGATATACTCACACAGTACAGTTAGATATACTCACATACTGCAGTTAGGGATACTCACACAGTGCTGTTAGATATACTCACACAGTGCTTTTAGATGTACTCAGACAGTGCAGTTAGATATACTCACACAGTGCTGTTAGATATACTCACATGCTGCAGTTAGATATACTCACACAGTGCAGTTAGATATACTCACATGCTGCAGTTAGGTATACTCACACAGTGCAGTTAGATATACTCACATACTGCAGTTAGGTATTCTCACACAGTGCTGTTAGATATACTCACATACTGCAGTTAGATATTCTCACACAGTGCTGTTAGATATACTCACATGCTACAGTTAGGTATACTCACACAGTGCAGTTACATATACTCACATGCTGCAGTTAGGTATACTCACACAGTGCAGTTAGATATACTCACATACTGCAGCTAGGTATACTCATACAGCAGTTACAGTGGGATGCACAAATGTGAACATCCCTGGTTTAAATGTTTGTTACAATGAATCTGTATGTGATCGAAAGCAAACCTGAACTCTAAATTGTACAGAGTAAACATGAGACCTTTCTGCAAATTTTAAAGCAAGATTACTTTTTATTTACATTTTTTACTGTTTATAAATTATAACGTTTAAACTACCCATTTCCACTGTCAAAAAATATTTGAAAATGGAGGAAACATAGAACAGTTGAGGTCAAGGCAAGGTCTGGAAGACCAAGAAAGATTTCAGATAGAATGGCCTGTTAAGAAATTCTCAGAAGAACCCACACATCAGTGCAAAAGAAGACCTCAACCGAAAATCTGTCTGAAGTATGCAAAAGAAGACATTGAGAAGCCTGAAGCCTTTTGGAAAAATGTGCTTTGGACTGACAAAACCAAAATGTCACTTTTTGGGCACCACCAAAGAAGGTATCTTTTGGGGGGAAAATGCTGAAGCCTTTGTAGAGACAAACACCTTGCCAACTGTTAAGCATGGAGGAGGATGCATTATGCTTTGGGGTTGTGTGGCACCTGGGGGCACAGGAAATATTGTGCAGGAAGAATGGATTCCAACAAATATCAAGACATTCTAGAGGCTCTAGATGTTCGAAGGCTAGTCCAGACATTGAAGTTGAAGAGAGTTTGGGTATTCCAGCGATACAAAGATCCAAAGCATACCTCAAAATCAGCAAAGATGGATGAAGGTTTTGGAATGGCCACCACAGTCCCCAGACTAGCAAATTATTGAAAATCTCAAACATACATGCAAGGAGGACGAAGAATATTTCTGAGCTAGAGGTGTTCTGCCAGGAAGAATTGGGGAAAATTCAAAAAGTGAGAATTGAAAGATCTTAGCTGGCTACAGGAAGCATTTGCAAACTGCTATAGTTGCCTGAGTAGGAGTTACAAAGTACTAACTGACAGGGTTCCCAAATTTTTGCACAGTGCCTTTTTCCTTTTTTATTGTTTTGAAACTGTAAAAAATGAAAATGAAAAAACTTGCTTTAAAATCTGAAGAAATGTGTCATGTTTAACGCTGTACCATTTAGAGCTCAGGTTCGCTTCTGTTCATTTAGATATTAATTATAAAAAGCTTTTTGACCAGGGGTGCCCAATTGTATGCACACTATTGCAGGTATAGTCACATAATGAATACTCACAGTATACAATGCATTTTTTGACACTGCATTTTATTCATCACTAAATGATAATCATAGGGGAGTGATCTTATTTGAGAAGGGCTGGCGTTTTAATAGGCCAGAACTAAAATACCTGATTCAACCAATCACCTCTCCATGGTCTTCAAGTCAGGACCGTGATTAGCTGAACTAGGTGTCATGGTGATGGGCTACCACAAAAGCTTTCATCCACACTGGCCCTTCTAGGGTAAGCTTGCTTGCAACATTTATCTGAGGCAGAACTTGGAAAATCTGTTCTTGTCATATTGTTCTCACAACTATGAGAACCATGAAGTTCCCTAGTGTTCTTGAAACACTTGCTACTGGTTTCACCTACACAGACTAAGCCTAGTCCTAAACTAAATTCATGGAAAATAGAGATTCTCCATAAGAAACTTCATAAGAAATGAATCCAAGACTAAGTTTAAACTGTGTCTGTGAAACTGTTCCTTCGTGTTACCTGCAGCCGTCTGTCGAGAACTCTCTGGTTCTCCTCAAGGATAGCATGTCGTTCCTTTTCCATCCTCTCCATCAGTTGCTTTTCATTCTCTCTGTGAGCTCTCTGTGCATCCTCCAAACGTTTCTCAGTGTCTTCCTGTTCCCTACGGGCCACCTCTGCCTTAAATCTCTCCATCTCTGCACGTGCTTCCTCCTCTGATGACAAGGGACATCACAAATTTAATTTGCGTTGACTGAATCCAGCAAAAAAATTGCTTAACGATGATTGCATTTTATTTCATCTCAAGGGTTGGGCACTCATCTCTAATGAAACCAAATAAAAACACCAGAAAAAAGCAATATTGTATTGTTCAGAGCAAATGATAACTGCAAACCTAGACAGCAAGTGACTGAAATCTGGACCCAGTTACAGACAGGCAGATCCACACCGCAGTGATACTAAAACTCTTTGCATTTGAATGGATCTCTTTTGGAATTGAGAGGTGGGACTAGATTCAGCTGTAAATTATGCTGATACAGTATGGAACACATTTGTTAGGTAAAATGGCTTTGAGTCATCAATGGTCCAAGGTGAGCCTCAAACCACCGTGATGCTGCCAGATATGCAGCAGATAAGAAAATTGTTTCTCCTGAATATTTTTTCCACTGAGTTTAACAGGACATTTTGTCAGGTGAGACTATTCTTTTCATATGACAGCTTTCATTTACATAGCCCACCCATTTCAGTGTTATGTATAAACATTGCTGTAGTTTCAACATGGTGAAACCAAAATGAATAAAAACGCCCTTTATTAAAATATGACAATGTGCACTTTAACCACGTGGTTTTTCATTACAAATCTCAAATTGTGGAGTACAGAGGCAAAGAAATAAACAATGTGTCTTCGTTCCAAACATTACGGAGGGAACTGTATCTATGCCTGGTATTATTTAACCAGGGGAGATGCATTGCAAGGGATGCCCTGGGATACATGCCAGAGAGAACAGTTGCAAGTGGGGTGAGAGAAAACAAGGGTAAAACCCTTGGATCAGGTTTTGGGGCCCTCCCCGGATTCAGGTCAGCATCCCTACCACTAGGCTACCCTGCCACTTAAGGATTCATTATGGATCCAGCCTGAATGTTGCCATGGACTTGGGACAAATCCAAGCCAGGCATATTCTGTTATCTGGGAAGCTGTAATCGGAATGCCGGAATGGGGCTTATCCGCAGTCCCTGAGGTATCAGCCTTACCCTGCAGCTTCCTCTCTTGTTCTGAGAGGTTTCTGTCCGCATTCAGGATGGACGAGCCCACATCATTTTTCTCCTTCATGAAGATCTCCAGAGCTTGTTCTGCCTTTCAGTAAAAACAAAAAAAAAGTCAACTCAATAAGCCATGTGTATATGAAGGTTATATGAGGAACACACACACACACACACACAGGCTGAACATACCCTTAGACTACAGTATGCTGTGGACGTTCCGCACTGACACACAGACACACACATGCATGCAGGCACACACTCAAGAATGAATCACAGGGTATCAAGGTAATCAAAGGGTGCATGTATGCACTGCTTATTCAGCAGTGACAGAATTACTGTACTGTACAGTATGGTATTTATATGGTAAATATATTGTTCTTCAGTTTAGATACTGAAGTGAAAGGTACCTGTACACCTTTCCCAGGTGTAGCTCTGTAGGTTTGAATGATGGAGTCCAGCTGGACCCGGTAGTCTGCATATCCTCCAGGTTTCATGAAGGAGTCGTGGTCCAGATTGTTCCACAGCTGTTGTAGTAGAGCGATGCAGTGAGTCTGCGAGAGTACTGCATTCTCACTACATTTCCCATCATACTCATCTCTTATACGCTCCTGGGGAGACAGAACAGGAACACAATGGCATCAAAACTGCCACCCAGGCAAGCAGAGATTGATTCCCCGACAGCAGGGATTGGAAACCATGGTCCTGGAGAGCTGCAGGGTGTGCTGGATTTTGTTGTTACTCAGCACTTAATTGATCAATGAAAGCAGTTGATTAAACAGTTCACTCACTTCACCTTGTTTCCCAGAAGCTTGCAAACCCTAGGGCTTACTGGAGGTATTGCAGTTTATTAAGCCTCTGGTGCCAAAAAGCTCATTTCCCTATTGAAGACCATTCAAACTTATACATTTACCCTGGTGTAATTATACCATTTCAGAATGTACTTTTAAATTGCACGTACACAAAATATTATCGTGTAATGTAGACTATATATGCCTAAGATAAAAAAACACTGATTTGCAGGTTTTCAAATCTAATATCTTACCATGAGGCCTTTCTGGTAGCTCTGGTCCTCGTCCTTGAAGGAGCGTTTCATGAAGAGCTGCAGCGCCTCCTTCAGGCAGACGTCCTGAACTGTGGAGAGCTCCTCCTGAGTCTCAGTGTGCAGTTTTACCCGCTCTCCCAGCAGCCGTCTGTAGAGGGCGAAAGACTCCTCGACTGCCGCCGAGTTCTCGATCTGAGACAGTGCTGCCACCGCGTTCTCCAAACACGGAACACTCCCGCTCCGAATGGCGTCCACGTACGTCACTGCCAGGTTCCCCAGCACTGAGGTCACACAGCCAGACAGGAGCAGAAGATAAAAGAGAGAATATCAAACTAAATATGCTTCAGTATCAACATCACCATCTGGAAATCTCAAGCACATGATCTGTGGAATTGTATGGCATATCATTCTCTCTCTATTTTACTATATGCAGTTCATCCTATCCAAAAAGGCAACTGTCACCTTTTTGTCAATATCATGACAAACCTTAAATAATCCCACCATGGTTGTTCAGTAACAATAGGATGTTTATGTGCTTACTCTGTCCAGTGACTGTATACCCTCCAGTGATAGTTTTTTCTCTCGATTGTTTGAAAATGTAGCTGCAGAAGTCAAGCGTCTGCTGGACAAAGGCCGGATCCAGGTCAGCATCAGTCAGTTTGTCTATGATCCTCAGTTTCTCCTTGGAGGCAGGCTGGTCGAACACAAAGCACTTCCTGGTCGGGAAGTAGTTCCGGATGCATTCCCGAGGGCCGTTGCTGTAGGCCGCTTGTCTGGATTTACCTTGAGAACACAAAAGCAGGACTGCCTTTTTAGTGGGGTGATTGATGGCTCATCCTGGCCAGGGTCACTCAGCGTGGTTGAACTCCATTGCCATAGCAACTCTATATGGCCAGCAGCCCTGTAGCATGGCTGTGTGCTGCCCAAACTGGGAGGGATTCCCTTTGGTAAAATGTCCCTCCATAATAATAACAATAATAAATAAATGTCATACTCAAAGTGTTTTGCATTGATGAGGGGGACACTCGCCTCAATCACCAATATATAGCACCCAGCTGGGACATATAATAGCAGCAATTTTGTGCCAGCCATTTAAGGATAGAAAAGGACTGTGTTTCTGACTAATTTAGTCTCAAAAATGTATAACCAGTCAATGTAAATCAAATGTGTTACTCCAAAGTGTATTACTTGGCTAGGCGCAATCGCCCCAAGCCAAGGGCAACGTCGTCATTTAGACCCTGAGGGTTCCACCACCAGAGTGTCATGGGAACCTTTGATGCCTCTTTAATGCACCTCACTGGCCTTAACTAGCGAATTAGCCAAGCTACACCACTTGCAGACCTACCCTTCACCAGCTTCAGGGAGTTATCCAGGTACTCGTCCGCAGTGACGGTCTGTCCATCGATCCTCAGCTCCAGAGTGAAGTCCCTCACAGCCCAGACGAATGTGGGGAAGAAGTGGATGTATTTGGCAGCTGTATCGCCCTCTTCCTCCTTGCCGGACTTCACCTTGATGTGTTCTGTTAGCTCTGTCACATAGCTGTAGAATTATTAAGGAGCAGCCACTGGAAGTGCGTGAGAACAACAAGGAAACCTTGAATGGTGGAAAATGGATTTTCATTGAGAAACCAGTTTCACAGACACAGATTAAGCTGAGTCTTGGACTATAGATTCAATTTTGAACTGAGATTCTCCATATAAAACTCAATTTAGTCCAGGCTAATTTAATCTACTTTAACAACCCAATCTGAATTGCTACTTGAAATGCTTGCTCAATCATACCCATACAAAGTGAAATTCCGCAACTTGGCTTACATCCTGATTCAAGACCTGATTCAACTGGCCACATCTGAAGCTCTGACAAGAATGACAACTCACAAGCCATGCAGATGACACAATATGAAATGATAGAAAGTAATAACTAACTGTTATCTGGATTAATTTGTAATATCATTATTAAATAGCCTGCCAAACCAAGAGGCAATCACCACTATAATCAATGCCATTGAATTCAGTCTAATTTGTTGCTTATATTTAACCTTCTGTGTCTGTGACTAGAGTCAGTTCAGTGTTCTTGCAGACCAATTGACTGCCCAGTTCTGGCGATTCTGGTGTTGAAATGCAAAGATAATTGAGGTTGTTGCAAAGTCATTTTCATCTGTAAATACAGTTTTTGTGACTGGAAGAAATAATTAATATTCCCCTACACATGCGTTTATGTGGTTGGTAGGATACTGCAGGCTCATCACAGCTTCATTGTTGATGGTGCCCATGCTGTTGTAGACGAACGTGCAGCTCAAGAGGACGGCCAGGGAAAAGATCCAAGTGTCATGAGCCTGGTCTCCCTGTTGGGAAAAAGAAACTGGATGCAATATAGATCAGTCGTTGTTGGCTAAAGTTACCTTTAAAGGGGTATTCTACCTTTGCCACGTCCCCCAAACCCTCAGAGTCGAGCAGGACTAGAGTTTGGTTATCTCTGTGAGGGTGGGGCACACACCACATCCAGATGCCCTTAGTCTCAGACTGGACAGTGGAGCCCAAGGGGAACCCTGAAAACACAGAGGACCCGGGGATAGGGGCAGATTAATGCATGAATGGGCATTATACAAATGTATGTACATATGATCAGAGGTAGAAAATCCAGGATGTAGAACTAATGAGTGAATTTAGCTGGGGTTCATGGGTGGAAGAAACACCTGACAGGACTTTTACTTTCTGACCCCTGGACTTTCCACCCCCATATGATGCAGTGACATACATTTAAAAAATATATATTTTATGGTTTGACTCATTCTAGCTGTACACTGGCGTTTCTCATTAGCATTTCACTAGCTAATGAATGCAAGCGATGGTTTAAAGCTTTTGTTTCATAATGTGTATGTATTTTGACTCAAAAGTAACTTTAGCTTTACTTCTATGATGCATTAACACACATATGTATCTGTGTATGTGTATGTGTAGACAGTGATTTTATATGTAGTATTAATTTCAGCTTGGAAACTTTAAAGTTAGTTTAACCAAGCTAGATAGCAAGTGGCTTCAGGCCGGATCAAAAATACACAGGCTTGGCTAGTAGCGTAATGGTTAAGGTACATGACTAGGACCCGCAAGGTCGGTGGTTAAATTCCCGGTGTAGCCGCGATAAGATCCGCACAGACGTTGGACACTTGACGTTGGACTGCACAGACACAGACGTTGGACCCTTGAACAAGGCCCTTAACCCTGCATTGCTCCAGGTGCTGGAGTTTCTCCTGCTTAGTCTAAGAAACTGTATGTCGCTCTAGAAAAGAGCATCTGCCCTAACATTGAAAAGTTCAAAAGTGCTCCTCTTGCTAATGTGAAGTGTTGTCCTGTAGTCCAGATTCTGTGGGCACCAACGCCCATACCACTCGGGGCGGAAGGTAAGCGGCTTAAGGTTGGTGAAATTAAAACGAAAACCGAGCAGACTACAGGAGAGCGAATTGTCTAGCTATCAAGGTACAGTAACACTAACTTCATCAACACAATAAATACCACTTTCCCATATTGTATACTACTTACAAGGCATTGGTAGCCAATATAGATTTTTTAAAATTTTGCGACGTCAGTAAACTCTAACGCTGTTCTGCAAAACTTGCCAACTTGCAAGCTACCATGAATGGGCAAACAAGAGTATTGGCTATGGCTTTTTCATGTTAATTTTACGACACACACTGAAAAACAGTCAGCCTGTAGCGCAACCATGTTGCGTAGGTCTACTCGTTTTGTTTTGGAGGGAAGCGCTGTCTCACGCATCCCGGGGGAAGCTGGGGACATGGAGTCCGAGTGGGCCATGTTCAAAGCCTCCATTGCAGAGGCGGCAAGCAGGAGCTGTGGCCAGAAGGTTATCGGTGCCTGTCAGGGCGGCAACCCAAAAACCGTCAGGCCGTCAAGCTGAAGAAGGAGGCCTTTCGGGCTTGGCTGGCCCGGGGGTCCCCTGAAGCAGCAGACAGGTACCGGGTGGCCAGAAGGGCTGCGGCTTTGGCAGTCGCTGAAGCAAAAACCCGGGTATGGGAGGAGTTCGGGGAAGCTATGGAGAAGGACTTTCGGTTGGCCTCGAGGAAGTTCTGGCAAACCATCCGACGACTCAGAAAGGGAAAGCAGGGCTTGTCTCAGGCTGTTTTCAGCAGGGGAGGAGAACTGCTGACCCAGACTGGGGATATTGTCGGGCGGTGGAAAGAGCACTTCGAGGAGCTCCTGAACCCGAACAACACGTCCTCTGTGGAAGAGGCAGAGCCCGAAGACTCGGGGGAATCTACACCTATATCCCTGGCGGAAGTTGCTGAGGTAGTCAATAAGCTCCTCAGTGGCAAGTCGCCGGGTGTAGATGAGATTCGCCCTGAGATGCTGAAGGCTCTTGACATTGTTGTCTTGGCTGACACGCCTCTTCAGTGTCGCGTGGAGGTTGGGGACAGTACCTGCAGAGTGGCAGACCGGGGTGGTGGTCCCCATTTTCAAGAAGGGGGACCAGAGGGTGTGCTCCAATTATCAGGGTATCACACTCCTCAGCCTCCCTGGGAAAGCTTACTCTAGGGTGCTGGAAAGGAGGCTCCAACTGACGGTCGAACCTCGGATTCAGGAGGAGCAATGTGGCTTCCGTCTGTCATGGTGGGAGGTAATACCCGTGGTGATCGGTGGAGGGCCTAGGATCATTGGTAACACCTGTTCCATGTTTGCACCAGGGGAATTGCCTCCCAGCAGAGTATTTAAGGCCAGTTCTGACTGGTCTTCAGTGCTTCTGTGTTACCGTTCGCCCTAGCACAAAGGCGGTAAATTCACAAGGTAGACTCTGTGTTTATATGAGTCAGGTACTGTGCAGGTGTGTGTGTCTAAGCCATACAATAAAAATAAAAAACGAACAAAGGTAAGGAAGGCGCTCGGTTTAGTTGTTGGGTTCACCGACGCCTTCCCTAAGGGTTTTCATTTTTGTTTTGGGCTCGTGTGAGCCGGTGATAGAGGGACATTGTCCCCGGTATATGTATTTTAGTTTGTGTTTTGCCTGAGCTGCGCCTTATGGGTTTTTTGTTTCATGCCTAGCGTTTTTTTGCTAGGTTGTACTTTTATTTCTGAACTCCTCTATCTGTGCTCGCCTTTAAGCACAAATAGTGATTTGATTATTCGCCCTGTTTTGTGAGGGTTGTTTTATTTTTCTTCAGCCGTTTTGGGCTTGTTTTCTGTTTCCTTATTAAGAATCGCCTTCGGGTTAGTTTTTGTTCCTCCCTTTCTTCTGGGAGTAGATATTGTTTTCCGTTCCTGAATATCCCTGTAAACCAACCCCAGCATTCAGGGGCGAACCCTAGCGCGTTCGCTCAGTAGGCTTCTTCCTCTGGTCGCTCCTGGCTCTCCGCTCTACCCCCACCTTATACCGTCCTGGTCGTGGAACAGTGGACCAGCTCTTTACCTTGGCAGGGTTGCTGGCAGGGTTATGGGAGTTTGCCCATGCAGTCCACATGTGCTTTGTGGACTTGGAGAAGGCTTTCGACCGTGTCCGCCGGGGAACCCTGTGGGATGTACTGCAGGAGTATGGGGTACCGGGGCAGTTGTTACAAGCCATCCGGTCCCTGTATAACCAAAGTGAGAGCTGTGTCCGCATTCTCGGCACAAAGTCAAGCACGTTTCCTGTGGGTGTTAGACTCCGCCAAGGTTGCCCCTTGTCACCGGTCCTGTTTGTGGTATTCATGGACAGGATCTCAAGGCGCAGCCGAGGTGAGGAGAGTGTCCGGTTTGGTGACCTCAGAATCGCATCTCTGCTTTTTGCGGATGATGTGGTTCTGCTGGCTTCATCGGACCGTGACCTTCAGCACGCACTGGAGCGGTTTGCAGCCGAGTGTGAAGCGGCCGGGATGAGAGTCAGCACTTCCAAGTCCGAGGCCATGGTTCTCTGCCGGAAAACGGTGGATTGCTCCCTCCGGGTTGGGAACGAGTCTTTGCTCCAAGTGAAGGAGTTCAAGTATCTCGGGGTCTTGTTCACGACTGAGGGTAGAAGGGAGCGTGAGATCGACAGGCGGATCGGTGCAGCATCAGCAGTAATGCGGGCGTTGCACGGGACCGTCGTGCTGAAGAGGGAGCTGAGCCGGAAGGCGAAGCTCTCGATTTACTGGTCGATCTACGTCCCGACCCTCACCTATGGTCACAAGCTTTGGGTAGTGACCGAAAGAACGAGATCGCGTATACAAGCGGCCGAAATGAGCTTCCTCCGTAGGGTGGCCGGGCTCAGCCTTAGAGATAGGGTGAGGAGCTCGGACATCGGGAGGGAGCTCCGAGTAGAGCCGCTGCTCCTTCGCGTTGAAAGGAGCCAATTGAGGTGGTTCAGGCATCTGATCAGGATGCCTCCCGGGCATCTCCCTTTGGAGGTTTTCCAGGCTCGTCCAACTGGGCGGAGACCCCAAGGGAGACCCAGAGCCCGCTGGAGAGATTATATATCTCTCCTGGCCTGGGAACGCCTCGGGATCCCCCAGGAGGAGCTAGAATGCGTTGCTGGGGAGAGGGACGCCTGGAATACCTGGCTTTGCCTACTGCCACCGCGACCCGACTCCGGATAAGCGGGTGATGATGGATGGATGGATGGGAAGCGCTGTTTTCTCCGATCTACAAAGTTTCCACGTTTCGGTCACCCTAACACTTCTCACACTTCTGCCTGCTTACTGACACAAATCTCTCGCAAATCAAGATCCGCATCGAATAGTTTCTGAATAACGTGGAAGCAGAGGCAGAGTTGCTCTGCGTCCCTGCTTGCCTGCAACTTCTGTGCAACAGTTGTTGCAAGGTGACTGACAGGCGTCGTCGTGCATCTCACGATTTTTGGCTGCTTTGCCGCGATACTTCGAGTGATACTTCAAATAGTACCGTAAACAAGCATTAGAACGCACAGCCGTGGTATATCGAAAATGTGTCACTGCTATGAACCAATCAGTTTGCGATATTTAAAATACATTTATTTAAAGTTTGACTTTTTGTCTTTCTTTTGTGAAGATTTGAAAGATAAATGTGGTAACCATTGTATAAAACCGTTATGTAACTGGAATCTGTGGTATATCGCAGATATTGGCACAGCAAGGCTCCACGTTATACCATGGGTTCTTGTTCCTTAAGGCTTAATTCGACACAGCCAGTGAAGGTGCAATTACTTAAAGGTACAATAGATAAGATTTTTGTGTTAAAACATTGTTACAAGACCATTGTAAATCCCTTCCTATCATTGAAAAGGGCTCAGTGCCTCTGCCTCTGTTTATAGTGCTTAAATTTGGGTTTCAAAGTGTTTGTTGGGCCATCAAATGTATCAAAACATTGTACAGCTGTACAACAATTAAAGCTCATTGGTTGAAAATTGGTTCTAACTGCCACAGCCAATAGCCTGGCGCTTATTCAGATTGTTCGTGTAGCTGCCCAAATTGCACTCCAGACAAGCAATCATTGAAACTCTGTGTACTATTGCTTATTATCCAAGCGAAGACTACATATCTAATTATAAAACAATACCAGTTTGTTATTGGTAGCAACAAGCAAATTAGCTAGAGTTAGCTTGAAGAATATACAAATATCCACTTACCATAAATATAGGAAATATGAACTGCGATTGCACAAGCGTTGTGCTTCAGGTGGACAGTTTCAGTGATCGCTTGTCTGGAGTGCAATTTGGGCAGCTACACATTCCTTTTGTCTATTTACGTGTTCAATCATCCGTAAACCTTTATTTCTTATGAAAGTATAAGTTGTAGTAACATCGTTTGTAGTCGACGATCATATCTTCATTATATAGCCAGCTAGTTACCTAGCCAAATAACTTGCTTGCTCACAATTTAGTTGCTTAGCTGAAGTGAAAACTACAAATCGTGTTGTGTAGCACACCAAAGTCAAGATCTCATAAAGTCACCTGACACACAGTCTCATGTGAAATTTTCTTACTAGAGCACTACGAAAAGACGGCAGGCTCTGTTGCGTTTGTCACTGTCTGCTTTCCAAAACAGTGCACGAGAACACTGAACTATATAATAACAATTTATATTAGGCGTTATATGAGGCGTTATATACAAGGGAAGCATAAACAGTGTTGTGGTTTGAGGTTGTCCGTTGTTGCAGTTCCCCTCTTGACCATTCGGAGTTCAAAATGACATATTGTACCTTTAAGTAACTGAAGTTAAAGCAGGTGGCATTCTTCTTCCGTTTCAGGAAGAAGTGTAGCCTATTGCTCGTTAAACGTTTCCATTTGCCATAACTGCTCTTGTCGCTAATGGATCTGTTAACGTTGCAATATCTAAAATAATAGAATTCCCTTATTTATCTGTCCCTTTTCATTTTGTGGCTTACAAGTTGCTCAATCAGTGATGATGTGTCTATCTGATAATGTATTTAACACTGACTTTGGCAGTGGCATATTTTGGAAATGTTGTGTGTGTGTGTGTGTGTGTGTGTGTGTGTGTGTATCTTGTGGCAGAACTGTGAAAAAGACCTTGAAACACATGGAGATACCTGTCTGCTTCCCAGCCAGTCTGTTCATCAGGTACGATTTACCCGTGCGGTACATCCCTACGATGGACACCACCACTACAGGCTGCTTGATGGAGTTCAGAATCTCCAGGGCTTCCTGGTTCACCCGCAGTTCACCTGCACTTGTGTTCTCAATCAGACAGACTGGCTTCTCCATGTCCACAGACCGTCCCTGTAACCAGACCAAACAAATTACGCTCACCCAAGCAAGCTGCTTTGCCCCATACTTAGGAAACAGCTACACTGACGTGATTTAAAAAATGCCTAGGCATTTAATCCAAATTAGCTCAACTGAAAAATGTGTGACAGTGCTCCTTTAAATAGAAGCAAATATGAGTTTGTGAGATCTACAGAATGTAAATTATTGTATTATACTGTATGTATTACATTTTATATACAGTACAGTTAAGACATCGAAAGCAATGTGTTAAGACGGTCTGATATGATGTCATAATAACCAGTTTCAAATACACTTCAGCTCCAAGCCACAATCTGAAAAAAACGTCTTTGGAGCAGATAGGAATGGTTGAATTATAATTTTATGGAAAACGTAAAGTCAATTGGATTGTAGACAAATGGCATGTTCCAAAAGAGAACATTACGCATTACGCAAAAAAATATTTAATTGTGTGAGGAATGTTTCAAATGGCACACAGATTCAATAATACTGAAACATGTGATGCTGAATATTGGACAGAGTCTGTTACATAGGTCAACTGCTACTATAAAATCAGCAAACATGCACATAACTCGCTCTCCTGAAGTTACCTCCAAGATGTTCCTTTGTCCGCCAGAAGGGGGCAATGTTTCTTCACTGTCGCTGAGTCGCCGTGTTTAGTCTGTGCTTAAAAGGAAATTGAGAGCCTAAGTAACAGATTACCCGAAAGGAGAAGTGTATTTATGGAATGTGTGCAATAACATGCATAGAATGACGCAAAAACAAATGCTTAGTTTAGCCTCACAGGTTCATAAATGCGTCATGTTTTAACATAAAAAGCCCCTATTACATTACATTACATTAATGGCATTTGACAGACGTCCTTATACGTACTACAAAGTGCAAAGTGCATACCCATAACCAGGGATAAGTGCGCTGAAAGACCCTAGAAGGAAGTACAATTCCAACTGTGTAGGCTAGCCTACTCGCACTCGGTAAATTAATTCGAATGTTTTAGATACCACGACCGGTACTTTAATGACATGTGCATATCATATTTTGCTGGGCGAAATTGCTTTGTGCGGCTTAATTTTTTGTTTCTTTTTTGTTTTATTGGGTGGTATTTTTCTAAATCTTCCCCTTCACTGGCGTAGCATATTGACGCTCGATTCGGTATCGGCCGATCCACTTAATGAAGTACTTTATTACCTTTGGTTTGACATACATAATACTTTACAGACATAATGTTATACCATAGTATACAAAAATACACAAAGAAACCACGCCTATAGCCTTGAATCCAAACACAAGGAACAGATCTGAATAGCCAATATTTACCTCTAACTGTACCGCACGGTTTCACTTTCAGAGAGAAACCTTTTAGCTGATGTTCGACGTGCAGGACTTCAGAATGAAATGCAGGACTTTCAAGACGTCTATGTAGACCGAACGACCTTTATATGGAGAGGGGTTCTCATTCTGAAAGTGAAACCTTGACTTGTGAAATGGGGATTTTCCAGTCCCATTTTCCAGATTTTCTCTTTCATTTTCACTCCCTACAAAAACGAAAGGGGTATTATAATTACAATATAATTAGATATACTCAGTGACCATTTTATTAGGTAGACCTCAACACCAGCATGTTAATGCAAATATTTAATCAGCCAGTTATGTGACAGAAACTAAATGACTAAATGCATAAAAGCATGGATATGGTCAAAAGGCTCAGCTGTTTTTCAGACCAAATGCCCGAATGTGGAAAAAATGGGATCTAATCTACCGTCCTGTAGATTTAGCCCAAATTTGCAACACCTGATTCTACCAATTAGCAGCTCAACAGGATATTCCGTTGTTGAATGAGCTGTGCTTTGCTGAGATTGGAGTGAAAACCAACAGGACTGTAGATCTCCAGGAACAGGGTTGGTGAACCCTGCTCAAGAGTTTGCAGAGAATGGTGTGCAAAACATCCAGTGAGCAGCAGTTCTACGGGGAAATAATTCATTGAAATCAGAGGAGAAGGGCCAGACTGGTCAAAGCTGACAGGAAGGTGGCAGTAACACAATAACCTCATATTAAAACAGTATGCAGTGGTACACAACACTTCAAACCTCTAAGTAGATAGGTAACAGAAGCAGAGGACTTTATCAGTAAAAAAAGTCTAATAAATATTTTATTCTTACTGAGTGTATATAATTATAATTATAACTCTATTTGAGATGCTGGAATTTAATAGATACGTCATTCTGTTTTACTAGATGCAGTAATGATAATGAGCCAATTATGATCTTTAATTGCAGCTGTCAGAAGCTGTTCAACAAAATACAGGTCTGGTTTATACACAACAGTTTTTGTTCTGTGATCTCATTTGTTTAAATAAGCCCTTTCAGTCTGAATGCATAGAGCATGACACATTCAGAACATCCATCCATTCATTCATTATCCGCTTATCCTGAACAGGGTCGCAGGGGGGCTGGAGCCTATCCCAGCATACATTGGGCGAAAGGCAGGAATACACCCTGGAAAGGTCGCCAGTCCATCACGGCACACACACCATTCACTCACACACTCATACCTATGGGCAATTTAGACTCTCCAATCAGCCTAACCTGCATGTCTTTGGACTGTGGGAGGAAACCCTCGCAAACACGGGGAGAACATGCAAACTCCGCACAGAGAGGCCCTGTCCGATGGGGATTCGAACCCAGGACCTCCTTGCTGTGAGGCAGCAGTGCTACCCACTGCACCATCCGTGCCACCTATATTAGTGTAATATATAGTCACAAGAGGTCATGTAACTATGGGTATAGTATATGGTCATATCTGGTGTAATAAGTATAGTCACATGACAAGATGGGGTGTAGTGCTTAAGGTACATTACTGGGACCCACAAGGTCACTGGTTCGGTCCCCGGTGTAGCCACAATAAGATCCGCACAGCTGTTGGGCCCTTGAGTAAGGCCCTTAACCCTGCATTGCTCCAGGGGAGGATTGTCTCCTGCTTAGTCTAAAGTCAACTGTAAGTCGCTCTGGATAAAAGTGTAAAACCCCACGGTAACCCAATGACGGAATTTAGCGAGGGCCGAAGGGGGTTTTGCGTGCTTGTCCTTCTGGCGTTGCTGGGAGAACATCCATCCATCCATTATCTTAACCCGCTTATCCTGAACAGGGTCGCAGGGGGGCTGGAGCCTATCCCAGCATACATTGGGCGAAAGGCAGGAATAAACCCTGGACAGGTCGCCAGTCCATCGCAGGGCACACACACCATTCACTCACACACTCATACCTATGGGCAATTTAGACTCTCCAATCAGCCTAACCTGCATGTCTTTGGACTGTGGGAGGAAACCGGAGTACCCGGAGGAAACCCACGCAGACACGGGGAGAACATGCAAACTCCACACAGAGAGGCCCCGGCCGACGGGGATTCAAACCCAGGACCTCCTTGCTGTGAGGCGGCAGTGCTACCCACTGCACCGTCCGTGCCGCCTGGGAGAACATTAGTAGGGTTATTATTATCCTCCGTCCAAGAACAGAGCACAATTACGTTTAAGAATATGCTGGGTCCGTTGCCATGGGTCGGATATGGATTGACCTGCCCCATATCCCGCTTACGGCTGGCCTGAAACGGATCAGTACAATTCTTAATATGAAAATATAATTTAGAAATTTGGGTTTGAAACTTACGCGAACCTCGGGAGTGATTACACTCGACTCGTACCTGCGCCACCATTACTCAATATATGCTCCCAGGATTAGCATTATTGCTGAAATCTCAGTTCGGTGGAGAACTCAGAGGCTGAGGGTCCAGTCATCACAATACATGCAAACCTGCCATGATAGTTGTGAGCCCAGGTCGGTGTAGCATTATCTGGGCTCCTTAGAGCTAATTTGGCAGGAACCAGCGCCGTAACGCCCATGGGTTCCCTTCACACCAAATCACAAGAGCCGTGCGTCACCGATCCTTTAATGGACAGAAACTTGCTGGCCTCACAGCTTAGAACTACCACAGATGTACCAAGCCACCGATCGGTCGGTCTTTAGCCACCATTTCCCCCAGTATTCAGTTATAATTTAGGCTGAAAAGGTACAAGATGAATTAGTCATGGAGATCACGCAAGTTACAAACAAAATAGTTTATTCGCAGACTGGTAGGTTGTTAGCTTTAGAATGGCAATAGTCAATTACAGATACACAAATTAAGAATAGAGATAGAGTAAATCATCATGCCTAGCCTGCGTTGGCTACACACAAACAAAGAGTATAGAACATGCCATGTATGGGAAGTCGATTATGATCTTCCGTTGCTACACATACATAGAACTTGCTGTGCGGGAAGCCGGTTAAGGTCTTCCCCTGCTACACATACATACATACATACCTACATACCCAAGACATGTTGTGTGGGAAGTCGAATACGATCTTCCTGATACTTACATACACGTACAATATGCTGTGTGGGAAGTCGAATACGATCTTCCCAGATTGGTCTGTCTCCCTTGCTTTTATGCCAAATCATACGTTTGAAACCAGGCGGCAGTGCCATAAATCAACCTGGAGGGGTGGTCAAATCTGGAATTTAGACCCCCACCCTTGGGGGTTGTTAAGTAGGGAAAATGAGATGATTACCAAGAGAGGACATGTAGGTTTTCCCTTGAGTTACTGAAACTATGGTTTATAAAACTCCATTTGGTATGAAATGTATCTCATTCAATTCCTTGTATTTACCGGATCACATCCATACCCAACAGATTACCCTTATGTTTTATTATGTTGCAGTTATCATGAAACGTCCTTCCTGATTATCCATTTTACATGCAATTCCTGTTACCATTACATTATCATTACCAAGACTTAATGCAATAATACAAGGATCACATGGGCAATGTTTTCAAGGTTTTATCCGGTCTATTTACTATCTTAATAGCAGTTTTGAATATTTAATCTAGGAGAGCAGTCACCGGTGTAATGACAGCAGTGCCCAAATGAGGGCACTGTGGCATTGTCCGGAGTCTTCCCCCTTGGAAGTGACCAGGTCTGGGGTCACAGGGAGGTCACCAATGTTCTGGAGGATTCTTTTCCCATGACCCAACTGCCCTTGGACCACTCATACATCTTTCCCTTAGTCTGAACAACATTGACCAGAAACCCCAGCTCTCAGGCCCCTCACAAATGGCAGCCCTTCCTGACCTTAAACACTACACTACAGGCCGTCCCATCATATCTATGAATGCTGTAGTTGGGATTTTTCATGATAACTGCATTATGCTGTAAATTTGTATTTGTGCCTCTCATGGTAATATACCTTTTGGATAAACCTGATTTGGGTGAATGAAAGGAAAGGAGACACAACCCAGATTGCTTGGTTTCTTCTCCTTATCTCCGAAATCCAGGCCTTAGTTCTTGACCCTAAAAGTGAGTCACCCATCTGTAATTTACAGCCTAACTCCCAAACTGGTCAGGGAGCTAAAACAAATGGCTTCTACAGAGACAGCTTTTGCTTAGTTTCCTCTCGGCTCCTGAATGGTTATGACATCAACGGTAGACTGTTACAAAAACTAGACTATTACACCAGTCGCACTGAACCAATCAGAATAACACCAAACATCACTATATTCTGACCTGGGATTAACATGAAACATCTTTATGCCATCTCCAATATTCCTGTGTTCTAACCTGTCAGGAATGTGAGAAAAGGGGGGCTCCAGGAATCCTTCTCTAGCTCTCCCCCACAGGCATGTGTGCAAAAAGGTGGGGGCTAACAATGCATGCTCCGGGAGGGGGAAGTCAGCAAGCTGACCAGTGCATGACACCAAATGTTACTTATGACTGGCTTATAAAAGCGTCTGCCAAATGCCTAAATGTAATGTAATGTAATTCAACATGGATACCGACATAAAAGCAGGTTTTAGAGAAAGAAGGTTATGCTTCACCAAATCTTGGGAGAATCAAATCAATTAATCAACAGAATCCAGTAATATTCAATTTTAAAACACGTTTTAAGCATGGGTGTTCACTGTATTTATGCAGTGTATTTTCTTAGAGGATCTTCAAATGTTCCTTGAAAATGAAAAGTGCAAGTTAAGCTTGTGGACTGGCCTGTTTCCTGTATAGACCGTGGCTCCAAGTTGCAAGTTAAAACAGCTTGTGATCAAATAAGAAGAAATGAGTGAATGAAATTACTTTTTCCATTTGGAAAAGCAGTTTATATTGAGTGTTTCTCTGTATGTACAATAAGAATACCATATTTAGGGCATGAAAACAAAAAAAATCAGCCACTCGAAACGAAATTAAAGTGCAACAACATTTATTTATATCATTTATTTCAGTCTCAATTGCATTTTGACAACCAGCCTTCATCAAGGAAATGATGAGAGAAATAAACTTAAACTTTAATATCTAATCTTTCATTATGACCTTGAATAGCTGAATCGGGTGGTTTAGCACAGGACAGCAACTAAAACCTGCTAGTTTTAGTTGGTGCTAGTTTAGCTAGTGACCAACCAGTCACACTGACCCGCTCCAAAAACACTAGATTTTTAGTATATAGTGTAACTCTTGGGTGCTGATTCTCATGACTGAGTGGAACTCTTATGTGTTGATTCTTAACGCCGAGTGTAGCTCATAATAAAGAGCATAACTCTTGGGTGCTGATTTTAAACACTGGGTGTAACTCTTTGGTGCTGATTCTAAGCACTCAGTGTAATTATTTGGTGTTTATTCCCAGCACTGAGTGTAATTCTTGGGTGTTGATTCTGGTGCCTCTCTGCCTGTCCTACTGATCCATCTGAACGCCACAGGCTCTCAGCTCCTGAATGGACAGAATCAGAGCTACCGATCAATGCCGTGGTTGTGAACGAATCTGCTCACACAAGCTGCATAATATGCCAATCACAGTATTATTTCCAACAACAGTTCATTTTAACTAATTTACATTGTTTGCAAGTTACCAAGCATCCGGCTGGGGCCAGTTTCAAGAAGTAGGATTATTAAGTTAGCTGGATAATTGTAATTGTGAGTAAAACCCTGGTACTCTCCCAAATCTGGAATGTGTACTGAAGTGAGCTGTTCCAGGTCTTACTCAGTGCAGTTACCCAGCTAACTTGATAATCCTGTTAAAATATGAAAACCCTGCTGGACTGGATCCTGGCACCTGTAATTAAAGTCTGAATGGTCTGGACAATATCTCACTCACTTCCAACCTCTGCTCCATCTTCCTTGTTGCCCTCTGAGCCGCCTCTGCTTCTGCTTGATATCGATGCCTCTCAGCTAAGACTCTGTCCTCTGCCACAGCAAACAAAAAAAAACAAAGCACCAATAGAGCAACAACAAAAAAGAAAAGAAATAGGAAACTCATAAGTTAAGAAATAGTGAGATATGTCAACAGAAAAGACACAAGTCCTCTGTGATTGCAACCATGCACAGAAATGGCTTTATTTGACAACTCTACAGTCCTCTCTAATGTTCATTATGTTCACTCTACTGTACATACAGACCCTGGTCAGTCCCCACTAATAAAACATACCAATAAGTTTTAGCAGTTAGCACCACTAACCCCTCAGAAGGTTCTCCCGCTGAGCCAGAACTTTCTCAGTCATCCGAATGACTCGCTTGTTCTCCTGTTGGTCCTTTAAGAAGGCATCAAGGACCTGGTCAGCCTGAGGCAAACACAAGATCCAACGTGAGCCAGAGAGCAAGATGACTGTGTGACATCGCCAAGTACCATTTCCTTCCATACGTCACACAGTAACCGCATACACACACAGCAACCTGTGCATCACTACTTTAAGAACATCTTATGTAGCATCCATAATACCTTTAGAAATGTTATCCGTAGAATGCACAACATGGATCCAAATGGACCCAGGAGAGTTTCTTTTTGCTGTACTTTCTAAATAAAATAATTTTATCATTCAGGATGGAAGTACATCCTCAATTTATCTGTTTTTTTTATTTTTTTATGATGAAATACCATGAGTTACATTTTAAAGTTTTTACTTTTATAATTGAAAAAAAAGGGATCTAAGTGACTTTGACCACAGAATGATTGCTGGTGACAGACAGGGTGGTTTGAGTACTGCTCCTGGGATTTTCATGCACAACAACAAAATGATTTTTGTATGAATACCTCTAGAACACACAACATGGGTCAAAATGGACCCATATTAATGTCCTACGGATTTGTCCTATGGTTTTGAATAAAAATCTTATTTGTATTATAACCACAAGTTTGACAACATGGGACATAAAGGACCATATGCATTTCTGATGTTATTTGATGTATGGAGGTGTGGTTCTTTGCTAAATCGCTGAAATGAATTTAATCATTTCATCGTCCAGGAATTCATTATACAATATCATGTATTTGATCATCACAAATCATTATTTTAATTATTTCAACATAATTTATGTAGGGGTCACTTTATCAGCATGCCTCTTTGCATGCACAGTGTAATGTTTCTGTATCTGTCCTGTTTGTATTTATGTTTATTCTGGTTATTTATTCATTATCATACATCCTTGGTTATTGTTTTCCATTACAGTTTCTCATTTGTGATCCCCTGTTATGTCTGCGTCTGAATGTTTACCAGCCGAGTCACTCCCCTGTCTGTGTGTCCCACTATTCGGGTGTTTACGGTAGTTTCGGGTTTTCAACATTCCCTCCAAACTCGCAATTCTTACTTCCTGCTTCTCTTGGTAGTTAAATGTTGTAAAGCACTATTCTTACTAACTACTTCTAATCTAGATATTGTACAGTACTAATCCGATTAATACACTTACTGTCTGTCTAACTAACTAACTAACAGTCACTTTTATTGGGTAGTTAGAAGTATTCATGTAACTAATTCACTAAGGCAATCTCTTAGTGTTTCTGCACTGTTCTATAACTCCGCTTCCCGATGCTATCCCTGATTACTTGCTTAGTTTTGCACCTGTCTCTGACTATCACTACGTCTTCAATCTATGCAAATGTCTACTCCCTAATCCGGAGCCGTATGTTTTACATGTTTGGTTAGGTGCATCCAGTCCACTTTTTCGTCTCCCTCCTGTTATGATGTTATTACCCTATTATGTTTCCCCACCTGTTGTCTATTTGTTTAGCCCACCTTTTTCCCAGCCCCGCCTAGAATGTCACCTTCCCTCATGTATTTAAACCTCAGTCTCCGTTTCACCCATTGTCAGAACGTTGATCAGTTATAGAGCCAAATTATTTGTACGCCTATATCTTGACTTTCCTAAAGACACCCCTTTGACTTTGATTTTCAAGTTTGCCTGGCCCTCTTGTTTGCCCTTCTGCTTTCCTGGTTTTTGATTATCTGCTTTGTTTTAGTGAAGTTGGTTTCCGCCTTCGCCCTTTAGTACTTTTTGATTTACTGGATTTTTGACCTTTTTGCCTGTTTTCGCGACAATTCTTTTGCTTTCTGTTTTTGTTATTGTCTTGGATCTCCTGCCTTACGAACTCGGAATAAATAACTACATTTTTGTATTATCCCCTGGTCTGCGTCTGGGTCCTCAGTGCCGTATATAACACACAGTTACAGCTGCTGAGAGGGTATTTTGTCGGGCCTCTGGTGTGTCGGCTGCCAGGGCACAATCATCGGCTTATTGTAGCTCGATCATATCCTCTGAGGTCAATTTGGTGGTTGCTTGTAACCTCTTGATGCTGAAGATACACAGACACACAAACAGCTCAAGCTTGGACATGCACATACACATGCGGTAACAAAGTACACAACTAGCAACAAATTCAAACAGCATACCATCATGCACCCAGCTAAGCAGGAGTGGGCATCATTGGACTGTACTATAACTGGAAAGGAAACATGGTCATGTGGTTCCACTGAAGCCCATACAATTCCGTTCTTCTGCAAGTGGCACCGCCGCAAGATGGCTGCCATTGCCCAGAAAAAAAATTATTTGTGAGTCTGTCATTCATAGAGTGTTGTCTAAACTCATCATACTCCTTCCAGCATGAATTACAGCCCCAAAGCTCACAATCCTGTCCTCAATACAAGCAGGCAATTTCTTTCCTAGGCTGAACCAAAAAGATCATCAAAAATCACTGAGTCAATTTGATATCTGATCAGTGGTGATCTATAAACGTGGAGTACTATTAAAAGATGTGTGAACATTCCGTTTAGCCGTGCGTATATCGTAGATATTGGCACGGCTGGAACGTAAACTAAGCAATACTATATTGTAGGAGACACTGTCTTTGGGATGAGATGTTACATCAAGGTCCTGACTCACTGTGGTCATTAAAAGATCTCATGACACTCTTTGCAAAGAGTTAGGGGGTTTCCTGGTGTTCTGGCTAAATTCCAAACCCTGGCTTTGAACCTGCCATCTAATCATCCCCTGATTCAATTGACAAAAACATTGTTCTCTCCCTCTCCACCTCAGCTGGTGTGTGGTGAGCCTTCTGGCTGCTGTGCATCATGAGGTAAGTTTTCCCCAAATAAAATGGTTAATTTTAGGGCAAATAATGCCCTAAAGAAAATTTTATGATCTATCTATCTAGCTTAATGAAGAAGAGTATTTTTAATGATTGTAAGGGTAATTTTCTTAATTGATTCTTAATTGACAATGTGTGTTAACATAAAGACAATCACGTGATTACAAATGACCTTTTAGTGATAATCCTTATTACTATTAGACCACTTTCTGAATTAAGTGCTTACTATGAGTCTTTCGCTGTCTCTCTCCAGTAGACAGACAGCCTTTCACCTTAACGTCTCTGCTTCTCAGCTAGCACATTCTGGTCTTACAGCAAGGTCAACAAGGGGGATTCAGAAGAGAAAATACTGATAAATGTTTGTGGCCAGCTTCATGTCTTTTGTTTTGGTAAAGCCCCCCCTTCAGGAAAAATGTGTATAAGAGTCTTACTATGTCTGACTTATCAGAAAGCCGGTAAGCTTTCTCACTTTCTGTCATTTCTTTGCAAATAAATATGAAAGTTAAGGAATAAGAATAGCTATTGTTTTGTTTTTACTGGATCTGTTTCATCAGACGATGCTCACCTGTGATATCTTATTTGTGCATGTTAAAAAGGGAATTTTTCCCTGCACATGATCAAAACCAGATATTCAAATAATCATATTTTCATTACATAATGAAAATAATTTAATGATACAGGACATTTTGAAGTTGGCAGATAGTTATGATGGAGGCTGAAACCTACGCTGCTGTATTTGATAACATTTTACTCTGATAAATGGTTATAGTATGAAAAAATCTTGTGGTAACACAAATTGATATGCACAGAAAACACATTACAGACAAATTATATAAAGCATGGTTGATGTTAAACTGATATCTGCTACATTTGGCTTGCAGCTACCAATGCATTAATGCACATTACACTAGCTAGCTATCCTACTGGGAAGTTTTCCTCACTCAAATGCTTGAATCTTTATGATAACATATTTGCTACAATGGGCCACTATATTCAGCTAGCTAACAATGCGCTTGATGACTCCAGTTAACGTTAGCTGCAAGCTAAATGTAATTACTCCTATCTTTATGGGAAGTTACAATCAGAAAGGCTAGCTAGCGATCTCGTAACAAGCTAGTAGATATCAGTTTAACATCCACTACACTTGGATTCATGCGTTTTCCGTGCATATCAATTCATATTACCACGGCAGTTCTTCATACTATCACCACTTACCAGAGTAAAATGTTATCACTGCAAGCTCTTTCTCCTCATTTCACAAGTGCTGAACTGCGTTATTGAAACAAATTTTTTTTAGATCACATGACCCAATATCAGGAAATTGCCCGTCCCCTGTAATTATCAAAGCAAGTAGTTGCCAGCAACTGTTGTCCAGAAAGTTGCCTTGTGTAGCATCACCTTAACTCACCCTCCTGGGTTTATACTTTGATGTATAATGTGAGGTAAACAGTACCTGTACACCTTTCCCAGGTGTAGCTCTGTAGAGTTGAACTATGGAGTCTAGCTGCAGTCTGTAGGCTACATATCCGCCAGGTCTGAGGTAGGAACCGTGATTCAGTTTACCCGACAGCTGCTGCAGTAATGAGAGGCAGCGAGAGAGCTCTGCGTTCTCACTACATTTCCCATCATACACCTCCTTTATCCGCTCCTGTGCACATAGAGTGAACATCAATACACAATTACATTACAAAACATCACAGTCTGTCTGTACACACTATAACACTATATTGCATCAGCATTTGAAATGACCTGCCTCCATATTGGATCAGTTCATTGGTCCATTGCCATCATTTCCTTCAGTTTTACAATGTGGGTATTGGTGTTATTTATAATTAAGAGCAGGTCTGCCCAACCATGTTCCTGAAGATCTACCATCCTCTAGGTTTTAATTTCAACCCTAATTTGACACACCTGATTCTCCTATTTAGCATTCCAAAAAGCATGCTGGCTGTTGAATGAGGTGTGCTTTCTTAAGAGTAAAGACCTATGGGATTGTAGATCTCCAGGAACAATGGATGATGTTAGAGGACCTCGTGACAGTTAAGTTAGAAAATATTTGGGGTGTAAGCTCAATGTCTTATGAAGACACTGGCACACAGCATGCAGGCATACATACATCTAGCCCTTTTCCGTGAGCCATTTTGAAACTCCAAACCGTACAATGAGATCTTTCTGATAGCGTTCGTCTTCATCCTTGAAGGAGTTGGCCTTAAAGAGCTGGAGTGCCTCCTGCAGGCACACGTCATGAATGGCAGAAAGCTCCTCCTCTCCAATCGCCCCTGTCCTGGGATTCAGGACCACCCGCTCTCCCAGCAGCCGCTTGTAGAGGGCGAAAGACTCCTCGACTGCCGCCGAGTTCTTCATCTGCGACAGCGCTGCCATCCCGTTCTCCAAACACGGAACAGTCCCACTCCGAATGGCATCCACGTATGTCACCGCCAGGTTCCCCAGCACTTTAAAAAAGAGCGAACAGCGTTTTTATTGGAAAAGTATGAGTCCAGTCACAGCATTTCTGTAATTACAAGGGTAGGAAATCAGTCTCACCCGCACTGATTCTCACAATTTGAATTAAAAAAAGGTAAATTTGGCATTTATATAGCGCCTTTATCCAAAGCACTGTACAAGTGATGCTTCTCCATTCACCCATTCATACACACACTCACACACCGACGGCGATTGGCTGCCATGCAAGGCACCGACCAGCTCATCAGGAGCATTTAGGGGTTAGGTGTCTTGCTCAGGGACACTTCGACACAGCCCGGCTGGGGGATCGAACCGGCAATCCTCCGACTGCCAGACGACTGCTCTTACTGCCTGAGCCATGTCGCACCCTAATAATAATTAATTCTATACTTTTGAAGGACACAAACACAGACATACTTGCAAGTGCTCTCCTGTACACATAATGTTAGCATGACCAATCGCTGATCCAGGATCACAGTTCCTTATGTGCCAGAGGGATATGGTATGGTCCCCTGGTTTTTTGGGAAACAGCAGGTGTTCTGCTGTGAAGATAGTCAGGGTTTGCCACTCGGATGATCTGCTGTCTGGGGGTTTATGGCTTTCTCTTGTTTAGTAGGATAGATGTATTGTGCTCCATGCACAAGAAATTCAAGTACCTTGCTCAAGGGAACAACAGTAGTGTCCTACCTGGGAGTCAAACCTGCAACCTTTAGGTCCAGTTCCCTAACTCTTATACAATACTGCAAACCCAGTGTCTAAAGTCATCAGTGGCACAAAGGAAAACAAATTCCCTACATCCATCCATCCATCCATTATCTGAACCCGCTTATCCTGATCAGGGTCGCAGGGGGGCTGGAGCCTATCCCAGCATACATTGGGCGAAAGGCAGGAATACACCCTGGACAGGTCGCCAGTCCATCGCAGGGCACACACACCATTCACTCACACACTCATACCTACGGGCAATTTAGACTCTCCAATCAGCCTAACGTGCATGTCTTTGGACTGTGGGAGGAAACCGGAGTACCCGGAGGAAACCCACGCAGACACGGGGAGAACATGCAAACTCCGCACAGAGAGGCCCCGGCCGACGGGGATTCGAACCCAGGACCTCCTTGCTGTGAGGCGGCAGTGCTACCCACTGCACCATCCGTGCCGCCCAAATTCCCTACAGGCAAGCTAAATGAAGATTAGGTGCTCAACAGCCAGGTGATATAGTCATGAAAGTGTGAGGGTAATCACTGACCAGTGCAAAGTGGAACCTTAAAGGAAAACACCAACATTTTGGGAAATATACCTTTTTTTCAGACTTACTCAGACCTTTCATTTTCATTTTTGTGCATTCACTCAATTTCCATGTTAGCATAATGTGTTAGCTTAGCATAAAGACTTGAAGCCTATAGGAGTTAGTGGCCTACCTCCTTCAAAGTGAAGAAATACTACCTTTTAAAACTACCTTCAGAAGGTGTGTGGATCACTGTGCTCAACCAGCGGAAGATGGAAGACAATACATGTGTGTTCAGCGGTTATGGTTCCAACCGTCCAACTTCTCAGAAAACAACGGCTCTCATTTAAATTTTTTTCCTGCACGTGTATTTCAAATACTCATGATACTTTGTGCTTCTGAGTTGCTTCTGAGTTGCTGTAAGGTTTATTTCTTCACTTTGACGAAGGTAGGCTGCAGACTCTATAAGTCTTTATGCTAAGCTAACACATTATGCTAACATGGAAATTGAGCCAGTGAAAGCACAAAAATGAAAATTAAATTGAACATCTCGATTGTCTGGGTAAGTTGGAAAAAAGGTATATTTCCCAAAATGTTGGTGTACCATACTGTATTCTCATATTGACTTTTTTAGTCTCCAGTAAATACAGACTTACTACTTCCAGTGACTACGGCTCCACCAGTGATTGTTTTCTCCTTCGAATGGTTGAAAATGTAGCTACAGAAGTCTGTTACTTGCTGGACAAAGCCAGGGTCCAGATCAGTGTTGCAAAGTTGATCAAGGACTTTCAGCTTGCTCTGGGAGACAGGTCGGTTCAGCACAAAGCACTTCCGGGTCAGGAAGAAATTTTGGATGCAGCCGCTGATGTCATTGCTATAAGCCATTTGTGGAGAATTCCCTGCAGAGCAAAATCAAAGCAAAAAAAACCGAATTGTTGCCGAACATCCACGTATGGAATCATCACACCTACTCAAGCACTGGACAAAATCATCAAAAAAAATATTTTAGTAATTCACATGCCTCGTTGTAGAAAATAAGTACAATGAATACGTAAATAGTGGAAACGAGGATGAAGGGGAAGTTGGTTAGTTCACAGGGAAGGTAAAGACTTTTTGGCCGGAAATTACAGAAGACCTAGAGAAAATATATAGTGTCCTGTACTTATGTCTGCTAACCCCACAAACAGGCACATAATTGTCTGTAATTTCACTCACCCTGGGTAGGTACTATGAATTGCTCTGGTTCATCGGGGGCTTGAGGTCTCTGCTAGAGCTGTGCACGTAATGCACTCCCAGGTACGCAGAACTGTGCAGTTCATGCCTAGGTTTCCCCAGCTGGTGACATTTTGTCAGATTTACTTATTTTTAGATTTTTGCACTTACCTGACTGAATCTTCAGAGATTTCTCCAGGTACTCATCTGCGGTGATACTCGTCCCATCAAACTGGAGGTCCAGAGTAAAGTCCCTCACAGTCCACACAAAAGAGGGAAAGAACTGGGCATAATCGGAGGTTGTCTCAACCTCACCCAGCATGCTGGACTTCACCTTGATGTGGTTCGTCAGCTCCGTCACATAGCTGTTACACATAGCCATTGAAGAAAATGCAACTCGATGCAATGCCATTTAATCAAAGCATAGAGATGACTCAAGGGCAATAATACAACACAGTTATGAGTTTGAGATCTGCCAAGCTTTTCCCAACAGAACATAAAAAACATTTATGAGCTCTTGTTTTACACTGGAAAAAGAAGACATTCATATCCTGCCAGTTTTGCGAATCTACCAATTATCATAAATGAGGATAACAGTGTGAAAATTTCAGCCCCCATGGATCTCTCCAGCATTAGGCCCCTGTTCGCTGCTGGGATGGCCTTTTTGGTTGCTATGATGCCCTTGTTGGTTGCTAGGATACTGCAGGCTCCTCAGTGCCTGATGGTCGATGGTCCTCATACTGTTGTACACCAAGGTGCTGCTCAGGAGAATGGCCAGGGCAAAGATCCAGGTGTCATTCTTCTCATCACCCTGTCATATGAAATATCAATAATAATATAATTACTGTAAAATTACTTGGAAATGTAAAGTCAACGGCGCCGGAATGTGTGATGCTACCGGAGTTATAGCACCACCTGGGAAAAAGTTAATGGTGCTATCGTAGCCCAAAGCACCACCTAGAATTTCTTCCAAAAACAAAAACTAGAAAATGTAATAGTCCTGAAATTAAGCATATTACTACTCATATTAAGATAACTGCAAGTTCAACACAATCACTATCCACAAAAATAACATAATGTAACTGGCCAGTGACTGATAGATGTGACAAAGCGTGGTGGTTTCCCTGCTATTTACTATTGTTATGTCTTCAAGCTGTTCTCATGAAAGAGCATGTACTCAATATGATTCCACAAACAGATCAGCACTGATATCATATTGAAATAAACAGTGTTTTTTTCTATTTATAATGGAATACATTGATAATAAATATAATTAACACCAATCCTCATTTACTGTATAGTCTACAAGCAGTCAGTTTTACAAGTACACAAGCTAAGACGGCCTGTAGCGTATTGGTAAAGGTAAATGACTGGGAAACACAAGGTCGGTGGTTCAAATCCCAGTGTAGCCACAATAAGATTCGCACAGCCGTTAGGCCCTTGAGCAAGGCCCTTAACCCTGCATTGCTCCAGGGGAGGATTGTCTCCTGCTTAGTGTAATCAACTGTACGTCGCTCTGGATAAGAGCGTCTGCCAAATGCCAATAATGTAATATTTTTTAAATAATAGATTTAGGCAGCTGGCTAAGTTAGTTTTGCGGTTAACATTTTTGCGGCCAGCAAAGTTAGCTATTTGATAGCTAGCTAGTGCTAGCGTTTGTAACCATGCATGCTATGACTAGAATAGCCTTAAAGATGCAATAGGTAATTTTGGACTTCTAACAGTTCTAACGAATTAAAGCAACAAACATGCTCAAACTACAACACTGTTTATCCCACCCCTTCTCTGTGAACATGCCATTGGCTGTAGCAATTAGAACCAATTTTCAACTAATGAGCTTGAATTATTGTACAGCTATACAATGTTTTGGTACAGAGTGCCGGCCCGTCAACTGCATATTGACGGCCGACAAATGTACACTTTGAAACTCGAATTTAAGGACTATAAGCAGAAGCAGAGGGTGAGTCAACATGTCAGTGAGCCTTTTTTAATGATAGGAAGGGATTTACAATGGTCTTGTAACAATGTTTTAAGACAAAAATCTTATGTATTGTACCTTTAGCAAACTTAGGTTAACCATCCTATGTTTTGTGGGGCAAAAATACACAATGCCATTTTATTCCGACTAAAGAGTTTATTATCAACAGGTCGAGAAATTCAAAGCCACAAAAACACTATGTCATTAAAAGCACTATAAAACTTGTTCTTGCTGTAGCTAGCTAGCTAGCATGGAGGCTAATGCTAGCTAGAAAAGAATGCCGTACTACCTTTCTCACATCCCCCAGACCCTCCGTGTCCAGCAAGACCAGAGTCTGGTCATCCCTGCTGGGGTGGGGCACACACCACATCCAGATGCCCTTTGTCTCAGACTGGACAGTGGAGCCCAAGGAGAACCCTGAGAACACAGAGAAAACTCTGATACACTAGAACCCTGAGAACACACCAGGAAAACCTAGAGACACTCAAACCCTAAGACCACCCAGAAAGAGCCTGGATACACTAAATCGTGAGAAGACGCAATGATGGAACCCCTAAAAGGGAGATAGCCCATTGATTCTAGAAACTTGGAAGTATGCAGAGAGCCCAGATACACTATACACTCACTGCACACTTTATTAGGAACATATTTACTTTATTACACCTACTTATTCATGTGATTATCAGCCAATTGTGTGGCAGCAGTGCAATGCATACAGTCATGTAGATACAGGTCAGGAGCTTCAGTTAATGTTCACATCAACCATCAGGATTGGGAAAAAAATTGAATCTAAGGGCTTTGACCGTGGAATGATTGTTGGTGGCGACAGGGTGGTTTGAGTTCTCAGAAACTGTATCTCAGATGTCTAAAAAATAAGTATAATAAATTCCTAATAAAGTGCTCAGTGAGTGTAATCCTGAAAGTATAGATGAATCCCTGATGAACTACAATCCAAAAGCAATGCAGAGAACCTGGGAAATGTAGGGTGCTGTCAGAGTATCAGCGCTCTGATACACTACAACCTAAAACTGAAGAGAGATCCCATAAATCACAGTGGAGACACTGACATACACGTGACTTGGAAAAACAGGCAAAGAACAGCGGAATAGCAAAGTTAATTATAAAGCATTAGAACCGTCAAACTATAAAATTACTGTGAACCCTAAAAAGAGGCCAGCAGCTGGTGGTCCAATATTCCATGACAACTACAAACAAAAAAAGAAGTTGGAGAATTGGAGGCAGTACCTGTGGTCTTCCCAGCCAGTCTGTTCATCAGGTAAGATTTGCCTGTGCGGTACATCCCTACGATGGACACCACCACTACAGGCTGCCTGATGGAGTTCAGAATCACCAGGGCTTCCTGGTTCACCTGCAGTTCACCTGCACTTGTGTTCTCAATCAGACAAACTGGCCCCTCCATCTAATCTGAGTTTCCTGTGACCAGAAACACCCACACAGCCAGCCACTTAGTCATTCAACTCAAACAGAAACTAAATGCCATACCATCAACTCATATCTGGTTCCATTTTCTTTAAATACCAGGAGTGGTAATGCTGGTATTTTTCCAATTTTAACCACCATGTGTTTAAGTTGGTAAGAAGCATTCTAGAACCCTCTCTTACAACACCTATCAATCATACATGAGAGATCAGAGGGAAGATGGTTTCAGACCTCAGGAATTATATAGCTCTGTTGCTGCACAATGTACAGCAATTATTCTAACCAGCGAGTTTAAAATGTTACCTCTCGTTCGAACTTCTCCTTTTATTCACACTCAGCAGTTATAACTGAAGCTTTAAATGTTCTGTGTTGTCCAAAGGTGCCGGTTTCACTGCCACTTCACGGTGTGTGTGTGTGTGTGTGTGTGTGTGTGTGAAAGTGAAACCAATCTGTTAACCTACCTTAGCTTTCCTTAAAGGGATAGCTCACTTTCTGGATTTCTAAACATAATACGATAGTTTTAGCATATGTTTACATGAAGAATATTTAGTATACATTTATGTTTCTGATGCAGACATTCTGGGAGAGGTGGGATGATCTGTCAGCTTTACAATGGCTGGTATAGGTACATCAGATTGTGACGTTGTACAGCAACTTGTTTCAACAAGTTTCATAAGTATCAGTTTTCATACTGTCGAGGACCCGGCCCTAGGCCCCCCTGATGAGAGATTGACGGGGGATGGGTTAGAAAGGAATGCATTGTTAACCCCTCGCACACGCCATCGAGGTGGTAGTAAGAACGCCCGTAAGAAGAAAAATATGTGGTTCAGAGAATGAGCAGCCATACTTGTCAGTAGAGGAGTCTGAAGTCGGGGGACTTAGATTTAGGGTTTTAAGGAGCAAGGTTAAAGTTCTGACTGAGAATACCCCAACCCTACAGGGGAGGGGCACAATGCCTGGCTAAAGAAAAACAAAAATAAGGAAAACGGAAGGGATGTCAATACCGAAAGAAAATTAATGATTAATGGCGGATGATTTACACTCAGCTATTGGCTGGATGTCCTTTGTAGATCCCTTAAGGCGCCACAAAAAGGGGCACCTGAAGAGGGTGTTGAGATGGTGGCAGGCTTTAACGTCTGGCTTGCATGAGATCAAAGTTTGGAGGAAGTCAAGGAGAGATTATGAAACTGACACAGACACCAGTGATGAATAGGTTCATTAAAAACAACATAAGGGCTAGTGTTTTTCCACTCGTATATTAAGATGGTGGAAATTCCCAAACCAGAGGGGCCCATGAAATAAAATATTGGGGACATTTCTTTTGAGGTATGAGAAAATGACAATTGGAAAAACAGAAATAATTAATATGGTCATTAAAAAACAGGTTATATAAAAGATAAATGTCTTCCCGCTTGACATAATGGGGGCATTTCTTATCAAAAAAGGTACACTTTTGTATGCAGAAAAGATATATAAGGAATAAGCTTTTAGACCTTAGAGCAGGATCCCAGAATTTGGCTTCAGAAGATATCTACGAGCTGGTGAAGAAAGAGCCACGCAGAACAACTATAACCAAGCTGGAGTGGTAATTATAATCTATATTACTTGTAGAAGTAGGAAAAGTAACATATTATAAGTTTACTTTTATATATCTTTTATTTCTCATTAGGGTACTATATAAAGTAGAAAAATGTAGAGAAGTTATCATATTTAGATAAATATAATATTCTAGGAATAGTTTCTTTTTAAACGTCAAGAAGGGGGAGCTATAGGATAAGGCTAAGGCCAAAGAGGATGGATATAGGAAGGTGTACCTTGATTTTTAAACATCGTGGTGGAAAGGTAATTTAGAAAGAGCTAAGAGGGGTATATGTAACTTGCATGTGATTAGCAAACTGCAAAAGATGATATGTACACTGTAATCTGTATAACTCTATTCTTTTGATTGATTGTAATAAAGTATATCTTACTATAATCATATGTGATAAAGAGTCTTTAGAGGAATACATTGAATACAGGACATCGATCACCAGATTTGCATCACACCCTTCACTTCGAGACTGGGCTGGAAGTTCAGTAGAACTTACCAGGGCTCCAGGACGTTCGGAGTACTTGAGTTCGTCCCCGAGACACCTCATTGTGAGGTACTGCTCGTGGGAACGTGAGGTCTGAGCTCGGCAAGGGGTCCGTGGCTCACGACAATTTTGGCGCCCAACGTGGGGCACGAGCAGCAGAGAATTGCTCACGGCCTATTGAGGCATTGCCCGAGTGGATTCCTACTCGAGGGTCTCGAGTCGATTACTGGCACTGACGAGAAAGGTGCTAGGCACCTAAGTAGTGAAACCGTAAATACTCGAACTCAAAAGGAATCGAAGTAATTTAGAATAAGTTACAATATTAGAAAACTGTATAGGACAGTAAATTCTAATAAAGTAATAGTATAAATATCAATTTATAAATAGGTGGGAAAATGGCTGTCAGTGATATGCCAGACCCACATATAGAAGTATATTTCCTAATAAAGAATAGCCCATAGTAGGGACTAAACAAGTCGCGCCTCCGACAGAGAGAGAGGCATTGGTTCGGAAAATACATAAAGAGAATGGACATTTCTCTTTTAATGTAATTAAGAACTTGAATAGGTTACATATACCCAAGCTGAAAGAGGTAGTGAAGGGAGTAGTTAAGAACTGCTCACAATGCCAGATGATTAATACACCACACGGCCTGTGGAGTGCTGGATTAATTATAAGGTCGGGAGTACCCTGGGGAAGTATTTACATGGATTCGGCCGGTCCTGTAGTACGATCCACAGGGGGGCACCGATACTTGCTGATAATAGTTGATTCGTGCACTGGGTACACCCTGGTCCATCCTCTGCGGCAAGGTACGGGGAGACAGATTCTAGCCAAGCTAGAAAGCACAGTAATGGCAATAGGAAAACCTAAAGAAATTAGATCAGACAATGGAGCACATTTCAAGGATACCATTATCAATAAATGGTGTATCAAAAACAATATAGAAAGAATATTTTCCCCACCCTATCTTCCTCAAGGAAATGAGATAGTAGAGAAAGTGTTAGATAAAAATATGGTAAAATTGAAAAAGGGAGGAATAACCTCAGTGGCACAGTGCTGGAAGAAATCAAAGGACCAGGCTGTTGCATCATATGTTCATGTAATGAATTAAGGCCAGGATATCAGGGACCTGGTGGGGCAAGAGTACCCCCAAAAATAGAGGGGTTACCAGGGGACGCCCTATGGGGAATGACAACCAAGACAGGGCATTCTCCAGTAGTAATGATGCACAGATTAGTGGTCTGTGGACAGTGCAGAATTAGCATTGCGACAAATACCACTTTTCTCATGGCCAGAGAAATAGAGGGGCCTGAGAAGGGGGGCAGCCTAGGAAAAAATGTTACTGCCTTGAAACAGCAGAAGGGGAACTTGTGACATGTAATGAGTGCAGGGAACTCACTTTCGAGGGATCAGCTGTAGCAGCGGGCCTCACTCATGCATTAATCCCCTATGATAAAAACGAGACCTCCAAAGGTCAGGAAAAGTCAACATATGCCCAGCCCATTATGGGTAGACAAAGAGACGACCAACTAAGAAATGTTATTGAACAGACATACAACTATGGGCCCACCTGGCTGCTGATGGTTAACCGAAGGGGAGAGACAGATACCAGACCTATGAGGTTTAAGCGAAAAGCCATAAATAGAGAAGGAAGAGTAGTATGGAGATTAACAGATTATAAAGAGGAAGTAAAAAATTGTCTGTACCCACCAGAAGATGCTGAAGTACTAGACATACCTTTTGGGGATCATAAAACCAGAGCATGGTACAGCAGTGATACAGATCTATTAATGAGAAAGTTCAAAGCTAGAGCACAAAAAGTAGGGCAAGTGGCATACTTCAGGTTACACGCTTTCCCTGTAAGGGATATTAAAAGGGGTGAGAAGACAATTAATTGTGTGCGCAGAAGGCATAATTGATGATAAAGGGCAAGTAAGAGAAACAATTGTGGTTGAGGAATCTCGGAGGGGAGCCACAGGGCGGATAAACCCTCGCCGCAACCATTCGGATGATAAAGACGAGGCCACAGGGCCTCTTTACACACTAACCATAACAGTCACCACCAGAGTTGGGGTTGGCGAAGGTGTATACTCTGTTTCAGCTAGGCACTCAGTGGAACCCCTGTCTACAGACGCTGACGGAAAAGCAGCTGAACCTGTAGTTCCAGACCCCGAGCCAGAGTACAAGGACGTCCACGATTTTGCTACTACAATACCACTGAGAAATAACCCGAACAATGGAGGACCTAGAGATGCTTCTCAGCAACGACGCACAAGGAGGCCGAGAATGTCGTGCTTCAGCGGGTGTTTCCGATCAGGAAATGCTGACAGAGTACATGAAAATCCGAAATCAAAAGAAAAATCAACAAATCCTGCGCAGTGAGTCTTTGAAGAAGGGACAAGATCGGGAAAAGAAAGGGTTAGCAATACTAGGGTTAATAATTTTTGTAGTAGTAATAGGATTAGGAAATTATGTAATGAAATATAGAGTCCCTTACCAATACACATGCGTTACTAAGGAAATAAATGTGATCTGGTGTGAATACAACATGACATCACCAGGAAGTGAAAATAGTACTGAAAATTGCGGTCAGGAAATGAAAAACGAAACCTGCTGTCACTATTTGACTCGAGGAGGTCGGAAATCCAGTATGATAGAATGCGATGTCAGCTGTATCAACACAGACGGGAAACAGAAATGTTCAAGAGGCAGGCAAACTCGATATTATCCAAGCTCATTGGGGCATAAAGTAAAGCGGGAGGTCCCGACAAAAAATACTCAAAAGGCAAGGAGATGTGAGCTTAGATACCCCTTGCTTATAAGGAAAGGGTTACCGAGTTACACTGGACTTCGATGGTCACAATTAGAACAACGAGGAATAATATGGGGACCCACAACACCACTACTCACTAGTCTATATATAGGGGACCCGCAACAATATCCCAAAATAGATAAATCAATAAAGATGCAAAAGGAACTAGGGTGGACAAATACATATGTATATCAGGATAGAACTTTACTGTGTACATTAGCCTATTGGAGTCAAGGTAAATTTCGAAAGG
The DNA here is from genome assembly GCF_963514075.1 of Conger conger. Taxonomy (NCBI): domain Eukaryota; kingdom Metazoa; phylum Chordata; class Actinopteri; order Anguilliformes; family Congridae; genus Conger; species Conger conger. Next base: position 21,730,719 of record NC_083765.1, read on the forward strand.
GCATTTGGGCAGCTGATACAATCCAAGCAATGCCATCGTTATTGATTAAGACAGTAATACCTTCTCGAGAAATAGTAGAGAAGATACTTCAGAAAGAAAAGGAGATGATAGAAGAAATGAGGCAGTATGCAATATCAGTATATATAGAAGACGAAAAAGATATAAGGGAAAAATCAATCTCTAAAAACGACGTTAAAAAGGGTGTAATGACAATGGCATGCACCTGGGAAGATGATGAATACGTAACCTTCAGATATAGGCCCGTAGAAGAACAACTTAGAAATTGGATAAGTTGGTACTGGAACAAAGTTATGAAAGGAAAAGATCCTAAAACAAATTACAAGGAAGAATGGATTCATTATACGTTAATGAGTGGTTGGTGGGAGGCCTATGCTGGAGATATAGGGAATAATGCACAAAACCAGGACTATTTCAAAAATGATGTCCCTGACCACTTTGTGCCACCGCTCAGAACTAATTACACAGGGAAGCAAGAACATGGAGCTAAGCCTCAACTAATATATTTTAATGATAAATTTGGGAAAAGGTTGTATAAAGTAAATCAGACTTCTGGGGCCCTACTTAAAAATATGGGGGTCATAACCCCAGATAACACCTGTAAGAGAGGAAAAGAGTTAATATGGCAACAACCAGCTTGTGACCTTCGAGACGACTTGCGTCTGGTATGGAAAGCTTGGAAGGAGATGATTAATGCAGGACATGTATACAAAGGATATAAGTGGATGAGAAACTTAACTCTTTATAGCAATACAAGTAAACGTATTTTTATAGGGAGAGGAGGGGTCTCTAATGTGATCAGAGCAATCTGGACAGGAGTTAAACAAGGAGTGAATAATGGAGTAAATACGTTTAAAGAAACCACCTCTAATATCATGTCCTGGGGATGGGACACTATTAAATCCCTGTTTGGGCCCTGGGTATGGGTTATAGGGGTTGGAATATTAATCATAGGAATAATATATGTCATTTTTGTATGCTTAAGGTGCAGGCGTCATAGACAACAGTATGCATATCACAAGCTCGAGTCTCAAAAACAAGAGCATGAGCATCAGCGTACTTTTGCTGAAATCTTGACCCGACGACCCCGGCAAGAAATCACTAACTGTTAAGGGAGGCCTAAGATAGACATAAGGAAAAGATAGAGGGGTGAAGGATACTGACCTCAAAAACCAAAATGGCTACCCAAAACACAAACAGATAAGGTATAAAGCCTGGAACAGTCAGAGACACAGGTCACAGCAGAACAACAACTGAAGCAAGCATATTGGAATAATGGCAACTTGGAACAGTTCCTATGAAACCATGAGCCTAACCGGGAATGTATCAGGGGAAGGAAATCTGGGAGTGCGGGATAACGGTGAAGCAATACCGTTAGCTCTATCCATGGTGAGTTCCCTCCTCCGAGCTCTTGATTTGAATCTTGGTAACATAGTAACAGTAATTAAACTCATTAGGAGTAAAAATTGTTAATTGAATTCTAAAATCAAAATATGGTTTTATTTGGAATGCGGATTTCAGGACAAGATTTCAGACAAAGATAACAAATGTCATTTGAATGCTGAATATGAGATTTGATTTTTTGTCAATAACAGGCACCTTATGAATACAAATGGAATTACAAATTTACTAAGTGGCTAGTATTAATACAACAAGCATTGGCTGTGGGTTATCTAAATTCTAATTTTTTTAATAGGCAGGTATTAAGAAATAATATAAATGATATACCTGAACATGCTTGTGTTCGATGGGTCACAAATAATAACAGTCCTCAGTTGTATGTCCATGGAAATGCAAATACTTGTGAATCCAAAATGTAGGGGCAGGAGCCCAGAGAATGATTTATATATCTTGTGTACTTAGAAATCAAAACTGACACCTGAGGCCTAGGGCCTCCAAACAAAGAAGGGGATTCACAGGAATCCTCACACTAAAGTTACAAATTCAAAAATAAACTCCAAAGAGAGATGTCCCGTGTAAGAATAGTTGCATGGCCTCCTTCACCAAACCAGCAAACCGTATACATAAATCTACGCATCCAACAGAGATGTAACTTGATCCGTTGGACGTTTAAGATTGATTGGGAAAATCCTGCTGGTTAATAAATAACCATTCTCACAAGGAAAAGAGAAATCTCGTAGTGTGTATCCATAAAAAAAAGTAATAATAATAATAAACCCCTAAATTGTTCACCGGGCCTAATCGAAACCGTGTAAATATATAAAAGAATTAAGTTCCTAGGGAATATAGATAATCAAAAGCGCATGGAAAAACTTATATATTCTGGTAGAGGTAGGATGGAAAAATAATATAAAATAAAGAAAAATTGTATTTGATCTCTTGCAGAATAAAACCGGGAAATGGATTGTGGAAAAAGAACAAGTGGAAGCCAGTGAATCACAATTCCCAGTGACAGCCCTAAAAGAGGGGTTCGCAAATGAAACAGATACACCCAGAAATCCCATAGAATTAGGAGGGTATCGTAATCATATAGTGAATACTTTGTTTGCTTTTGGAGATAAGAAAAGGTTATTTAACACCTGCAACCTCAAATACCCCCCACTAGATTCCTGTCTGAACTGTGAGAAAACCGTGAGGTTTAGAAGGGGGGCCAGGGGCCTATACGGTAGTCTCTGCACCCCATGCTTTGTCTTGAACAAGAATGAATGCATCAATATTATCAACCTAGACAATCACAGAGAAAAATTTGAAATTTTAGAGAATACAATGACTGTATATACAGACATTCCAAATTACCCATTGTCAGAAGGATTATTCACACCCATACCATGTATCAGCATGGTTAAATTCTATCCTTATAATGAGGAAAAACAAGATATTGTGACAAAACGCAGGAATATATTTCCGTATATCTACGAAGACCTTGAAGGGAAACAACAAACTAAATATATAATCAAGAGAAAAAAAGTACCCTCTCGACAGCTGTAAAAACACTCGAACGGGGAGAACTATGTGGGGAAGGGGTTTGTATTATCTGTATATTATTTTATTTTTAAAGACAGTTTGGGGTATACCCCTGAAGGAGAAGTACCAACCAAGGACAAGAGGTGGTGATGTGTACAGAAAGGCTTTCCTGGAACAACAAGCCTTCCTCGATGGAAGGAACAGTTTCCAGATTACACGCTGTATCCCTGAACCTGAAGGAGGAAAGATCCCAAGGAGTCGGTGCATCATCTGCTTTGAGGATGTGAGAGACGTTGCCCATTTCACGCTGCGAGGAGGCATGCGGGGATGCCTGGAATGCGTCTGCTTCAACCTGAAGACAACGCTCAGGAATGGACAGGACTTTGGATACGAGGCTCCTGTAAAGGAGTGGCTTTTGGGACTATTGGTTGCATCATTGTTTTATTCTTTTATTTTTTGTTTTTATATTAGCACACTGCGGATGTGCAACTGTCTAAAATGAGGTGGCTAACGATGGAGTGAGGCACGAAACAGGCACATTACTGTTAGATAAGCTTGCTATGTGTGTGGCTTAGAAGCCGCAAAAGAGGGAAATTATATAGAATATTTTCCATAGTTATTCCTAGTTATTCTATGATAATCTTATGAATCAGTATAATTATCTTATGTTATTCTATGTATCAGGATGAGCAAAGAAGACAAATTATTTTTCTCTTTGAACATGTTATCATTTATATGATAAAAGGAGGGATTATGGAAGAAAAGTATAATATAACCTAGGATTTATATATACAGATATGTATTCTCATGCATATAGTCAGAGGACTGCTTAAAAGAATAAATTGTTCTTGTGACAGATAACCAGAAAGAATGTAAGGGAGGGGTTGAGTGCTCTCCTCAGCTTACGTCATATAGGCATATGTGCAGGAGATAGGGCAGAACACTCTCCCATTGGTAGGTGTGCTCATGGGCTTGGTTGATGATAAAAAACAATGAGGAGGATGATAGATGGGAGCCCAGTTAGTACTTGGTACTCCCTACCGTTTGATACCTGGATATTAAAGTTATGTGAGTTAATTGAGAGGCACTTACGGGCTAAGATTGGCTTAGTGCGAGGGGTTGAAGGGGGTGTCGAGGACCCGGCCCTAGGCCCCCCTGATGAGAGATTGACGGGGGATGGGTTAGAAAGGAATGCATTGTTAACCCCTCGCACACGCCATCGAGGTGGTAGTAAGAACGCCCGTAAGAAGAAAAATATGTGGTTCAGAGAATGAGCAGCCATACTTGTCAGTAGAGGAGTCTGAAGTCGGGGGACTTAGATTTAGAGTTTTAAGGAGCAAGGTTAAAGTTCTGACTGAGAATACCCCAACCCTACAGGGGAGGGGCACAATGCCTGGCTAAAGAAAAACAAAAATAAGGAAAACGGAAGGGATGTCAATACCGAAAGAAAATTAATGATTAATGGCGGATGATTTACACTCAGCTATTGGCTGGATGTCCTTTGTAGATCCCTTAAGGCGCCACAAAAAGGGGCACCTGAAGAGGGTGTTGAGATGGTGGCAGGCTTTAACGTCTGGCTTGCATGAGATCAAAGTTTGGAGGAAGTCAAGGAGAGATTATGAAACTGACACAGACACCAGTGATGAATAGGTTCATTAAAAACAACATAAGGGCTAGTGTTTTTCCACTCGTATATTAAGATGGTGGAAATTCCCAAACCAGAGGGGCCCATGAAATAAAATATTGGGGACATTTCTTTTGAGGTATGAGAAAATGACAATTGGAAAAACAGAAATAATTAATATGGTCATTAAAAAACAGGTTATATAAAAGATAAATGTCTTCCCGCTTGACATAATGGGGGCATTTCTTATCAAAAAAGGTACACTTTTGTATGCAGAAAAGATATATAAGGAATAAGCTTTTAGACCTTAGAGCAGGATCCCAGAATTTGGCTTCAGAAGATATCTACGAGCTGGTGAAGAAAGAGCCACGCAGAACAACTATAACCAAGCTGGAGTGGTAATTATAATCTATATTACTTGTAGAAGTAGGAAAAGTAACATATTATAAGTTTACTTTTATATATCTTTTATTTCTCATTAGGGTACTACATAAAGTAGAAAAATGTAGAGAAGTTATCATATTTAGATAAATATAATATTCTAGGAATAGTTTCTTTTTAAACGTCAAGAAGGGGGAGCTATAGGATAAGGCTAAGGCCAAAGAGGATGGATATAGGAAGGGTGTACCTTGATTTTTAAACATCGTGGTGGAAAGGTAATTTAGAAAGAGCTAAGAGGGGTATATGTAACTTGCATGTGATTAGCAAACTGCAAAAGATGATATGTACACTGTAATCTGTATAACTCTATTCTTTTGATTGATTATAATAAAGTATATCTTACTATAATCATATGTGATAAAGAGTCTTTAGAGGAATACATTGAATACAGGACATCGATTACCAGATTTGCATCACACCCTTCACTTCGGGACTGGGCTGGAAGTTCAGTAGAACTTACCAGGGCTCCAGGACGTTCGGAGTACTTGAGTTCGTCCCCGAGACACCTCATTGTGAGGTACTGCTCGTGGGAACGTGAGGTCTGAGCTCGGCAACTTTCAAAAGGCTCTGTAAAACAGTGTTATACAGTATATATGTTTATTTTTTTTGTGTGTGTTAGTATAAAAGAACACATTTGAGATTTCCCAATATTAGTTTTCCAAAAGATTTTATTTTTTATTTTTTATTTTTTTCTATTTAATTTTCCAATTTACCAGATTCACCCTAGTATTCCCATAGTAAAATGTAGCTCATGCTTTGTGAAATGTTGGTTTTTCCAGTGAGTCATAATCTCCAATGGTCAAAGTTCGTTTTTCACATGCAATTCCACTTCCAACAAAAAAACAGATCTTACAGGGATCTTCAAATGGTGCTTGAAAATGAGAAGTGCAAGTTAAGCTTGTGGACTGGCCTGTTTCCTGTATAGACATAGACGTCAGGGTGTTGGCTGCAAGTCGCAAGTTAAAACAGCATATTTTAAATGAGAAGATTTGTGAATTAATTACCGAAGCAGTTTGTATCGGTGTCTTTGTATATACAATATGAATACAACAAATATTCAGTCATTCTTAAAGTAATGAAAATGCAATGACATTTCTTTATTTAAATCTCAATTGCATTTTGATGGCTAGCCTTCATCACGGCAATGCTGAGAGAGACAAAACAGTGGAAGCATACTTGCATTTTTCAGTGAACTGCCCCCTTAGTCTGAGGGCAATACTGAAGCAGTCACAGTGGCAGTGCTCCCTGTCCAATATACAGCGATCTGTCAGCATTGTTACACCGTTAGCAAGAGTTTCTGAGAGCGCCAGGTGTAATAAACTATGAGCATTGAATTTGTATGGAACTGTTACACATTAAGTATATCACTATGGAATGTTCTTTCTCTGGGCATGCTTGGTATTTTTATTTTTTTACCTTTTCAAAAACCTTTTGTATGAGAGTTGGTATGGTATATTCCTTCATGAGTTGTTGCTCTTGGCAAATTATTGTCCATCTTTCAAATCCTTGAATAGATATAGAATTTCATTTTTACATGTGTTTGTTAGTGTACTCAAAAATACAAGATCTACATGTTTTGTACTGTAAGAATGTATTTCAGTTGCAACTGTTTAATAAAGCAATGGTTTGCAAACCATGTAACAACATTGTACATTTACTGAATAGGAATATTTGTGTTATTTTGAAAATTCTTGTTTTTTCAGTTAACTGGAAGGGGGAAGGGTGGAGTGTTGTTTACAGTAACATTTAAAACCAAAACCACAGGGAACCACAAAAAGTGCAGTTAAGCACATTGCCTTTTACACCCACTGGGTGACACAACAAACAAATCACTTTTGTGATCAGTTTGCAGTTATTAGGTTCCAGCTTTCTCATCTATCAAATATGCCCTCACCTCCAGGGGGCTGAGCCCAGTCACTGTTGCTGGGGGATGTGAAAAAGCTGTCCATCAGCCTGTTTCCATGGCAACACCCATAATGCCTCCAAAAAGCTTCCTGGTTTTGCAGGTTGAGCTATTATCATATATTTGATGATAAGTAAACTGGCAAATATGACAAGCAGGATCATACCTTCACCCCTCAGGATTTTATTGGAGGACACACGTGCTCCCCCCACCCCCCCTGTTCCTGGATGCTGCCACCTCCTGCTTTAAGGACTGTATTTGAGCCTCCATCGTCCTGGATTTCTGCTCGAACCCCTCTGAAATCAGCGCTCTCTGCTCCTGTACACAGAATAACATATATAACATAACATAAGTAATGTTGGGCCTTGAACACAGTGTTGTTAGATAGACAGTAAGATATACTCACACCGTCAGTACTCACACAGAACACAATGCAGTTTTTGATATAGCCTTTTTTTCCATCACTAAATTATAATGATAGGGGGGGGAGTGGTTTCCAGATAACATGTTTACCAGATGTCTCCATCTTATTTGAGAAGAGCTGGCTTTTTAATATACCAGAACTAAAATACTGGATCACCTTCCCATGGTCTTCAAGTCAAGACCGTGATTAGGTCTAGGTGTCATGGTGATGGGCTACCACAAAAGCTTGCATCCACACTGGCCCTTCTATGGCCACATTTATCTGTGGCAGAACTTGTTTGTTTGTTCTCACAACCATGGGAATCTAACCATAAAGTTCCCCAGTGTTCTTGAAACATTTAGGGCTGGTTTCACAAACACAGACTAAGACTTGTCCAAGACTAAATTCAATTTTGAATGAAGATTCTCCAGAAGAAACTCAAATTAATCCAAGACCAACTGTGTTTGTGAAACTGGTCCTTAGTGTAAGCTGGGATACCTGCATCCGTTGGTTGAGAACTCTCTGGTTCTGCTCAAGGACAGCACGTCGTTCCTTCTCCATCCTCTGCATCAGTTGCTTTTCATTCTCTCTGTGAGCTCTCTCTGCAGCCTTCAAAAAGTTTGCTGTGTGTTCCTGTTCCCTACGGGCCACCTCTGCCTTAAATCTCTCCATCTCCACACGCGCTTTCTCCTCTGATGACAAGGGAAGTAAAATATCTAAACTAAGTTGTCGTAATACTTTAAATTTTTCTTAGAATCTTGCATGTTCAGTTTTTATTATCACAATATGTTTTGGCAGAATCCAACAAAAGAAATTGCGGCGATTTAATGGTGATTGCATTTTATTTCATCTCAAAATACTTGGGGGCCATCCACCTGTAATGAAATCAAATAACACCAAAAACAGATATATTGTACAGAGCAAATGATAACTGCAAACCCAGACATCAAGCGACTGAAATCTGGACCCAGTTACAGACAGGCAGATACACACGGCAGTGGATTCAGTCAGGAGATGACTGACTTAATTTTACAGGTCCACTCACCATCTGGATCGAAGGTAATAATACATTCCTGGACCAGAACTGGCCAGCATGTGGTCTAGATTCAGATGACACAAATCTGTGCTGGAATAAGCTAGATTGTGTTTTTTGTATCCTTTATTTAACCAGGGGAGATCCATTGAGAACTTGTTCTCTTTTGCAAGGGTGAAATGCCAGAGAGAACAGGTGCAAGTGGGGTGAGAAAGTGAGGGAACAGGGGTAAAGTCCCTGGAGCAGTTTTTGGGTTAAGGGCCCAAAGGCAGGGTTCTTTTTTTATTTAGGGACCCAACTTCATCTCTCCAGATGTAGGTCAACACCAGGGAGTCAAACCAGAAACTCTACAGCTGCCAGTCAAACACCCTACTGCTAGCTACTTGTCACGTTTCATGTTTGTCATGCCATGTTTCATGTTTAGTCATTGTCTTAGTTACGTTATTGTCATGTCACGTATTATGTTAGTCTGTTGTTATGCTTTATTTCTTGTTACATTTAATTTTCATGTCATGTTATGTTTCATGTTTAGTTCTTGTTACCATTTATTTCTTAGTCTTGCCATGTCATGTTATATAGTTTATTGTCATAATTTCGCTAACTTGTTTTGTCATGATTTATGTTTGTTTCATGTTATGTTTTGTTCATTGATTAGCATACACTTTTTCGTGTCTTTCTGCAAACCTTGCATTCCTGCTTTCTCTCTCTCCCTTTCTGTCACTCACACCCTAATTGTTTCAATTTCCCTTGTCTTCTTACTAATCTACTAACTTTAGATCAGGATTGGGTAATACTAACATTCTAACCATGTGTTCATGTTACCTTACCTTTCTTGTGCATGTCATTTACTAATTTACTAACACAAGGGCAGGATAGGTTTATTAGTAACGATTACTAATTACCTCGTTAACTTGCCAATCATCCACACCTGATTTTCCATTCTCATGCTGCTCTCAAGCTAATTGTCTGCACCTGTCTACACCTGCATATAAGCTCAGTTCCATGTATTGTCTTGGCGAAATTGTTGCCCCGTTTGTCAGTGCACCTTTTGAGCGGTTTTGTCAAGCCATTGTTTACCAGTTACGATCCAAGCCTGTTTATTGACCAAAGATTATTGACTTCTGTTTTGTTGACCATTGCCTGCCTGTACCACGATTTTGCCTGCTGTCTTTGTGCTTTTTCCCTGTGGAACAGACTTCGGTCTTGACTCTTGCGCAGTCATCGACCCTGAGCCTGCCTACCGTCCACCTGTACTTCTGCCCTGCTGACCGCTTTCCTGGCTACTGGACTTTTTGCATGGTGTACCGATTATGAGACTGCCTTCTCCCTCGGTACTGTACTCTGGTTTTGGCTGGATTTTACGTTTATGAACATTGCTTGTTTTGACTACGCTCTCTGGATATTCCCTGAATAAAGCCCTGACGGGACTTTATGACACCTCTGATTCTGAGTCGTGCATGTTGGGTCCAACCCCCCACGCACCCGTCTCATTACTCTGTTGCCCACGGATCCATTACGGATCCAGCCTGGATGTTGCCATAGACTTTTGACAGCAAGGCAAGTCCATAGGGCTTGTCCGCAGTCCCTGAGGTATCGGCCTTACCCTGCAGCTTCCTCTCTTGTTCTGAGAGGTTTCTGTCCGCATTCAGGATGGATAAACCCACATCATTTTTCTCCTTCATAAAGATCTCCAGAGCTTGTTCTGCCTTTCAGTAAAAACATCAAAAAAGTGAATTCAATAAGCCTTGTGTATATGAAGGTTATATGAGTAACACACACACACACAAACACAGACACAGGCTGAACATGCCCTTGGACTACAGTATGTTGTGGACGTTCCGCACTGACACACACACACACACACAAACACACACACGCGCATGCAGGCAGGCACACACTCAAGAATGAATCACGGCAATATTGTATGGTGCATGTAAGCATTGCTTCTTCAGCAGTGACAGTTTCTGATATGGTATTATATGGTAAATAAATTGTTCTTGAGTTTAGTTACTGAGGTGAACAGTACCTGTACACCTTTCCCAGGTGTAGCTCTGTAGGTTTGAATGATGGAGTCCAGCTGGACCCGGTAGTTTTCATATCCTCCAGGTCTCATGAAGGAGTTGTGGTCCAGCTTGTTCCACAGCTGTTGTAGTAGAGCGGTGCAGTGACTCTGGGAGAGTGCTGCATTGTCTCTACATTTCTCATCATACTCTTTTCTTATATGCTCCTGGGGAGACAACAGGAACAGGACAGCATCAAAAGTGAGCTGCCGACCCCTGCCCCAGAAGCTTCCAAACTCCAGGACTTACAGGAGGTATTGCACTTCATTCAGCTTCAGGTGACAAAAAGCTAATTTCCCAATTGAAGACCATTAAAAACTTTACCCTGGTGAAATTCTACAATTTTAGACAGTACTTTAAAATTACACCGATACAGTATGTTACATTACATTGTACCATGGCCTAAATAGTCCTAAGATCATAAAACACTATTTTACAGGTTTTTAAATCTGATATCTTACCATGAGACCTTTCTGGTAGCTCTGGTCCTCGTCCTTGAAGGAGCGTTTCATGAAGAGCTGCAGCGCCTCCTTCAGGCAGCCGTCCTGAACTGTGGAGAGCTCCTCCTGAGTCTCAGTGTGCAGTTTCACCCGCTCTCCCAGCAGCCGCTTGTAGAGGGCGAAAGACTCCTCGACCGCCGCTGAGTTCTCGATCTGAGACAGCGCCTCCACCGCGTTCTCCAAACACGGAACACTCCCGTGCCGAATGGCGTCCACGTACGTCACTGCCAGGTTCCCCAGCACTGAGGTCACACAGCCAGACAGGAGCAGAAGATAAAAGAGAGAATATCAAACAAAATATGCTTCAGTATCAACATCACCTTCTGGAAATCTCAAGCACATGATCTGTGGAATTATATGGCATATCATTCTCTCTCTATTTTACTATATGTAGTTCATCCTATCCAAAAAGACAACTGTCACCTTTTTATCAATATCATGACAAACCTTAAATAATCCCACCATGGTTGTTCAGTAACAATGTGTTTATGCGCTTACTCTGTCCAGTGACTGTATACCCTCCAGTGATAGTTTTTTCTCTCGATTGTTTGAAAATGTAGCTGCAGAAGTCAAGCGTCTGCTGGACAAAGGCCGGCTCCAGGTCAGCATCAGTCAGTTTGTCTATGATCCTCAGTTTCTCCTTGGAGGCAGGCTGGTCAAACACAAAGCACTTCCTCGTTGGGAAGTAGTTCCGGATGCATTCTCGAGCGCCGTTGCTGGACACCACATGTCTGGAATTACCTTGAGAACACAAAGGACTGGTTTATTAGTGGACTGATAGATGGCTCATCCTGGCCAGGTTAACTTAGTTTTCCCTGGAGGTCTCCCAACCTGTCATGGGTTTGCCTTGCTTGTTTGGGCATTATCTCTTGGGGCTGTGCAAGGGCACTCCCGTCACATTCATGTCTCCCTTGTGTAGCCAGTTATCGCTGATTTCACAAGGAGTGCGTAATCGCGAACAGGCATTCTTAATCTATATACAGTGTATCCGGAAAGTATTCACAGCGCTTCACTTTTCCCACATTTTGTTATGTTACAGCCTTATTCCAAAATGGAATAAATTCATTTTCTTCCTCCAAATTCTACACACAATACCCCATAATGACAACGTGAAAAAAGTTTTTTATTAAAAATAAAAATAAATCACATGTACATAAGTATTCACACATAGGTGGTTTGATCCCAGGTGTAGCCACAATAAGATCCGCACAGCCGTTGGGCCCTTGAGTTAGGCCCTTAACCCTGCATTGCTCCAGGTGAGGATTGTCTCCTGCTTAGTCTAATCAACTGTATGTCGCTCTGGATAAGGGCGTCTGCCAAATGCCATTAATATAATGTAATGCATTTAGCAGAAGACTGCACTTTTTAAATCTCAATGAACACGGCACAGTGTGCCACAATAAGCACTACACTGTGGGTAGAGCTATAAGGCAGTCTGAACAACTTACTGCTCCCTGTGCTATGTTTAGGACTGTGGTTGCCTCTGAATATACTGCTATACACAATGCTGCAGCCACTCTGTACACAGTGCTGACCTGTGCACTGTGTGTAGGGCTACATGTCTGTTAGAACATCCTACTTTTGGTGCTGTGTGTAGGATTGTAAGGCGCTCCAAGACGGGCTGCCCTTGAATAGGCAGTCGCGTGATCTACCTGATGTTACTCGCCTCAGTTGTGCGCTCCTGGGATAACTAGAGGAGCACGAGGCAGAGGGTTATTTGGTTGATCTTGGTCACTTGTCGGAAGGCCCCTGCTTTATTTATGTTTTTTATTCTTGCCCCCTTGTTTCAGGGTAGCTTTATGTTGTCAGTTTGCCGCGGAACCTTTTCCTTATTTTTTATTGCATTTACTACTAGTGGTTACCTCACTGTCTGTGCGATCCCCTTCACAGTCACACTCTTTCACATTTCACAAAAGCTCCCTTTTCACGTTTGTCCTCCGGATCTATACCCACACCCTTACACAACCATTCAGCAGAGGTAGGGTGCATGGAGGTATGGCTGCTGGCTATTCTATTCACTGTTAAGCACAATCACTCAACATGATACATTAATGATACCGTCCTTCACTAAATGACACACAGCTTTTGCAAATAATTATTTCCTCATTTAGGATAAAAAGGCCGCAGGGTGAGACTTGAACCAATGCTTCTGACTCGCCTGAAGTGAAGGCTGCAACGACGAATGTTTACCAGTCTGCTAAAGGCGTGTTGACCCCTAGCCAAGGGCAAAGTTGTCATGGGAATCCACAAAGATACATTCACTTCACTGCACCTCACTGTGTTAACTAACGAATTAGCCAAGCTACACCAGTGTAGGGACTACAACTTCCACATTCCCACAGGAAAATTCTGCGACGTCCACCACGAATGACGTCTAACTTGGTTCAGCCAATCCCGTAATGGCGGGAGCAATAAACGGTCCCGTATAAGAGCAAGACACGTTCTTGGGATCTCTCTTCTGGCTCTTCTGCTTCTTCTGTTCTTCTGCTTCTTCTCTTCGACGCACCCCTTTTGGCCAGTCGCTTCAGCTCATCTGCTCCGAGACTCGGACAGAGGCTGAATGCTGCACAGCGCACTACCAGGCCTACGGACACACCCAGTTACCTCGCGGTAACTACGTGGCCTATAGTGAGTGGAAATTGTTGTACGCGGAACGCTACATCAGTTTACTCCTGCAAAGCTCACAACAACGAAACAGCAACGAACTTTTACACCTGGAAAAGGACCAGCGGATCAGACGACAACGCGCTGCTAAGACGGGAACACCCCAGCCTGCGCATCTCTCCCGGACACCATTCACAGCACCATCGCCGCTTCTACAAGGACAGCATGTCTTTTGGACCCAGCAATGCGTATGGACTCAGTAAGAAAACAAACATTCAGGCATAGCCAGTGTTTAGTTTAGTCTTAACTGTTTTTGTGAATCTGTGTTTCAATATTTACCATCCAACCATTGTAATGTGTTTGGTTAGCTACATATATATGTACGTGAATTGATTCGCCGTCTTTTGCGCATATATAGAGTAAAACTACGCAAGTAGTCCCTTCTCACAGCTAACCCCAACTCATTACCACACCCAGAACTCTAGCGACACGCGCGCTTGCGCGCGCCACACACACGCACACACACATACCCAACTAAATTTCCTTACTAACTTCCCGTTAGTTTATCTGTTATGTGTTTGTATGTTTGTTTAATAAATATATTTTATTAAACCCCGGTGTCCGTTTTGGAATCGCATAGACATGAGAGCCGAGTTAAAGCAGTCTTTCGAAGAACTTCCAACCTTCAGGTTATCGGTATGTTCAATCATTAATATTGGTTATTTTAATTAATTGAAATACTATATTTGTGGTTGGATATTTCTGATAACAGTAATTTTATGAGACTGATTACTTTTCACAGTTATACTGCAACACAACGTTTAACTGGCGCCCCGGTTTCGTAGAGAGTAAAATCCCTGCGTTATTTGGCGGCCCGTGCGAGGACCCTACATAATTTGGAGTCCCGTGCGAGGACCCCTACATATTTTGGTGCCCCATGTGAGGAAGACTAGCTTTGGCTCAAATTTCATGTCTTGTGACTTCATAACGAATTCCCCTTCCTAATTTGGAGCTCTGCGTGAGAAAGACGAGCTTTGGCTCATGTCACGTGACTCCAGAACGAATTCTCGACATTCTTTCTCAGCTAAATTGCCACCAGTGCATTTTTTTGAAAATACCGCTAGATGTCACCCTTGTACCATTTTTGAAAGCCTGCATGAGCCGCTTTCTCAATATACTGCCCCCTCGTGTAACATTGTGGCATTACATTCGTAATCTTACACGGTAGTTTGTTGATTGGCATTTACCTTCCGGTATAATACGTATTATCAATAATAGTATTATTAACCGCACTGTATTATTAATTATAATTACTTTGTCAAAGTAATTTTAATAATTAATTGAATTTTACATTTAAATCCAAATTTAATTGTAATTTCAACCAATCACATTCTGGTATTTAGGATTAATGTGATCAGCATCACAGTTCCTATTTTACGGTCTGAATATCCGCCATATGTTCGGTCATTTTGCTGTTGTTGCATTGCAGTACCGCTAGTGCAACTCGAGTCCCTGTGTGATGCTATAGCTACCTTGTACTATAGTTAGAGAATATTCAAAGAGCGTTTTAAATTCTTTATCCTTCATCACAACTTGTATGTTGGATTGTGATTTTGGTGAACAATTCATTGCCAACTTTTAGGAGCTCAAGGCCCTTGTGAAATAGTTAACTTCAAGAGTACCCTCTTAAGTTACTGATTCAGCTTTTAGCTTTATTTGGCGTGAGATATGCAACCCATATCTATTGATGAGTACCTTTCCTTTTTAGCCCAAGGTTTAGCACCTGGCTACGTAGCTTTCCTGAATCAGATGAACCTCACTGATTGTAGGAAAGAAATGTTCTCCTTAATCAACGAGAAAGGTCACTCCCCCACCCAGTCAAAAGACCCAATTCTAAGTTGTCTGGTCTTGAATTTTGCCAGACAGATTAGTCTTGCTCTTCAGAGCAACAAAAACTTAGAATCAGAGATGGCATACCTCAAAGGACAACACACCAGTGTTTTACTTGAGCTTCAAACTGTTGGCAAGAAAGCAGTACAATACTTGCGTGATCTGCATTCAGCCGAATCAGATCTTTGTTCCTACAGAGAGGAATTATTTCAGTTGAAGAGTGGATGCCACAAGCTACCACATCCACTCTCTTCTGTAAGCCTGCTTTCTCAGGCTTGCCCAACTCCAGCTTCTCCTGCTTCCTCCTTACACCACAAGGCGGGGGAAGGGGGGTCACAAATTGATTCGGGTTTGTCAGATCCCAGTTCCACAGCTTGCTCTGATGGAGACTCGTCAGTCTCCTCAGATTGCAGTGCTGTTGACCACCCATGCAATGGTTTGCCCACCTCTTCCCTGGAGAGGGAAAGGGGGGACTCCATCCCAACGGTGGTCCATCTCCGCAAGGGAGAAACAGTCAGGCAAGTACAGGACTCCACCTTCCATGCCCACCCCTCTCGTGAGGAGGTCAGGGAACCCTCCCGTGGACACGGTAGAGGAGATCTAACGTTATTAATTGGGCACACAAAAAGCAACGCTAATCCCGCTAGCTTTCCCTTTATAACTGAGAGGATAGGTGACAGCTCTGTACAGTACACTGACAGTGACAATTCATCTTCTGCCAACCATTGTGAGAATGACTGTTTTGTAGCTCCGCCCCCTAAACCAAACCGAGGACGTCGAGCTCCGCATGAAACGCATTCACATTCAAATGTGATTTCAGGCTCTCCTTCTCCAAACAGGCAGACTAGTGCAACTTCACATGGTCTTCGCTTTGAGGAGCTAGAGGCCATGGCGAAGTATGTCCACACATTTGACCCCAAGGACTCTGAATTTAACATTCAGAGTTACTTGAGAGAAGTTGACTACTGTCTCTCGGATCTGCCCAGGGCAACCGATCGAGAAAAGGTACGACTTGTATGGAAAACCTCTACCAGAGAGATCCATACATTTATGGAACAACTTCCACCACAGGTTCGTTCCAGCTATCCCAAGGTTTGTGAAGCGTTGGTAGCTGAGTACCTGCCACGGTTTGATCAGGCCACAGCCATGATCAAATCTGTGGAGGTTAAACATAGCCGTACAGAAAGACCAAAAGACTTTTACCAACGTCTTAAACATGCTTTTTTCCAGGGCAGAAACGGACCAGGCTTAGATGAAGATCAAGCCTTCAAATCCCTTTTTGTGCACAACCTGCACCCCTGTGTCCGAACTCATGTTTCACTGTTTTCAAGGGGCCAACACTCAGCCCTTGAATTAAGAAATGAAGCTCAAATGGTCTGGGACACTTTAAGGATTGTGCCCAGGAACGAGGTATTGGAAACAGCTAAGCACGTTGTTCCAACCAAGCCCGCCGGCACTTCCCAAGTTGCCCCATTAAAATCTAACGGCTCAAAACAACGGCATGTGAGTAAGTTCCCGGTTAAGAGCCACCGTGGTCGCTTCTCACACTCTGATTCCAGCCGGAATTGGAGAGAAGACCGACCCGGTAGGCCCAAGCCTCAGAGTCACCAGCATGACTCTGATAGGGAAGATACCTTGTCTGAAGAGAGCTTCTTCAGTTCCTCTGAGGACAACTAAAGCCTCTAACCTTTGTTCAGTAGTGTGTATGCCTTGAGTAACCACTCCAAAGAGCTATCTGGTCTTGTTCAACCTCCATCAAAAGACGTTGAATAAGACTGATCTATAGCCGTGGTCTCCTCACAGGCAGACTCCCAGCTGAAGCTTTGACCACTTTCTTTTGCACACCTTTCCTACCAAAGGGGGGTGGCAAAATAAACTGGTAGTTTATAGCAGCCACTTAGATTTGCATGTAGCAGCAGCAAACGCAGATCGTAAGTAGGTACTGTAGAGTTAAATCCGACACCTGTTATAACTCGTAAACGTTCATTGCTTCTTTCTACACCTACTGAACCATCGTAAAGTATTGCATGTAGAAACTACAGGGTAATCTTTACAAGTATATTGCCACACCCCAGTGTGCCTTACTCCACCTCTTCCCCAAGCAAGACAAGACCACTTGTGAGCTTACCACATCATTTAGAAATGAGACCACCTCTCCATTTCCTTCCTGATGACACAGCCATAAGGTTAAGCTTGGATACAGAAAGCTGCCCTAATTTGAAAATGCCCCCACATATTTCAGATGACAACCCTCGTCAGCAACCTGACTGTAGGGACTAGAACAATTGGTCAGTCTGAACAAGACTTCCAAAAAGGCTACAGCCTCTCCATCCTAGACCCCTACATCATCTGAACATTTTCATGGCTGGGTCATTCCTGTTGGTGCTCCACCTTCTGGACACCATCCAATAACTAACAAAACACCTGAACTAACAAAACGACTAACCCTTTCACCAAGGTTTCTCATGTTTTGTGACAATGTATTCACTGTTCGACCTTAGTGTTTCACATTGTTTGTATCATGTGTTTTAGACCAGTTTAGTTAATTGTTGATAAATGCCTGGATGTTTGTCAGTCAATTGTGAACTGTGTTACCGACCCAATGTACTTGACCTGTGGACTGTGAACTGACTTTTGTGCTCTCGAGGAACACTGGCTTCAGCCGCATCCTGAGACCACAGGGGGGATGTAGGGACTACAACTTCCACATTCCCACAGGAAAATTCTGCGACGTCCACCACGAATGACGTCTAACTTGGTTCAGCCAATCCCATAATGGCGGGAGCAATAAACGGTCCCGTATAAGAGCAAGACACGTTCTTGGGATCTCTCTTCTGGCTCTTCTGCTTCTTCTGTTCTTCTGCTTCTTCTCTTCGACGCACCCCTTTTGGCCAGTCGCTTCAGCTCATCTGCTCCGAGACTCGGACAGAGGCTGAATGCTGCACAGCGCACTACCAGGCCTACGGACACACCCAGTTACCTCGCGGTAACTACGTGGCCTATAGTGAGTGGAAATTGTTGTACGCGGAACGCTACATCAGTTTACTCCTGCAAAGCTCACAACAACGAAACAGCAACGAACTTTTACACCTGGAAAAGGACCAGCGGATCAGACGACAACGCGCTGCTAAGACGGGAACACCCCAGCCTGCGCATCTCTCCCGGACACCATTCACAGCACCATCGCCGCTTCTACAAGGACAGCATGTCTTTTGGACCCAGCAATGCGTATGGACTCAGTAAGAAAACAAACATTCAGGCATAGCCAGTGTTTAGTTTAGTCTTAACTGTTTTTGTGAATCTGTGTTTCAATATTTACCATCCAACCATTGTAATGTGTTTGGTTAGCTACATATATATGTACGTGAATTGATTCGCCGTCTTTTGCGCATATATAGAGTAAAACTACGCAAGTAGTCCCTTCTCACAGCTAACCCCAACTCATTACCACACCCAGAACTCTAGCGACACGCGCGCTTGCGCGCGCCACACACACGCACACACACATACCCAACTAAATTTCCTTACTAACTTCCCGTTAGTTTATCTGTTATGTGTTTGTATGTTTGTTTAATAAATATATTTTATTAAACCCCGGTGTCCGTTTTGGAATCGCATAGACATGAGAGCCGAGTTAAAGCAGTCTTTCGAAGAACTTCCAACCTTCAGGTTATCGGTATGTTCAATCATTAATATTGGTTATTTTAATTAATTGAAATACTATATTTGTGGTTGGATATTTCTGATAACAGTAATTTTATGAGACTGATTACTTTTCGCAGTTATACTGCAACACAACGTTTAACTGGCGCCCCGGTTTCGTAGAGAGTAAAATCCCTGCGTTATTTGGCGGCCCGTGCGAGGACCCTACATAATTTGGAGTCCCGTGCGAGGACCCCTACACCAGCTACACTCACCCTTCACCAGCTTCAGGGAGTTCTCCAGGTAATGATTTGCAGTGATGGCCTGTCCGCCCATCGTCAGCTCCAGAGTGAAGTCCCTCACAGCCCAGACGAAGGTGGGGAAGAAGTGGAGGAATTCGTCAGCTGTATCACCCTCTTGCGCTTCACTGGACTTCACCTTGATGTGCTCTGTTAGCTCTGTCACATAGCTGTAGAATTATTAAGGAAGAGCCACTGGAAATGTGTGAGGAACAAGGAAACCCTGAATGGTGGAAAACGGACTTCCTTTGAGAATCTTTGGGCCAGTTAATGGGCTTTTTTAATGGCTGATGCCAATATTCAGAGAGCAGGGTGACCGATGGCTGATATAATGTTGATATATTGATTCTTTTTTGCACCTAATAACAAAAAAGAATAATTATAACAAATGACACAAAGCTTTTCTGAACATTTATTTAGCACTATTTAGCACTCAAGTAATCATAGCCATCTGTAATTAATAAAATGGAATGGTTAATTCATTTAAATCAGAATGGTAAAAAGGAATCTCATGAGTAGGGGACACCAGGGCGCAAACCAACAAGGACATTTTGAAACATTTTGTTTATTTTGGTTATAGTTGTGGAGTTGCCAAATTGGCCCTTTTTTTGTTTTTTCTTAGATGTTTTTAGTTCCATTTTCTTTAATAAAAGGCTGCACACCAACATTTTCCTTGGTTGTCTGTGTCTGTTCTCCATGTGGCGCTGAGGCCCTCCCCAGCCCAGCACTACACAAGGATACTGCAGCCTCATCTCTACATATGTGGTAAGTTTATGTGGTCGGTAGGATACTGCAGCCTCATCTCTACACATGTGGTAGGTTTATGTGTTTGATAGGATATTGCAGCCTCATCTATACACATGTAGTGAGTTTATGTGTTTGATAGGATATTGCAGCCTCATCTCTACACATGTAGTAAGTTTATGTGTTTGATAGGATATTGCAGCCTCATCTATACACAAGTGCTAAGTTTATGTAGTTGGTAGGATACTGCAGGCTCATCACAGCTTCATTGTTGATGGTGCCCATGCTGTTGTAGACGAACGTGCTGCTCAGGAGGACAGCCAGGGAAAAGATCCAGTTATCATTAGCCTGGTCTCCCTGTTTGGAAGAATAAGGTGGAGTTTCAATGCCATATAGATCAGTTGTTGTTGGCCAAAGTTACCTTTAAAGGGGTGTTCTACCTTTTCCACATCCCCCAAACCCTCAGTGTCCAGCAAAACTAGAGCTTGGTCATCTCTGCAAGGGTGGGGCACACACCACATCCAGATGCCCTTAGTCTCAGACTGGATGGTGGAGCCCAAGGAGAACCCTGAAAAGAGAGAGAGAGAGAGAGAGAGAGAGAGAGAGAGAGAGATACTGTAGAACTCTGAGAACTCAGTGACAACCCAGAGACACGGCCAGATTAATGGGAATTATACAAATGTACATGTGCATACAGAGGCATAATTTTCACTGGGGATGTGGGGGATGTGTCCCCCCCCCCCCCCCCCCCCCCCCAATATCTGAGAAAGCTTTCCCCTGCAATGTTAGGCCCTTCCATTGAAAGCGGGCAAGCTACACATTTTTATTTTTCATTTTGTGCC
Organism: Conger conger; assembly: GCF_963514075.1. Classification (NCBI taxonomy): domain Eukaryota; kingdom Metazoa; phylum Chordata; class Actinopteri; order Anguilliformes; family Congridae; genus Conger; species Conger conger. The sequence goes on from NC_083765.1 coordinate 21,751,647, forward strand.
TTAAAGCACAGGTTGGTCAGTCAGTGATCATGCGTGTATCTGATATTGAATTTAACATTGACTGTGGCAGTGGCATATTTTTAAAATGTTGTGTGTGTGTATCTTGTGGCAGAACTGTGAAAGATACCTGTCTGCTTCCCAGCCAGTCTGTTCATCAGGTACGATTTACCCGTGCGGTACATCCCTACGATGGACACCACCACTACAGGCTGCCTGATGGAGTTCAGAATCTTCAGGGCTTCCTGGTTCACCTGTAGTTCACCTGCACTAGTGTTCTCAATCAGACAGACTGGCTTCTCCATGTCCACAAACCGTCCCTGTAACCAAACCAAACAAATTACGCTAACAGCAATGCTAACTCCATTTTGCAAAAGCCTGTTTATTTCATGGCTGTCTGAGAAGCATAGTAGTAACCCAAATAGCAAGCAAATCTGGGCTGGATCCACGCTGATTCTGGCCCAGCAGTCCTCACTTTGAGCCAGAATCTGGAGACACTGGAGTTGTTCACTATCTGGGAAGCAATATGTAGATTGCCGATTGCCAACTCACACCTTTGTCTAACATGAATAGTGCAGTGGGTAGCACTGCTGCCTCACAGCAAAGAGATCCTGGGTTTGAACCCCAGTCAGCCGGGGCCTCTCTCTGTGGAGTTTGCATGTTCTCCCCGTGTTCGCATGGGTTTCCTCCGGGTACTCCGGTTTCTTCCCACAGTCCAAAGACATGCAGGTTAGGCTGATTGGAGAGTCTAAATTGCCCGTGGGTATGAGTGTGTGAGCCCTGCGATGGACTGGAAACCTGTCCAGGGTGTATTCCTGCCTTTTGCCCAGTGTATGCTGGGATAGGCTCCAGCCCCCCCTGCGACCCTGTTCAGGATAAGCGGGTTAAGATAATGGATGGATGGATGTACACTTATTTAGCTAATGCTTTCAGCCAAAGTGACTTACAATTTATTAGCATAGGCAGGGGGGTTGAAGGGTCTTACTCAAGGGTCCAACAGCTGCACTGATCTTATTGTGGCAACCACAATAAGAACCACCAACCTTCCAGGTCCCAGTGGAGCACCTTAGCCCCTCGGCTATAGACTTCCCACCATATATACTATTGGTGGTAATACATCCTATTATTTGCCTTCTTTGTGTTATTTATTTTTCTGAATAATTACTTCTGTCTTGATGGTTTGTGATCATCTCAAGACCCTCCTGGCAGCTTCCGGAGGCCCTCTTTTGGGCTCCCCCTGTTCCACAGAACCAGAATTTATCCATGCGTGAATGTCCATGCATGGATTTGATGCTTTCACCCTGTGGAAGAACCTATGCACTTGTAAATCGCTTTGGATTAAAAGCGTCTGCCAAATGACTAAAATGTAAATGTAAAATGTGCTCACACATGCTGCTATATTTTTGTTAAACATGGCAATTTTTGTAAAGCATATTTTCAAAAACAGTGACTTTGAACTCATTTAAATTTTCATTTAAAAGTTCCTGCTGCTTTTAGTGAAGTGAGCTGTTTTACTCAATGCAGTTACCCAGCGTGATAATTGTGTAAAAATAAGAAAACCCTGCTTTCAATCGGATCCTGACACCTGTAATTAGAGTCTGAATGGTCTGGACAATATCTCACTCACTTCCAACCTCTGCTCCATCTTCCTTTGAGCCACCACTGCTTCTGCTTGATATCGCTTTCTCTCAGCCAAGACTCTGTCCTCTGTCAAGGTGAACAAAAAAAGCATGACACTTTTTTTTTTTTTCTATTCCAAGAAGTCAAACAGATTATTAATGAAAACTTTATTTAATGATTGCAGTCAAGCAATAATTAAGGCAGGGTATTTGTCACAGAAAATATTTAGAAAATAATTTATTAAATTAACCCCTTAAGTATCACCCCTTTTCTCAACAGAAGTTTGAAAATGTCATGCCCATAATAAAATGCCTATGACTATTCTTGAACCAATTTGACAACAGACATGGTAAATGGTTGGCATTTATATAGCGCCTTTATCCAAAGTGCTGTACATTTGATGCTTCTCATTCACCCGTTCATACACACATTCACACACTCACACACAGACGGCAATTGGCTGCCATGCAAGGCACCAACCAGCTCGTCAGGAGCATTTGGGGGTTAGATGTCTTGCTCAGGGACACCTCGACAGAGCCTGGGGCGGGGCATCGAACCGGCAACCCTCCGACTGCCAGACGACTGCTCTTACTGCCTGAGCCATGTCACCCCAGACATAATCAGACATAATCCTGGTGTCTTTTGAAAGGTGACCCTTTAGGGTTTGTTTTCCAATAGAGCCAGAATTACTAAAGTAAGTAAGTAAAGTAAGCAAGTATTAATAAATCAAAGTTACAGAAGCTCAAACACAGTGGAAGCGGAAGATTTTGGTTCTCACTGACATAAAATACGGTTTTTGAGGGGATACAGATTATTGTCGTGGTGCCTTGTGTGCTCAGAAACAAAATGGCGCCACAGCCAAAACAGTCAAATTCCCTTTCAAATTAGATGACAATGGCACCAAAAATGAGCATTCTGCATAGTTTTTTCTAAGCAATGTCGAGGCAGTTTTACAAAAAGAACATTTGGAGATGCCAAAAAGACATATGGAAACTAAATGATAGTATGGGTCTTATGACATGTAAAATACTGTATTTTGCTTGCTAAAGTATAGAACTTTTTATTCTGAAAAAAAAAAGTGTCTGCACTAACTCCCACCTGTCACCCTCCCCCTACCTCTCCTTGTGTTCTCCTCAGATAGCAACAGGTGAAGAAGGTTGTAAAAAATAAGTACAATAATCACAATAATACCATCTGGTATACTAATATATTCATTGAGGTCCATTGGTTAACATTTTTGTCAAATACCCAACCCTCATCAACAATTTCAAACACATTTCACAATTTACTTTTTGGTCTCTGTGTTTTGGATTGTGGATCTCTTTACCTCTGCCCTGTATCTTGTATTGACTACCCGGTTTTGGATTTTGCCTGTATTTTGGATTACGCATTGGATATGCTTGTTTATATTAAGGCCTGCCATTTTGTTCCTCATCCCTGAGTCTGGGAATGGTTCCTGTGTCCCGCAACTCTGACACGGAATATGTAATCAGCCCCACATATCTCTGCCCTGTATTTGTGTGATCCACCCTTAATGAATATGCATGAAGGAGAGAAGCACACCTTGCGATGACTTGCCTAGATGACACGCATATTGCAGTTCCAGCCCAGTGCCCCAGTTTCATACATAAAATGTATGTTTCCTGGGCAGAATGCATCATATGAGCACATGAAAATAGTCGCAAAAGGCTTAGTCCATCTTAGCAGTTAGAACTACTCACCCCTCATAAGGTTCTCTCGCTGTGTCATAACTTTCTCAGTCCTCCGAATGACTTGCATGTTCTCCTGTTGGTCCTTTAAGAAGGCATCAAGGACCTGGTCAGCCTGAGGCAAACACAAGATCCAACGTGAGCCAGAGAGCAAGATGACTGTGTGACATCGCCAAGTACCATTTCCTTCCATATGTCACACAGTAACCGCATACACACACAGCAACCTGTGCATCACTTTACTTTTATGTAGCATCCATAAGTCCTATATAATGCATTCTAAGCTACGCCTTGAATATTCTGACCAGCTCATGCCAAATGATTTTCAAATGACTTGTGCTTTGGGATTTCATGTCAGTTTCTGCTCTTTATTTACTTGGAGCAATCGTGGGAGTTCTGAATTAAACTTCTTCTGTGTCCCTACAGAAATCACTTGACTGGTCTAATCTACAGTTAAATCAGCATTGGTGTATCAAGCTAATTGGATAACTGAACCAGAGGTAATTTGTGGGAAACAGAAACTCAACTCCTGATGTAAACAGTACCTGTACACCTGTCCCAGGTGTAGCTCTGTAGAGTTGAACTATGGAGTCCAGCTGCTGCCTGTAGGCTCCATATCCCCCAGGTCTCAGGTAGGAATCGTGATTCAGTTTACCCGACAGCCGCTGCAGTAATGAGAGGCAGCGGGAGAGCTCTGCGTTCTCACTACATTTCCCATCATACACCTCCTTTATCCGCTCCTGTGCACATAGAGTGAACATCCTTTCACAATTACATTACAAAACTTCACAGCCTGTCTGTACACACTATAGCACTATATTGCATCAGCATATGAAATGACCTACCTCCATATTGGATCAGTTCATTGGTCCATTTTGAAAAGCAGTGTATTGCCATCAATACCTTCAGTTTTACAATGTTGGTACTGATGTTATTTATAATTAAGTGCAGGGCTGCCCAACCATGTTCCTGAAGTTCGACCATCCTCTAGGTTTTAACTTCAACCCTCATTTGACACACCTGATTCTCCTGTTTAGCATCCCGAAAAGCATGCTGGCTGTTGAATGAGGTGTGCTTTCTTAAGAGTAAAAACCTACAGGATAGTAGATCTCCAGGAACAATGGATGATGTTAGAGGACCTCGTGACAGTTAAGTTAGAAAATATTTGGGGTGTAAGCTCAATGTCTTATGACGACACTGGCACACAGCATGCAGGCACACATACATCTAGCCCTTTTCCATGAGCCATTTTGAAACTCCAAACCGTACAATGAGATCTTTCTGATAGCGTTCGTCTTCATCCTTGAAGGAGTTGGCCTTAAAGAGCTGGAGTGCCTCCTGCAGGCACACGTCATGAATGGCAGAAAGCTCCTCCTCTCCAATTGCCCCTGTCCTGGGATTCAGGACCACCTGCTCTCCCAGCAGCCGCTTGTAGAGGGCGAAAGACTCCTCGACTGCCGCCGAGTTCTTCATCTGCGACAGCGCTGCCATCCCGTTCTCCAAACACTGCCAGGTTCACCAGCACTTTAAATAAAGTGAGAACAGCCAGAGTTTTTATTCGAAAATTACGAATCTGTTCACAGCATTTCTGTAATTAGAACCTGAAGGTAGGAAATCACTCTCACCTGCACTGTTTAGCCTGTCCTCAAAAAGAAATTGAGAGCCTAAATGACAGATGTCTATGATCAGGAGAAGGTTAATCCCTCCCCAACAACACGCTAACTACTGTCTATATTAAAAGGGTCTAACCACATCTGTAAATGTACAAAGAAGGAAACAATGTAATGAAGACATCCAACAAAGTCTCATGAAGATGTAGAAAAAACATTGATCATTGATTCTATTCCATGAAATTAAACAAAGAAAGATATTCCTCCCCAAGTGTATTTATGGAATATGTGCCCTCTGTTTTCATAGGGAGGGGCCGGACTAAGAGCGATTCAAAGATTCCCATGACACGGCCACACAAAGACCCAGTTACCTCGCCCGGAAAAGGGAAACCGGGGCCCCCTGCTGGAGCCAGACCCGGGAGGGGAGCTCGTCGGCGAGCGTCTGGTGGCCGGGCCTTATCCCATGGGGCCCGGCCGGGCACAGCCCAAACTGGTCACGTGGGGTCGCCGCCCTGTGGGCTCACCACCTGCAGGGGTCGGCATCGGAGTCGGGTGCTTTGCCCAACGGGCAGTAGGCAAAGGCGGGGATCCGGGCGTGCTGATCCTCGGCGTCGCAGACTGGTTCTGGGGACGTGGAACGTCACCTCTCTGGTGGGGAAGGAACCGGAGCTAGTGCGGGAGGCGGAGCGGTACCAACTAGGTATAGTTGGGCTCACCTCCACGCACAGTACTGGTTCCGGAACCAAACTCCTGGAGAGGGGCTGGACTCTGTTCTTTTCTGGAGTTGCTCAAGGTGAGAGGCGCCGGGCGGGTGTGGGGATACTCACAAGCCACCGGCTGAGCGCCACTGTGTTGGAGTTCCACCCGGGGAACGAGAGGGTCGCTTCTCTGCGACTACGTGTCGCTGGGGGGAAGGCTCTGACTGTCATTTGTGCGTATGCACCAAATGGCAGTTCAGAGTATCCGGCCTTCTTGGAGTCACTGGGTGGCATCCTGGAAAGGGTGCCACCCGGAGACTCCATAGTTCTGCTGGGCGACTTCAACGCTCACGTGGGCAATGACGGAGAAACCTGGAGGGGGGTGATTGGGAGGAACGGCCTGCCTGATCTGAACCCAAGCGGTGTTTTGTTATTGGACTTCTGTGCTGGCCATGGATTGTCGATAACAAACACCATGTTCGAGCATAGGGTAGCTCATAAGTGTACTTGGTACCAGAGCACCTTAGGCCAAAGATCGATGATCGACTTTGTGGTCGTATCATCAGACCTGCGGCCGTATGTCTTGGACACTCGGGTGAAGAGAGGAGCAGAGCTGTCAACTGATCACCACCTGGTGGTGAGTTGGATCAAGTGGCCGGGGAGGCTGCCTGACAGACCCGGTAAACCCAAACGTGTAGTGAGGGTGAACTGGGAACGTCTGGCGGAGGCCCCTGTTCGCGAGGTCTTCAACTCCCACCTCCGGAAGAACTCACGCATCCCGGGGGAAGCTGGGGACATGGAGTCCGAGTGGGCCATGTTCAAAGCCTCCATTGCAGAGGCGGCAAGCAGGAGCTGTGGCCAGAAGGTCATCGGTGCCTGTCGGGGCGGCAACCCAAGAACCCGCTGGTGGACACCAGCGGTGAGGGAGGCCGTCAAGCTGAAGAAGGAGGCCTGTCGCTTGGCTGGCCCGGGGGTCCCCTGAAGCAGCAGACAGGTACCGGGTGGCCAGAAGGGCTGCAGCTTCGGCAGTCGCTGAAGCAAAAACCCGGGTATGGGAGGAGTTCGGGGAGGCTATGGAGAAGGACTTTCGGTTGGCCTCGAGGAAGTTCTGGCAAACCATCCGACGACTCAGAAAGGGAAAGCAGGGCTTGTCTCAGGCTGTTTTCAGCAGGGGAGGAGAACTGCTGACCCGGACTGGGGATATTGTCGGGCGGTGGAAAGAGCACTTCGAGGAGCTCCTGAACCCGAACAACACGTCCTCTGTGGAAGAGGCAGAGCCTGAAGACTCGGGGGAATCTGCACCTATATCCCTGGCGGAAGTTGCTGAGGTAGTCAAAAAGCTCCTCAGTGGCAAGTCGCCGGGTGTAGATGAGATTCGCCCTGAGATGCTGAAGGCTCTGGACATTGTTGGGCTGTCTTGGCTGACACGCCTCTTCAGTGTCGCATGGAGATCGGGGACAGTACCTGTAGAGTGGCAGACCGGGGTGGTGGTCCCCATTTTCAAGAAGGGGGACCGGAGGGTGTGCTCCAATTACCGGGGTATCACACTCCTCAGCCTCCCTGGGAAAGCTTACTCTAGGGTACTGGAAAGGAGGCTCCGACCGACGGTCGAACCTCGGATTCAGGAGGAGCAATGTGGCTTCCGTCCTGGCCGTGGAACAGTGGACCAGCTCTTTACCTTGGCAGGGTTGCTGGCGGGGTCATGGGAGTTTGCCCATCCAGTCCACATGTGCTTTGTGGACTTGGAGAAGGCTTTCGACCGTGTCCCCCGGGGAACCCTGTGGGGTGTACTGCGGGAGTATGGGGTACCGGGGCCGTTGTTACGAGCCATCAGGTCCCTGTATAACCAAAGTGAGAGCTGTGTCCGCATCCTCGGCACAAAGTCAAGCACGTTTCCGGTGGGTGTTGGACTCCACCAAGGTTGCCCCTTGTCACCGGTCCTGTTTGTGGTATTCATGGACAGGATCTCAAGGTGCAGCCGAGGTGAGGAGAGTGTCCGGTTTGGTGACCTCAGAATCGCATCTCTGCTTTTTGCGGATGATGTAGTTCTGCTGGCTTCATCGGACCGTGACCTTCAGCACGCACTGGAGCGGTTTGCAGCCGAGTGTGAAGCGGCCGGGATGAGAGTCAGCACCTCCAAGTCCGAGGCCATGGTTCTCTGCCGGAAAACAGTGGATTGCTCCCTCCGGGTTGGGAACGAGTCTTTGCCCCAAGTGAAGGAGTTCAAGTATCTCGGGGTCTTGTTCACGAGTGAGGGTAGAAGGGAGTGTGAGATCGACAGGCGGATCGGGGCAGCGTCAGCAGTAATGCGGGCGTTGCACCGGACCGTTGTGGTGAAGAAGAAGCTGAGCCGGAAGGCGAAGCTCTCGATTTACTGGTCGATCTACGTCCCAACCCTCACCTATGGTCACGAGCTTTGGGTAGTGACCGAAAGAACGAGATCGCGTATACAAGCGGCCGAAATGAGCTTCCTCCGTAGGGTGGCCGGGCTCAGCCTTAGAGATAGGGTGAGGAGCTCGGACATCCGGAGGGAGCTCGGAGTAGAGCCGCTGCTCCTTCGCGTCGAAAGGAGCCAATTGAGGTGGTTCGGGCATCTCATCAGGATGCCTCCCGGGCGCCTCCCTTTGGAGGTTTTCCGGGCTCGTCCAACTGGGCGGAGACCCCGAGGGAGACCCAGAGCCCGCTGGAGAGATTATATATCTCTCCTGGCCAGGGAACGCCTCGGGATCCCCCAGGAGGAGCTAGAATGCGTTGCTGGGGAGAGGGACGCCTGGAATACCCGGCTTTGCCTACTGCCCCCGCGACCCGACTCCGGATAAGCGGGTGACGATGGATGGATGGATGGATGGATGTTTTCATAGCACAGTAACATGCATAGTCATGCGTGCAAGAATGGTGTAAAAATAAATGCTTTGTTTAGCCTCACTGGTTAGTAAATGTTTAATGTTTTATAAACAGACATGAAAAGTAGAGGTGCACCGATACTATCTGAAGCATCGGTATCGGCACTGATACAGCCCCTAAATAGGCTACTCATAGCTTACTTGGAAAATTAATTTGTCTGTTTCAGATACCATGGCCAATACTTTAATGACGTGCACATCCTTTGTTATGTTATTGTGCTGGGTAAAATTGCTTATTCCTCCGTTGTCATTGTACTTTGAAGCCCGTCAATTAGTGGCTGCGCGTATATGCAGATGCTTACCGGTAGTTGGAATGAGTTCACAAATTGCTTGTATAAAAGTAGGGGAGACTGGAGATGGTTGTCACATGGGTTGGTTGTTACACTGCTTAGATCTCGCTCCACAGAAGACACTTTTCAAAGATTTTGGTATCAATACATAGTTTTTTCTTTCGTTAGGCTACAACATGTGGTCACTAGCTACAATTCTAGCAAAAATGTACTGCTGGGGATGGTTGTCATATTTACTTTGGGGTTGATTGTCACATGTAATTATTCATGTCAAATCTATAGCCTAAAACAAATGTCTATCCCTACACATTGGAAATGTTATCGGGTTATGTCCATCAAAGACATATGCTTTTTATCTAAGCAGTAGGGTGAAGTGAGGTAAATTGGATCACTTTTTGGCTAATCGTCTTTCACACCATAAAAATAGCTATGGACACAATGCTCAACTTTCAAATATGTTTTGCCAGGTATCCCCTCTCATGCAGTGTTGGAATTATGTAATAAAAAAACAAATGCTTCGTTCCTAGAGCTGTTTAAGTATCAGATGTTCCCCTGCAAGACAAGTGTACTGTGATCAGCTAAAATTACCACCTATTCAGCTAAAATGGGCCAGTCAAACTGGAGAGCAAAAACTTCATACTGAACAATGCAATGGGTGTGTGTGCATGCTGTCTGAGTTTGTGTACATTTATTTATAAAGGTGTTATATCTATACAATACGACAATGTGACATATCCAAGCTTGAATATTTTCAATAATATTTTAACAGGTTTCAATAAGAGGAAGCTTGTTTTATCTAACACATTAAGCTAAAATGGGCCAGTAAAAAAATATTGCTTTTTTTCAGAAAGAAACCATCAGGACATAGATCATAAAACTTTACTTATAATTGTTCGTTTGTTTCTTATTCATATATCAACCTTATCATTGAAAACTAAATCATAGCATGTCAGGGCACACCGTTTTCTTCACCAGTCTCCGTATCAAACGCTGCCCCGCGATCTTTAGAAATGTGAGACCAATCAAATCAGTTTCTATGTGTCATATACTATTGTGGCAACTGCAGTGACTGACTATAAAATCTTAAAGCGCTAAGATGCCAAAAACCTTATCTGGCCCATTTTAACTGATGGCTCGATTTACCAGACCATTCACCCTACCTACTTTATTTCGTTGAAAAAAACACAGATGAGTAAAAAGTGTCTCCCCTACATATATACGTCCACAATCACCCTACACCCCTGCCAGACCTCTTCGTTCGGCTTCCACAGACCGCTTGGCACCTCCCCCTCTCCGAACTTCCGCCTCACGCTCACAAATACTGTCTGTTCTGGCTCCACGGTGGTTTAACGACCTCCCCGTTTAGGTCAGAACAGTAGAATCTCTTCCCATTTTCAAGCGCAAACTGAAGACGCACCTCTTCAAGCAGCACCGCTCCCTGTCCCTCCCTACCTCCCTATAAACCTTAATTGTTGTCTTTCTGTGATTTACTTGTGTATCAGGATGTTTTAGTTTGGCTAGGTAAGCAGTGTTTGATTAGTTAAGGGGCTTGTTCATACATTTGCGTGTTGCGGTATTAAATATATATATATATATATATATTTTTTTTTTTTTGCTTTTTTTTTTATGTGCTTGCTGTCCCCAATCGCATAACATAATAAGTAGCCCATTTGGATCGGTATTCGGTATCGGCCGATCCACTTAATGAAGTACTTAGCTTTTGTTTGGCACATTTGACTCAAATAATATTACATACCTCCCTATTATGCAAAAACATACAAAGAAACAGCGTCTATAGCCTTAAATCCAACTGCAAGCAACAGATCTGAATATAGCGATTTACCTCTAACGGCTACAGTCCTTGTACAGTCCTTGGGTCCAGAGGGTCCCACTTTCAGAGTGAAACCTGCTGATGCTCCAAATGCAGACTTCAGATGTAGACAAAATAAACTTGCTTTATATGAAGAGGGTTTCTCAATCTGAAAATGAAACCTTTACCAATACCGGGAATATGAAGGGGAAACCCAGCCTAGACGAAACAACCTAGAACAAAGTGAAACTAAAATAATACCAGATGGGATAGCCTTCATTGCTCTCACAAATCACGGTCATAATGCTTTGTCTCATCGGTGTATGTGTGTGTGTGCATTTGGTTTGACTACAGGGACAGTTTTTGGCAATGCAGAAGTCTGATTGAGAACACAAGTGCAGGTGAACTGCGGGTGAACCAAGAATCCCTCGTGATTCTGAACTCCATTAGGCAGCCTGTAGTGGTGGTGTCCATCGTAGGGATGTACCACACGGACAAAGCGTCAAAATCAAAAGCTTGTCCTGACCTCTGGCGAAGTCAGAGGCGTCCGTCATATCGCTCAGGCTAGCCCAAGTTAGGTTGCGTGATAATTGTATGCTAACGTTACTGTATTTTCGTGGGAGTGTCATGTGATCGCTTGGATGGGTGGCCGCCCATAAATCAGCCTCTGTGTTTAAGGGTGGAGTTTGAGCGCCCGTAACTTCTGGGAAACACAGGCTGGAGATTCAAGCCAAACAGGTCCAGTGACGTCACCTTTGCCCTTAAAAGTTTTGCCCCATATTTAGGCAACGGTTACACTGATGGTAATTTTAAAAAGCCCTACACACAGAATTTAAGCATTTAATCCAAATAACTTCAACTGAAACTAGTGTGACAGTTCTCCTTTAAGCTTGTGGCCTGATTCCTATATAGAACATTGGTGTGTTAGCTGCAAGTCACAATTTAGCACCGCTTGCTTTGTTTCCGATAAGAAATAGGTGAATGAAATGACCTTTTCCATGTGGAAACACACAGTTCATATCAGGTGTATCTCAACATGTACGATATGATACCATCTTATCTCACATAATATCATCTTTATTTATGAATTAAGTTTTTATTAAATTGATTGTTTCATCTGAGCACTACAGGCTCTCAGTTTGTGGATGGACAGAACCCAAAACTGAGATTATGTGACTGTATTCACACAAGCTGCTATACTTCTGATATGTATTACTATTTCATAGAGAATCTATGGGGTATTGTTAAGAGGAAGATGAGACACCAGACCCAACAATACAGATGAGCTGAAGGCCGCTATCAAAGCAACCTGGGCTTCCATAACACCTCAGCAGTGCTACAGGCTGATTGCCTCCATGCCACGCCGCATTGATGCAGTAATCCCCGACCAAGTATTGAGTACATAAATGAACATACTTTTCAGAAGGTCAACATTTCTGTATATATAGATCCTTTTTTTGATTGGTTTTATGTAATATTCCAATAATTTGAGATACTGGATTTTCATGAGCTTTTCAAGCCGTAATCATCAAGATTAAAACAAAAAAGGCTTGAAATATTTCACTTTATGTGTAATGAATCTAGAATATATGAAAGTTTCACTTTTTGAATCAAATTACGGAACATTTTTTTTTTACTTTTCCACAATATTCTAATTTTTTGAGATGCACCTGTACATTCTGAGCCAGGCCAGGTGCTGAATGGCCCTCAGCAGCCAATGTACATATGCCCAGCCCAGACACATACAATAATTTACAAGACTGATGCATTCAAATGATCCATGTAATCTGTAAATGTAGACAGACATGCCATATAAACCTAAGAATTTAACTTTCTCTTTTTTTACCGTCATGACACATGCACACATTTTTTGAGCCACAACTTTTATTTTAGATTTTTTCATCAGGGAAGAAAAAAACAGCACTTACACATGCAGGTACCTCCATTAGCATTTTCATTTTATGCCAGAAAATGAAATGGTCTACTCGTAAATGGTTGAATTACATATTCGACTTCATGGAAAGTGCACAAATAATACTAAGTAACACAGTACTATCCTATATTCAATAGCAATGCAACACAAACATTTGTTGGGTCCTCTTGTGCACTGCAAATGTGCATAAACACAGAAAAATAATGAACCACGAACAACACCCATGTTTCAGCCACTGGACTCAGGACAGGACACAGACTCCTCTTCTTCTGGTGTTTCTCTGCGAGCTGTTCTGATTCCGCAACTGCTGGATCTGCGCTTCCAATTGTTTGGCCTTCTGCTTCTGCCCTTCCTCCATCAGCGCACGCTGCTCCTGTGTGAACACACATGGGAGAAAATGCATTTCATCTTCCTCCTGTTATTGCCTGTTTGACTTTCAAGGAATACACCAACATTTCGGGAAATATACCTTTTTTCAGACTTACCCAGACTTAGGCAAGATGTTCAATTTCATTTTCATTTTTGTGCATTCACTGGCTCGGCTTCCATGTTAGCATAACATGTTAGCTTAGCATATAGACTTGAAGCCTATAGGAGTCAGTAGCCTAGTGGAAGACCAAAGGATACTCTGTTGTGTGTTCGGCATGTATAGTTCCAATCGTCTAACTTCTCCCAAAAATAACGTCTCTCATTTTAAAAAAAGGATCCCGCACATGTATTTCAAATACACATGATACCTTGTGTAAATAATACAGCTTCGGATTTGCTATCAGGTTTATTTCTTCACTTTCTTCACCACAAGAAGTAAGTTACTGACAAAATGTTGGTGTATTCCTTTAAAGACAAAGTGACAGTGGTGGAAAAAATCAATTGCTTTGTTTCTGCATTCTGTGTATATCGGTACAGTAGTGTACCTGTGTATATCGGTACAGTAGTGTACCTGTGAGTATATTGGTACAGTAGTATAGCAGAGTGTATATTAGTACAGTAGTGTGTACCCGTGTGCATATTGGTACAGTATTGTTGCTGTGCGTTCATTGGTACAGTATTGTTGCTGTGTGTTCATTTGTACAGTAGTGTACCTCTGTGTATACTGGTACAGTATTGTTGCTGTGTGTATATTCAGACAGTAGTATAGCTGTGTGTTAATTGGTACAGTAGTATAGCTGTGTGTATATTGGTAAGGTAGTGCATCTGTGTGTATATTGGTAGAGTAGTGTACCTGTGTGTATATTGATACAGTATTGTGGCAGTGTGTATATTGGTACAGTAGTATAGCTGTGTGTATATTGGTAAGGTGGTGCATCTGTGTGTATATTGGTACAGTAGTACACCTGTGTGTATATTGTGTAGCTGGGCTGGTTTCATACTGTACCCTCAGTCTCTGGTCCATTACTCTCTGGTTTTCCTGCATTAACGTTATCCGATCTCTCTCCATTTTCTCCCTAAGTTGTCTCTCGTTCTCCCGGCGAGCTCTTTCTATATCATTTATCTTTTCTTCCAGGGCCCTCTGCTTTTCTCTTTCTGCATCTGCTCTCTGCTTCTCCCTCTCTGCCTGGGCTCTCTGCTCTGTGGGACAAAGCAGCACATCAGTGACCCCCTCCATCTCCAAATCCAGTGTTTCTTCACTTTTTACTTAACTTGAATAAATTTGATGCATTCATGACCAATGCACATACTTTTTACTTAATTGAAATAATTTTGTTTCATGGACATTAGTTTATCACTAACACCAGCTCAACTGATTCATAGCATTTTCTGGCCTAATAGTCAGTGAAACAACTTAAATAACCCATTTCTCACAACCCTCTATTATCACAGCACAAAACTTTTGCTTGCTATCATTTCTGACCCCCAAAAGAGGATGAACATTGTTTTAGATGGTCTCAGTAAGTCTGCTAATGTTAATTTCCTTTGAGGTTATGAGATCCTGTAGGACCTGAATTACGTTCATGTACTGTAAGTTTATAAGATCATGCTAGACCTAAAATACATTCCTGTACGTTTATGAGCTCATGTAGGACCTGAAATACATTACTGCAAAGTTCCCCTCTCACCCTCAAGACGCCTCTCTTGTGCTGACAGATTTCTATCTGCTGTCAAAATCATTTTCTCCCGTTCGTTTTTCTCCTTGAGGTAGTCATTCAAGGCTTCCTCTGCCTGTACCAGGGTAAAGAACATTAAAGACGTGAATATCCAGCTCATTACAGGGGTTGGTACTGTGGCCCAGACACACAACTGGACGTATTCATTTCAAAGAATTGCATTTATTCTAAGTCATCATTATGGGTACAAGCCAAGCCAAACCCTAAGACTAAACTAAATGGGTCATTCCATGAAAAAACAACCAGAGGTCCAATTTTACTCAAACTTTGTGCAAATGTTATTTATATTCAATAGAGAACAACTTGTGAGTGGAAATTGGAGCTTGTGTCAATTTTGGAGCACCATATCTTCAGCATTAAAGGTACAACGGGTAAGAGTTTTGTGTTAAAACATTGTTACAAGACCAATCCTTTCCGATCATTGAAAAAGGCTCACTGACATGCTGACTCATCCTCTGCCCGTGTTTATAGTCCTTAAATTCAGGTTTCAAAATATACAGTTGACGGCCCAACACCAAAACATTGTATAACTGCACAACAATTCAAGATCATTGGTTGAAAATTGGTTTTAATTGCCACAGCCAATGGTGTTTCAACATCAACACATTTACAGAGAAAGAGGGGAGGGATAAACAGTATTGTGGTTTGAGCGTGTTTGTTGCTGCTATTCCTCTCTTGACCGTTAATAGTGCGTTAAATTACCTATTGTACTTTTAAAGCAGGAAAAAATCTGAAAACATGTACAGTACTCTGACATGATGTTCTGGAGTGGTCACCCCACACTATGGTTGATATTTCATGGAATGACACAAATACAAAATACATTCTGAACAGCAAAAATAAAGCATGACTGGCTCAGGGACAAAATCAGTCTATCAGTCTATAGGTATCAGCACCTACAATGTGACAACAGATGAGATTTCATGAACGAAACCTTTAAAAGCAGAAAGGAGCCAGAATTTGGGAGGCAAGTGCTGATAAAGTACAGGAGGAGAGCTGGGAGGGAGTTACCTTCACACCTTTGGCCGGCTTGTTTTTGTATAAACTAACTAAATTCTTCAGGTCAGCCTTAAAGCGATTATATCCCCCTGGCTTCATGTAGCGTTCCTCTGGACCCATATGAATGTCGTCTTCCAGCTGGAAGAGCAGAGCTGCGCAGAAATCCCGGGACATATCCTCGTTGTTTCTACACTTCTGGTCGTATTCAGCTTTTACCCGCTCCTGTCAATGACAGAAAGACACACCTGCAGCCAGATAGACATGCACTCCATTCACCAAGCACACGGTCATCTCCATGTTCAATTATGGGCTCGATTGGTTGTATCAGGTACGGTTGAGGTGGAACACATCAAATGCCTGGACCCTGAAGAGAGGTTTGGGAGCCATTGCTTTTGGCAATTGAGTACAGTAAATACTGTCTGTGAACTTACTGCTGGGGTGCACAAAAAGGGCCGATCTGTTTCAGGATTTAATGCCAACTTCTGCACTTTATTACGTAATTAATTCACCAGAAAAACTGCCCTGCACCATAAAAAATCTAATGCATTGGTAAAGTTTACTGTTACATAAAACAAAAGCCAAATTCTGATTACTAAGGTCCAGACCCAAGTGATTTCAATATTAAAATGGTAAATAGCATTTATATTGCGCCATACAATTTATGATTCTCATTCACCTATTCATACACACACACCAACGGTGATTGACTGCCATGCAAGGCACCAACCAGCTCATCAGGAGCATTTTGGGGTTAGGTGTCTTGCTCGGGGATACAGATAGAATGGCTAACTGTTCATAGGACAGCAATACAATGCACTGTAAACAACAAAGACCTACATGGCAGAGTTGCCAAAAAGAACGACCTCAACAAAAAAGTTAAGCTTCTGAAGTATGCAAAAGAAAACATTGAGAAGCTTGAAGCCTTTTGGAACAATGTGCAGGAATATTTTGGCCACCAACAAAGAAGGTAAATGGGTGAAACCTTTGTAGAGAAGGACACCTTGCCAACTGTGAAGCATGGAGGTGGATCCATTATGCTTTGGGGTCATGTGACAGCTGGGGGAACAGGAAATGTTGTGCGAGTGGAAGGAAGAATGGATTCCAGCAAATATTAAGAAATTCCAGAGGCTAATGTTCAAAGATCAGTCCAGACAAGTTGAAGAGAGGTTGGATACATTGATCCAAAGCATATCTCAAAATCAACCATGAAGTACCTCCAGGAAAGACAGATAGAGGTTTTGGAATGGCGACGACAGTCTCCAGACTTAAATATTATTGAAAATCTGTGGAGAGATCTCAAAGCGAAGAATGCAAGGAGACCGAAGAATATTTCTGAGGTAATCTGCCAGGAAGAATGAGGGAAAATTTCAAAAGCGAGAATTGAAAGAATCTTAGCTAGCTACAGGAATCGCTTACAAGCTGTTATAAGGAGGAGTAACAAAATATTAACTGACAGGGTTCCATCCTGGTAACTTTTGGACAGGGCCTTTTTCTTTTTTTTATTGTTTTGAAACTGTAAATAAATAATTAATCTTGCTTTAAAATTTGAAGAAATGTGTCATGTTTAACGTTTTACCATTTATAGGTCAGGTTCGCTTGTGTTCACTTAGATACTAATTGTAAAAGGCTATTTTCGCAATTTTTTTGCACACTACTGTTGCTTTAAATCTAGCTAATAAGAATGGATGATAAGTCCCAGGGAAGTTGCTTCCAGTATACACTTACATGAACGCAATTATCATTGTTTAAATAAAGGTTTTGGAACATCGTTTATGCATGAGGGTGAGAGTTGGCACACCAAGTAAATCAATTTAGGCCAGTAAAACAAATGGCAGTGTCAAGGGTCGGTCAGCTAACTGTGCTGCATAGTGTAACCTGTGTTCCCAGTTTCATTCCAGAGCTAAATTGTGTTAAAACCACGTAAATCCCAGGTAATGAGCAGGGTCACGGGCCAGGGTAGGATAACACTGTTTTGCCTGGGTCGTGGCTTCATTGTGAAAGCAGTTACGCAGAAACTCCACCCAGAACAAAACAGGCCTACACACCATGAGTGCCTCTTGATATTTGTGGTCCTCGTCCTTGAAGGAGCGTTTCATGAAGAGCTGCAGCGCCTCCTTCAGGCAGCCGTCGTGAACTCTGGAGAGCTCCTCCCGAGTCTCAGTGTGCAGTTTCACCCGCTTTCCCAGCAGCCGTCTGTAGAGGGCGAAAGACTCCTCGATCGCCTCCGAGTTCTCGATCTGAGACAGCGCGTCCACTGCGTTCTCCAAACATGGAACACTCCCGCACCGAATGGCGTCCACGTACGTCACCGCCAGGTTCCCTAGCACTGGAGGGGTTACAGAAAATGAATGTGAAATGAAAATATTCAAAATATATTATTCAACACATTTTAGGTATACTTTTCAGTACTTGGCTGAACAGTTCAACAGTTTTGGTATTTATAGGTAGCAGCCACTCTCCTAGCTGTGACATACTTCCACACTGCCCTGCCTCTGCATGCCTTGGAGTAAACATCAAGCTGGACTCATGTTCATTCAAAGAACAATATATCAACTATGATTTTCTGTGGTCCAGCTTTGTTCAAGGACATTTATTTTGCCATCCAATTGACCAGCAGGGGTTGCTGCTGCATAATGAGACAAAACTGCTATGATTCCTGGGCAACTCAAGAGCCAATTGTGTATCGCTCTGAAGGGCTACCAGCCGCAAGTGGACAAGCCCAAGACTCCATACCACATCATAGAAGTGTTCCCTCCCCATCCCAATTCCATCGAACTTACAGTTCCCGGTGACTGAGATTCCCCCTTTCATGGTCTTCTCCTTGGAACAGCTGAAAACATAGTTGCAGAAAGCAGATGTTTGTTCCACAAATTGAGGGTCCAGTTCTGAATCTGGCAGTTTATCAAGCAACTTCAGCTGCTCCTTGGAGCCGGGATGGTCGAACACAAAGCACTTCCGATCCTGGAAGTAGTTCCGGATGCATTCCCGGGCATCATTACTGATGATAACTGCTTTACTAGCACCTTTAAGAAAAGAAAGATGTACAGAACTGAAACAGATTTACTGAACTAATCCCAGCTGTAAAATAAAGCTTGAAAATTGAGCTGGTCAAGCTGGTCATTAGTTGGGTATGCACTGTTCAACCATGATGGCCAGTCATAACGCTGGTCAAGCTGGGTAGGAGGTGATCTACCAGCTAGTGCAGCTAGAGGCGTTTCAAAACCTGGCTTTAGCTGCCTTTTTCAGCTGGGATTAGTAACCTTATGGTTTACAAAACCAAAATTAAGATTCCCATATTAAAGAAGGTTCAAATTATTTTTTTTTTAAATGGTAGCAATGTGGTGGTTTGACAACCAGCATGTGGGTTAAGTTACTGGCATGTCAGTCAAAATTGCAATTGAGGTAGGTTGCGAGGAGATTTCATGATAATCTTGATAGCGATTTAATCAATCAGTCATACTGTTAATAGCCAAATAGTGAGATTCTGGACAGGCTACATCATCATTATAGTCTACGTTACCTTTTTGACCATTGCAATTTATCATTCCATCAGGTTAACATTAACGTCAATTGCACAATTTATTTCAAGACATTGTACAACGTAGATTGCTGCTGTCAAAGACATTTGTGGAGGTTAAGTTAAAGGAGCACTGTCATGCTCATTTCAGTTGAGATTATTTGGATTAAATGCTTAAATTATGCGTGAAGGCCTTTTTAAAATCACCATCAGTGTAGCCGTTTCCTAAATATGGGGCAAAACCTCTCAGGGCAAACACGTCCAGTGATGTCAAATATCATGTGAACTAACTTGGCTAATCTGAGTGATATGGCAGTCAGCATACATTATACAAATATTATGGTTACTTGGGGTTGACAGTGTAGCATCAGGTTGGGAAACTGGGCTTTCAACTGCCAGGTAGTAGGTTTGAATTCCATGGCATTCAAAATGTGAAGTCTTGCTGCGAGAATGTAACCACAGGCAAGTAAGGACAGATGCCCCATTTTACCATTTTTTAGCTTCAGGGAGTTCTCCAGGTACTGGTCAGCAGTGGCAGCCTTTCCATCGATCATCAGCTCCAGAGTGAAGTCTCTCACAGCCCAGACAAAGTTGGGGAAGAAACGGACATAGTCGGTAGTCGTATCTTCCTCCTTCTCCTTGATGGACTTCACCTTGATGTGCTTTGTTAGCTCTGTCACATAGCTGCAGAGTTATTAAGGAAGGGCCACTGAAGTTGCATGTGCTGTAACTGCAAATGATCATCCGCAACTTGTTTATGGGTCATTGACAATAACATATTCTCACCTTCGGTCCTGTTTTACACCAGGTATTGTTTGTATTTGAAATAAACGTGGGGGAAATCAAATACAACAGACTTTTTGTGAGAATTGTTTTCGGACCTTTTAAAACTACCTTCAGAAGGTGCGCAGATCACTGCACTCATCCAGCAGTAGATGGAAGAGGATACATGTTTGTTCAGTGGTTATAGTTCTTCTCTTTCAAGGAGGTAGGCTATAGGCTTCAAATATTTTTGCTAAGCTGACACGTTATGCTAACATGGAACTTGGGCCAGTAAATGCGCAAAAAATGTTTTGATTTGTTTTGTTTTCATTAGTTGTCCTCCAAAACAATCGCAGAAAAGAAACAGGGAATTACAAAAAAGAGACAATCCCATGTGACCTCTGAGACAAAGACCCAGCCATACAATTAATTATGCTTCTGGGAGAAATAAAAGATGTACTGGTACCTCCCACACGTTATTCCCATTATATCTTGGCAATAGTGAAGCTCATTGCAACGTTACATCTCACATTTAATTCTAACAATGGATATCACCACACGCAGTGAAGATATTCAATCGACTAAACACCCATTTAAAAAAATTGTGCAGCCCCCTATGGAGATTTATTCAACCAAAAATGGATGCATTTTGGAGACGATAAAGGCAGAGTGAACTCCCTTACCCTTCAAACTGGGTTCCCCTCTCACCTGCACGCCAAAAACATCCACCTTTTATGGTTTTCGGTTTCTTTTTTTGGGGCTATAGATGTAGTCCGGCAGGTTAGAGACAATGGCTGGTTATCAATGTCACAGCTGCCAGTTGGATGTGGCACAAGACAGCAGAAGGCATTAGTGGCAGAAAAGGATCGCTTATCAAAAAAAGCCCATCAAGAATGACCAAAGGGGAAGAACAACAACAAACAACAACCGCAGATAAAGGAGTGCAACTGTTAGCTAAATCAAGAAGAATTAAGTTCAATCACTGCTTATCATCATTCGTACACAAACTTTGTACTAACCATTGATTAAACTCCACACTCACTGATGATAAGAGAAACCCACAGACCAGCAGACAGGCTTGTGCAGGCAGAGTCTCCAGGACCCTGTGATGCTGGTATAGCATACGTATTATTATTCTGAACCTGTGTTGGCCTGGTTTTACATCCTTCCTTCCCTTCCACTACATAGTAATATGTAACTGTTTCTTACCTGAAGCACTGAGAACAATTAATTACATTACATTTAGCAGATGTTTTGATCCAAAGCAACTTACACTTGATTTGACTAAGCAGGGGATTAACCCCCCTGGGGAAATGTGGGGTTAAGGACCTTGCTCAAGGGCTTTTATTGGCTAGACTGGGGATTGAACCACCAAACTCGTGGGTCCCAGTAATGTGCCTTACAGCTACAGGCCGCCCACTAGTCACAACAATTACAGCAACCAGTAACATAACTTTAAGTACAACAGCAGCTGCGAGAGGGAAAATAAGATTGTGGTGCAGAATGTGGCAAATGGACACTGCAGCCTCTTCTCTACATATGTGGTAAGTTTATGTGGTTGGTAGGATACTGCAGCCTCATCTCTACACATGTAGCAAGTTTATGCGGTTGGTAGGATACTGCAGGCTCATCACAGCTTCATTGTTGATGTTGCCCATGCTATTGTAGATGAACGTGCTGCTCAGGAGGACAGCCAGGGAAAAGATCCAGATGTCATTCTTCGAATCCCCCTGTTAGAAATAACTCTTTTCAGGATTAGGTAGAACTTAACTCGCTTTATGCAAAAAATTATCTACTCATGAAAATGTTGTTGAAGTGCAATCTTAACTGCAGGATTTGATGTGATTATCTAATCAGCCAATTGTGTGGCAACAGTGCAATGCATATAATCATGTAGGTACGGGTCTGGAGCTTCATTAAATGTTCACATCCACCATCAGAATGGGGACGAATTGTGATCTAAGTGACTTTGACCGTGGAATGATTGTTGGTGGCAGACAGGGTGGTTTGAGTATCTCAGAAACTGCTGATCTCCTGGGATTCTCACACACACTAGTCTGTAGATTTCGCAAAGAAACAAACAAAAAAAAATCCAGTGAGCAGCAGTTCTGCAGACAGAAACGCCTTGTTAATGAGAGATGTCCGAGGAGAATGGCCAGACTGGTCAAAGCTGACAGCCAGGTGACAGTAACGCAAATAACCACACATTACAACAGAGGTATGCAGAACACGATCTCTGAACACAAAATGCATCATAACTCTTTAGAAGTCTAAAAAATAAGTCTAATAAATACATAATAAAGTGCTCGGTGAGTGTATATTTCCAGTCGTATGTAGTTTGCATACTCTTCACTCTTCACTTACATTGGGAACTTAATTTAACCAACAATGGGGCCAACATCCAAGGACAAGTGCTGGAGTTTAGCTGAGGATGGCTGCATTAATATATTCTGGAAAAGCGAAAACATAGGGGGGTGATGATGTCATAAAGGCAGGCGTGCCCTACCTTTTCAACGTCCCCCAAACCCTCAGTGTCCAGCAGGACCAGACTTTGGTTATCTCTATGAGGGTGGGGCACACACCACATCCAGATGCCCTTAGTCTCAGCCTGGACAGTGGAGCCCAAGGAGAACCCTGAGAACACAGAGAAAACCCTGATACACTAGAACCCAGAAAATTCACAGAGCTAACCCAGAGACACTAGGACCCTGAGAACAGGGTCTATATGGACCATATAGCCTAGTGGTTAAGGTGCCTGACTTGAACCACCAACCTTCCAAGTTCCACAATAAGATCAGTGCAGCTATTGGGCCTTTGACCCCACATTGTTTCAGGAGGGACTGGCCCCGGCTTAGTCTAATCAACTGTAAGTTCCTTTGGATCAAGGTATCAGTTAAATAACTGTAATGGAGAACACACAACGAGAATGTAGATACCATACAAGCCTGATAACACACAGAAAGGACCCAGGCTCAGGAATGAATGGCATTGCAGCTGCTTCTGATTAGTCAGGTGTATTCAATCACATCCTTACTGCAGATATGAGAGTGTTCATTACCTATTCTTGATTCTAGGCTTTTGATTGCATGTTACTGGTGTCAAAATGAGGCCCACAGTTGTGCCAATGACAGTACAGGAAGTCATTATGAGGCTGATAAATAAGAATTCTGGAATTAAATTCTGGGGGAGACCCGGCTGGGTACATCCCAGTTTCGGTCATACCTGTCTGCTTCCCAGCCAGTCTGTTCATCAGATACGATTTACCCGTGCGGTACATCCCTACGATGGACACCACCACTACAGGCTGCCTGATGGAGTTCAGAATCTTCAGGGCTTCCTGGTTCACCTGCAGTTCACCTGCACTTGTGTTCTCAATCAGACAGACTGGCTTCTCCATGTCCACAGGATGTCCCACCTAGAATCACACACACACACACACACACACACACACAAACACACTAGCTCATTTCTGCAGTCTTTCAATCTGGAGATAAGTGAATATAGTGCCTAAAATGTAACCTGCACACCTAAATATTAGTATTTAGCAAGGTCTCCTTCTCAAATTACACATATTTATATTCACACTAATGTGAAAATCCCTTCAAAATGTGTAAGTTAGTACCCCTAAAAAGTAAGCCTTTCATTTACATTTTCATTTGCATCCTCAAATTATAATTTTTAACCTTAAACTGTATAACTTTCCATTCATAAATCAAACCCCAGTTTTCTTGGTTCTTGTCATGGTTGCCTCACATAGTTTGGCACCTTTTGGACTTAAGAGAGGGCGTTCCTGACAGATTCATGCTTTCCTCATGTGGCCAGTAATTTCTGACTGCACAAAGAGTTGGTAATCGCGGACAGGTGTTGGTGATCTATATAAGCCCAGTCTTTCCAAGACTCTGGGCTTTTGTGTTACAAAGAGGTAGTCGGGAGACCGGAATGTTTTTCAAATTAATTTCAGGAACATCTTTTGTTTTTGAGCGAAGGATTTGGGGAACCTGTAGACACACTGGTCGGGTTTCTAGTTTAGGGTCTCGCTGCCTAACATTTTTGCAGTTTGATATCTCTATCTGAAATCTCCTCTCACCTTTAATGAGCTTGTGCAGTGTTAGCAGAGCTGGAGTCAGCTAGTGAATGTCGTGTGTCATACTCTTTAGTTATGCAATATGCAAGGTATACGGTAGTGGAAAGACAGGTAAGGTTTTCAAAGTAAAGTGAATCTTGGATCTCCCAGTAGCTAGGTAACCAAGTTTGGTCAGATTACTAGCCTGGACACTCGCCGACTGATATTTCGGCCGTTTGGTCTCTCTACCTGAAATTCTCTCTCGCCTTCGGTGTATCTGCTGTTTCCCTTCTAGGTTAGCTGGAGGCGGAGTCTGCCATGTGTAATTACTTTCGTTGTCACTCTTTTCCGTTCAGTCATTTACCCAAAGCACACGTTAGCCAGAGAACTGTTTTTCTCTTCTTCAAATAGAGACACAGAATCACCTTTTAAATTGGGCTAGAGTTTTCGCCCTGGCCTGGGGTTTTCTCTGTGAGGTCAGTGCCTTATTACTGCAACAACGTGGTGTTCTTTCTGTGCTCACATCGGTAGTAGCCCTGTCCTGATAAGAAGAGCAAGAGCTTTATTTGGAGAACTGGAGACTCAATGGCTTTATGGAACAATTTTTGTTTTCTCTTTTTTGTTAGTTACAAAGCTATGGTAGACTGCATTCCTGAAGCCATTATAAACACAGCACAGTGGGTAGGGTGAAGATGCCACAAATGAACACTGTGCTGTGGTTAGAGCTATATGGCCGTCTGTTCCTTTTACTGTTGCCTTCGCTATGTTGAAGAACTGTGTGTGCATTTGAACTGACCTGTGCACTATGGGCAGGGCTTCATGTAATTTAGAACACCCTACTTACTCAGTACTGTGTGTAGGATTGTCAGCCACACAGAGTTGCACTGCCTGTAGTGCTATATGCCAGACTGTTAGTGATGCAGGAACGCCCCGTAGCTTTGGACTTGTATAGGGGGTTGTACCTATTCCTCATTGTTGTAGCTCTCTCACGGCTAGTCGGGCTAGAGGTGGAGTTTGCTGGAAGTACAACTTTCGCCATGACCTGTTATTTCATCAAACCAGGTAGATGTTAGCCAGAGGTCTGCTTTCTGCTCCAGGAAGGGCTAGCCTTGAGTTGAGGCAGTCACGACATCTACCTGTAGTTGTTTGTCATTACTAGTGTATGTTTCTTACTCATGTGGGGATTGCACCAAGGCTAAAAACATGGTCGTTGGAGACCACCCCGCTCAGTGGAGAGCTTTGCAAAACTCGCAGACTGCCCAGGGTTCTGTGTTGACAAACCCTTGGAGCAGTATGTGTGTTTAGCAGGTGCACTTGTATGTCTCCAGCATGGTCAGTTGAGCCGATGTGAGTGTCAGGTGAATCTCTGTGGTTTTCTGATTTTCCTAAAAATCAAGTGGTATACATGGTCGTTGGAGTATCGCCCCTCTCAATGGAGAGCTTTGTGAACTCGCTGATAAGCCCGGGGTTCCTTGTCTGAGAACTCTGTCGCTGTTTATGTACACCTCCCACCTCTGTTTATGTAATCCTGCATTGTCAGTGAATTTGAGGTCTTGGTTGTGTGTCGGAAGTCCCCACACTTTATTTCTGTTTCTTATTTTTTGCTCCCTTCTCATAGGGGAGCTTTGTTTAGGCAGTTTGCTGGGGAACCTTCTCCTTATTTCATTGCACTTTATTAACTAGTGGTTACCTGACAGTCTGTGAGTAAATTAAAGATCCCCTTCACGATCGCACCTGGCACTCTCTCACTCTCTTCACAAAAGCTCCCCCTCACAGTTGTGCTTGGTCCTCCAGACCCACACCATTACAGTTATATCATATACTTCAAATTAAAATGAGGGTTCTTTCAATTAGTAATTAAAGGTATAAACGGTACCTTTAATGACGGACTGTAGAACATAGTATGAAAGTACCATTATGTGTAAACTTACACACTAAACACATAAATACACACTGAACATAAACACACAAACACACACACTGCTCACCGGTATTTTGCCTGCTCCACCGGATGCAGAGGCTGCTCTGGGTCGATCTGCCGGTGCTTCTCTCAGTGGCATCACATTTTCCACCACAGGTTGTTGCCAATTTGGAGGGACCTCTTGCTCCTTTACGGGGAACTCTTGCCACTTTGGAGGGACCTCTTGCTCCTTTACGGGGAACTCTTGCCACTTTGGAGGGACCTCTTGCTCCTTTACGGGGAACTCTTGCCACTTTGGAGGGACCTCTTGCTCCTTTACGGGGAACTCTTGCCACTTTGGAGGGACCTCTTGCTCCTTTACGGGGAACTCTTGCCACTTTGGAGGGACCTCTTGCTCCTCTCTGGAGACCTCATGGTCCCTGGACAAGACCAGGTCCAGCAGGATCAGGGAGCCTCTTGACATGCTGTCCACAAACTGCTCCAAAATGTCTCCCAGCTCTAAAGGAAGACAGCACAGTCACAACAGGACCCAACATCTGCTCTAAAGTTACATTTTAAAAAATGTTTCTTCACTTTGGCATTTCTTACAGTCTTCAACACCAAACTGTACTGTCAAATACATAATTCTTTTTTTACTGAGCTTGTTGTCTGGTAATTGGAACCTATGAAATACTTGATAAAAGTGCAAAAACCGCCTTCTGGTCATCTTCGTTGGCTCAATTGCACCAAGCCCAGAAAAGTATTTGAATCCAAAACAATGACCTATTTCACCCAGGTCTGGTGGCCACCATCATAAAACCTATGGAGAGGGGTGGGGGGGGGGGGGGGGGGGGTTGTTAGAGTGCCCACCTCTGCCACTCAGGGCTTGATAATCCCGGAAGACTTTGAGGCTACTCCTGGAGAAGCTTCTTTTCAGGACATAGGCCTGCCTGAGAAAGCTGGGCTCAAGCATACACATCGGGATCTCATCCAAAGGCTCGGCACCATCCTGAGGGTGGCAGAAAGTAAAGATCTCCATCCTGTCCCGGGAGAAAAGCTTACAAATGATGCCGGAGGGAGACTGCAAGTCTGGCGAAAAATAAATAAATAAACAGATTTTAAAGAGGGATTTATTAGCCTATCATGCCACACAAGTACCAGAATGTTTTGAGCCCCATCTTTTAAAGTTTTCCATTAATCTATCAGAATGTTTTTATCGGCTTGCTTTATTTTGGTTTACCTATTTGAAGTCACATTCATAATATGTAGAGAAACAACCTGATTGTGAATGATGGTGAAAATAAATGGAACTGACTTGTCAATCATAGCAGTAAGTACACTCAGCTACCGGAATACCTTTGGCGTCATTGAAGACAGAATCTAAGAAGTCCTCGGGCACCAGCTCCACGTCTCCCATCACCATGCCCGCGTCAAAGTCTCGTACACACCACACAAACTTTGGCAGGAGACTCTCCCCTGCCAAGCCAATGGCAGGCAGGTTAACCTGATTGGTCAGCGTCGTTATATGACTGTACAGTGCTTGTTAAGGAGCTATAGATGAAATCAGAATGTTTGTAAAGAAAGGTCGCTAAGATAATTCCGGGTGGCCACTCAGCTGTGGAATGAAGTAACATTACTTCAAAATCGACTGAACCAGAGCTGTGGAGAAACAGTTAGCTAGTTAACGATGACAAAATCTTGGAAACAATTGGACTGTAATGCCAAATGTAATCAGGCACACAGTGGACTGGGCTTTTTCTGATTCTTAAAAAGGAGAATAACACAGATTCTACAGTCTGTTTACAGGAGGTCTCAGTTTTGAGAGGTGCTTGGCACAGTCGATGACAGCTGACACAGATACACCTGACATAAGTTTCAAAGTGTCAGAAACATGGGGGGGGACTTCTGATCGTATTCCTTGTGTCCTTCATAAATGTTGTTGGCAGCTAACATTAGCCAAATAACACCAGACGCTCATAGGCGGTCATATAGAGAAACACTGGGATGATAACTTTACAAACATGAGACAATGAAACGTTAAATCCGACCTTGCCTGTTGTAAAACAAGTTAGCTAGCCAATTAGTTCTGGTGGTAACATTTGACGAATAGGGATTTCAATAACACTAGCTAGCTAGTTTGCACTGATTATTCATGTTAATGATGTTGGCTAACTCACGTTAGCTAGCTACATGGTTAGGGGGGTGCTGACAGCTAAGGTTAATGTTACATTAACAAAGTATTATTTATAAATTATTTTTGTATTCCAATATTGACTTTACGTGTGACACGGAAAACAACTTTGGAGTTCTCCAAAACCACACCCCACACTGAAGTCTTCCTCAGGCTTTCAATAGGGGTCCACACATGAGCTGTGACTATGGAGATGAAGCTTATGCATGCCATACGGAACAATAAACATTTGGCTAACAGACTGTGCAAAGCAAGGCCGAGGCTGGCCCAGTTTAAAATGACCCATTGACCTAATGAAGCAATTGTGCATTTAAGTTATTTCTGTTTCTTTGTTTTTTTTGTTTTACTATGAAAGAGTTCTATGTGTCATTTGAGCAGCAAATATATTAGAGTACAGTTAGAATTTATATATTTTATAAATTCCATTTTATATGGACATGTATCCTAAAGGTTGCCTGTTCAATTCCTGTCATTTTGTCAGTACTCATTTTGTCCTTGAACAAGATACATAACAACAATGGGCCTCATGCAAGAACCATACATATGAACAGATATGTTCTTAAATCCCTTAAATCTCTTAAAACAAGCCTCATCAATTTCCTCCCATTTAAAAATTTTCCATCAATAGGAACAACATTTACGAGTGGTCTGACCTGTCATATGAGTCATGTAAACAAGAGCCTTGCAGTGCAGGTCAACACAGCTTGTCTGGCACAACAAACTCAGATCTTTCTGATGGAACCCACCTACAGTACCATAAACAGTATACTGTATTATAACAGACATCTTCATTTAAGACAGTTGTCTAAAGTTAGGTGCTCTTATTGATTTTGACGTGTCACACTCGTATGAGCGTGAAAAACTGAAAAAGACTCTAAGCTGAGTAAATTGCTCTGAATGGCATGGTAGTGCAGTGGATTGTGCCGTCACCTCACAGATAGGAGATCCTTGGTTCGACCTCTCTCTGTGGAGTTTGCATGTTCTCCCCATGCCCACGTGGGACTCCGGGTATTCTGGTTTCCTCCCACAATCCAAAGACATGCAGGTTAGGCTACTTCAGTGGCGGGGATTAACAGGGTGTTGCTGTAAATCAGTATGTGTGCTCAGAGAACCTATCATCAGTGGTTTTGAGATATTAAAAGAAAGACTTTTAAACAGTATTTTTGTGTAAACTTCACACATAGACTTAGTGCCCTATAAACAACATATGTATGACACCAACTCATTTTTGTGAAAAGCTTCAGATAGAACCATATAATTCTAAGGTTGCAAATTACATTGAATTTAAAATGTTAAATCTAAATATAGTTTCCGTGTCCAAGTCAGAAATTTGGAGGAGGATACAGGAGCTGGTCCAGGACGTCCGTACTCACAGGGCCCCAGCTGTTGTACAGGAACATGGAGCTGAGCAGCACCGACAGAGTGAAAATTGGGCAGGTAAATGCAGCAGCTTCAATATCCTGTGAATTAACCACAAAAAAACCTTCAGTCACCCGTTAATTAACCACAAGCACACCTTCTATCACCTGTGAATTAACCACAAACACACCTTCAGTCACTGATTACATGACCATTGTAAATCCCTTCCTATCATTGAAAAAAGCTCACTGACATGTTGACTCACCCTCTGCCTGTGTAATCCTTAAATTTGGGTTTCAGAATATACAGTTGACGAACCAAAACATTGTAGAGCTGTACAATAATTCAAGCCCATTGGTTGAAATTACACATCAACAATGGCAGAGTCTGCAAGCAAGCGATCCTTAGATCCTGTGTCGTGTGCATTGCGACAAATCTCGGGGCGTGTTTAGCTAAACCTATATTTGTCTCAAACTTTGAGTTACAGTTGCATTGTTTGTGGTTAACTATCACATCTTAGATCTTAGTTATATAGCCAGCTAGTTACATAGCCAAATAACTTGCTTGCTCATAATATAGTTGGTAAGCTAAAGTTAAAACTTAAAAAAGACAAAAATATAAATTGTGTTGTGTAGCACAATAAAGTGAACATTTCATAAAGTCAGCATCAAGTCATCTGTTTAGCAAACATTGTCATACTGGAACACAAAGAACAGACAGTTCTGTAATGCTGGCAGTGTCGCCGTTTGACACTGCCAGCATTACAAAACAGTGCATGAAACCCTGGAGCGATTCGGGGGTTTCAACGTCAGGGCATTCACAGAGAAGTGGGAGGGATAAACTGTATTGTGATTTGAGAGTGTTTGTTGCTGCAATTCCTCTCTTGACCGTTACGAGTCCGAAAGTACCTAATGTACAGTACTGTGCAGAAGTCTTAGGCACCCCAGACTTCATTATATATATGTTTATTTTTGTGTGTTAGTATAAAATAACACATTTGAGATTTCCAAATATTCATTTTCCAAAATATAAATTTTACAGAGACATTTTTGTATTTAATTAAAAAAACTAACATATTACTGTAAGCAACTGACTACATTTTACATAAAAAATTGATCAAGGCTGTCTGAGATCAGAAGCAAGGAGCCAACCAAAGTCAGCAGAAGAACTGTGGCAAGTTCTCCAACATGCTTGGAACAACCTCCCTGCTGATTGTCTCCCTGCTGGCAGCATTGGCTATCTCAGAGAAGTGATGCAATTTTAACGCCGAAGGGTGGTCACAAAAAATATTGATTTGATTCAGTTTTTAAAAGAATCTCATCTGTACAGAATGTTATACAGGTGCCTAAGACTTTTGCACCGTACTGTACCTTTAACAACCGAAGTAAAAACCAGCGCATCACTGGCAGCATGGATGGCAACAATACTAGCTGTTGCAAGGCTGATTATCGACCGATAATATCGGCAAACCGATCACAAGTTGGCTTAATCTGGCACTTACCAGGTCCTCCTCATAGCCCTCAGTGTCCAATAGAATCAGGGTGTAGTACGGATCCTCTGTGACTGGCAGAACCCACATGTTGATGGCCAGTTCTTTGTGATTGCTTCCCTTGGAGACTGAGAACCCTAGAGGTCAAAGTGACATTACCATCTGTTATTCCACCACAAGCTTATCCTACGACCCATGACCTGAAGGGAAAACCTACAATGTAGCTTTGGTGTAGGCCTCCATTGAGAGGCATCCATTAAAACCGCTATATTTGTGGTGTGTCAGTGTTCTGCAATAATGATGGTGAAAACATCTGTCCATGCATAACACGGAACCATGGAATGTGCAACCATGGAATTTTTGTGTTTTGAAATGCAGCGGGCAGCATGTCCTCTTTATTTATCAGGGACAGAAAATACATCCAGAAAATGTATTCCTACAGAATGTTGCTATTATTTTTGGGTTTTTATTATTTTGACCATGTTCTTACAATGTTTTCCAGGCCAGCACAAACAAATGTGTGATATGGATCCCTTTACTATAGCAAGTACTGTATGTGTAGACAATGTGAAAAGGGCTACCCAGTTAAATATGAATATTATACATATTCATACAGTGTAAGAATAAACCGGTAAAATAATAGTAAAACTTCTGCTGATAGCCAAACAGAACTTCCAATACATGGCATTAATATTAAAATTACACTAAATTTTGACCGTGGCGTTACTATTGACCCAGACCTAACTTTTGACACGCACATATCCAGAGTGGCTTTTTCTGTCAGCTACGGAACACATTAGAATTCAAATTGGACACTTCTTATCAGAAGTTCCATGCTTTTGTTACATCTAGGTTATATTACTGTAATGGCCTGTTATCTGGCTGCCCTAAGTCCTTGCTAAAGAATCTCCAGCTTGTGTAGAATGCAGCCGCATGCATCTTGACTAGGACTAAGAAGGGCAAATCCATCAAAAGATGAAGATGGACCAAAAACAAAATATTATTGTAGAAATTATTGAATTGATGTACTAAGATTAGAAGTTACTGAAAATGATAGATTTGATCCAAGAGGCCTCTCGTATTTTTCATGTGGCCCCGCAAATAGTGCCACTTAAACGGCTCCACTGCAGCCATCAAACCTCAGCTAGTTTGTGAATGTACAGACAATTGGTCGGGTCATCCATAAAATGTTATTTTTCTATCTCAAAATTAAGTCACTCATCGTCCATTTTTACTTGATGTTTTGGCGGGGAACAAATGTGTTAGGTAGCTGTGCACACCTCCGAGTCTCAAAACTATGCAATTTGTAACGTCAGTCACAACGGATTTGCCCAGACGTATGAGCATATTACTCCAGTTCTAGCTTCGTTGCACTGGCTACCTATCAAGTATAGGACAGGTTTTAAGATTCTGCTTTTCTTTTAAAGATCTGCATGGTCTGGCACCAGCGTACACAACTAACTCTGTTCTCAAGACGTAGGCTACCAGGTAGTCAAAATGTAACATATGGTCTTGATATAATTTATAGTGCATAACTTTTTTATAGATATTTTATTTATTTATTTTTGTATAGATTTTTTTTTCCAGCGGTAAATGTCTATTTACTGTTGACATTGGGTCATACAGACCATGAAAGCAAATACATTATAACGTAGCCATGAATGCAGCGGATGCACTTTGTTGTACGTCGCTCTGGATAAGAGCGTCTGCCAAATGCCAATAATGTAATGTAATGTAATGTTGTTGTTTATGACTGGTGAACGGTGGCAAGCTGGCTAGCAATGAACAACTCCGGTATTATTTTCATCGTGTGTTTAAAGGCTAACAAGCTACATATATTTACGATGAACTTGGCATTAAGACATGCAAATTTCGATTTACGACTGATATATATACACATATACTCTGTTTAATCTCGGCCTCTGGCACTCATAATCTCAGGAGAAATCACGGTCAGGTGTCCCGGGAGCGTCTGTGAACTATTTGGACATGATGTTATTAAATCGTCACCTGTGCTGCCCGCCAGGGCATTAAGCAGGAAAGACTTCCCGGTCTGGCGAGGTCCAAAGATGCTCACCACCCGAAGTGGTGGAGGAAGGTGCGACAGGGTCCGGATGGCCTCGGGGTTCACCCGAATCTCACCGTCCCGTGAACATTCAACCAGCTGGATAGGACCCTCCAATTCCATTACTGTTCCGCCCGGCAAAATCCCTGTAAAACCGACGAATATATATTATTCATTATCCATTATCGCGGTACCGGCACGACAAGTCTAGTTGTAAACTCAAAATCAGCACCCCACGGAAAAACCCACCAGCAAACATTTGAGAAACTGTAACATTTAACTGACTTACCGTCACCGTGAAGTGCAGTTCTTGTGTTCCGCGACTGGTCCGCTCCTCAACCACACAAATGAGAATTGTTCCACCCGGTTAGGTTGTCAGCTGGCAACAAAGTGCAAGTTTAACTGCAAGCACAAAGAAGATGTGTTTTCAAAGAAGCTGTTGTTTTTCAAACGATAGTGAAAGTGAAAGTGAAAGTGGACACAGGACGTAAGCGGCAACGCCTTAATTTCGGTATAAATATACATTCTGAATAGAATATTGAACATAATAATAAATAAAATAATATTGTTATTTTATTATTTCGTAAAATAATTAATTAGGAGTATGTGAGGAATTTGGTACTTTATGAAGTAAAACTTGTCGTCTGATATTCAGGTCAACAACAATTTAATATAGCAAAAATAGTTTTTCATTACAGTATGAAGCATACCGGGTAAAAGCAAGGCAGGACAATTACAAAATCATGTTAGAAAAGAATGAGCTTTTATGCCCCAAACCTCCTGAAGTAAAATGCAGGTACCTGTCCCTGATTGGGTGACAGGCAGACAAATACACATTATTTTACATGCATATGATGTGATCAAGGTAACCAAATGGTCATTGTCAGCAAAGCAGGTAGTAAACCCCCTTGATCAAATGCAGATTCTTTGTGCTCTGTAAATTAGCCATGATATCAGGGGTTCTGGATACTACAGCATTTGATCAAATTTTTCTCGACGAGAAAACTGGGTAAGGGAGAACCAGCCTGCCCCGACGGAATGCATGCAGCCGGATACATGATGGACTCGTATGAGGTACCGAGGGTCGTGTGTCTGTCCATCCTTTCCGTGGAGGATATTGAAGACGTCTACATAATTGGGATTATGATAACAGGTTTCCTGCTGTTTGGATTTGGTGGGTTCCTGGTTTATCGCAAAGTTCGAAAGGCGTATGCAGCAGTTTTGGCAATTGAGAAGCTGTCCGTCTTTGAGGGAATGTGTCGGATCATGAACACTCAGACTTAAGCGATAGGCGAACTGCATTGCCTCACTCGCAAGATGGATAACGACTTGGAGAAGTGGATTGGAACGACTCGGAATGGGCCATCACATTCGGCTAATTTGGACCGAGAGAACCAGTGAGACTTTAAGGCAGGCAGAAAACTGCAGAGTCGGCCAAACCCAAACAAGCTTATCTTCATTGGCTCCCCCGCTTCGGCCTTGGACAGCCGATTTCTACTCTCCTGGATGGTATGCAGACAGCTGCTCAGCCCATCCCCCAAACCCCACCCCTCTCCTCCCTACTCCTCCTGTGGACTTCACCACTTGGGACTCAAGGTTGTCTCCAACCCTCACCACCGATAGAGAACACTGTTGGCCTGGGCGGTGACGAAGTACAGAGGCTCACACATACACATACACAAAGACACACGCACACACACCCTTGGATTCAACGCCTTAGTCGGCCCCCTCGAGTCTTTCCCTATCATAGAGCAGTCTGCTGGGGAGTTGAGCGTTGCGCCATGTGGCTGCGCGCTCCCCCTAGTGTCTGACCTGTGACACCTCTCCTCCCTGAGACCTTTCCCAATACCAAAATGTGCATGTCTCGAGTTTTCTTGTTGTGATGTTTAATTGTTTGCTTATGTGCCGAGGTTTTTTTTCCTAATCCCACACTGGGCCCCCCTAAAGGAGCCCAGTTTGGGGAGTTGTATTTTTTTCCCTCATCTCCCCCCTATTGTTTCTTTCTTATCTAATGATAGTTCTCCTGCTCCTGTCTCCCTCCCCATGTTGGCCACGAAATGGCCTCTGTATGTTTCTTGGACGGGATGAAACTGTCAACTGTAATTTCGTTGCTCTGTACTGTGCAATGACAATAAAGCTATTCCATTTGCAGGAGGCGTAGTAGAGTTAATCTGTCTGTAATCAAGTTAATTTTTAATTTCCTATAATTGTCTGGCTTTCTTACAGGCCACACTGGAGAGTTCACACTTGACTCACATTTACATAGTATTCCTTGACTTTGCAAAGATTCAATGACTTGGGAAATTTCCATTTCTGCTTCCCTGGGATACTTATACTGCCGCTGCGGTGGGGGGGTCAGTGCCTTGTACATGTACCTCCATGTTTGTTACTCTGCCACAATCATGTTTCTGCCTAGCCCAGACATCAGCACCACCATTACTTCAGCAAGCATTTTGTTTTCTGTACCCAAAAGCATAGGCAAATCATATGCAAGCACACCTTTAACTCTAGCTACTGCATGCCTGTCAGGCATAATCACACAAGCCCCCACATCTGCTTCACTCTTCCAGAGAGTTTGATTAGCAAGATCAACAATGTAGTTATTGTCCTTCATAACATCAGATCCAAGGATTGAGTCTTCATGTGTTTTAGACATCCAAACATTTAGTAACACATCATCACAACCAATCTGTACTGTAATAGGAATGGATTGTGCTGCCGTAATTACACCACTACCAACTCCAATTAACTCTGTGGTCCTCCCTGTGGTAGGGAAATGTAAGTGTGTTAGGGTGATTGCAGCACCTGTATCTACTAACTAATTGTCCTGGTGGCCCCTAACCGAAACTTTAATACTAGGTCTGCCAAATTTATCCGCTTTCAAATCACCCATTTTATGCACAGAGGCCAGACACCCCTATGGTTTCAAATATGCATTGTCAGATATAACGTTAGTGTTCTGTGCAACTGTAGAATGCGTTTGCGCCATTCGTTTGAACTCATGCAGGATTTTATTTATCTCCTCATAGGTCAGAGTTGGAGCAGAAGGAAACATTTCTGACCGTGTTACAGCTTTGTTTATGTTATACAGCCTTGGGCTCTGCCCCACAGCATCACCACCGCTTGACCAGCAGGCCCTTTTAAAATGCCCAATCTTACCACAGTTGTGGCAAACATCTCTCGACATCTTATGACCCTCATTTGTGACAACAGCCCCTATTTATTAATAGGGGCACTATGTGTAGTTTTGTACCAACTAGACAGAAGACTACAGACATCAGCAAAAGTCAAATTGTTTGTTTTTTGCTTTTTATTTAATGCAAGCTTTATTGCATCATTGCATCATATTGTTCCTCTACAAACACACCTCCCATTTAACCCTGTAAATCTAACTTCACTGCTGAACAGGTCAGAACAATATATCTACCTTGGAGTTTCTGAATGATGTGGAAGCGGAGGCAGTGTGTACCTCTGTGCCCATGCCCATCAGTTAAAATGGGCCAGATAAGGTTGGGCCACCTTAAGATTAAGATTTAATAGTCACTCCCTGCAAAGAACTGTTGCCACAATAGTATTTCACATGTCAAAACTGATTTGATAGGTCTCATATTTCTTGGCGGGGCAACGTTTGATATGAAGGAAACAGCATGAGGAGTGCCCTGACATGCTATGATTTAGCTTTCAATGATAAGGTTGATATATGAATAAGAAACAAATGAACTAGAAGTAAAGTTTTATGATCAGTGTTATTAAGTAAAGAATATTCATTGTTCAGAATAATGTTTTGCTGTCCAGTTTCACTGGCCAATTCTTCCTGATCACAATAGGCCTACGCTTTTCATGGAGGTCAACATCGGATACTTAAATAGCTCTAGGACTAAAGCTAACATAGAATGATAAAGAGTACCTGATTTAATGAATAAGAAACATATTTGAAAGTTGAGAATTGTTTCCATAGCTATTTTTATGGTGTGAAAGACGATTAACCAAAAAGTGGCCCAATTTACCAGATTCACCCTAGTATTTCCATAGTAAAATGTAGCTCATGCTTTGTGAAATGTTGGTTTTTCCAGTGAGCAAAGATGAGTCATAATCTCCAATGGTCAAAGTTCGTTTTTCACATGCATTTTCACTTCCAACAAAAAAACAGAAGCTGTCAGAAGCTGTTCAATGAAATACAGGTCTGGTTTATACACAAAAGTTTTTGTTCTATGATCTCATTTGTTTAAATAAGCTCCTTCAGTCTGAATGCATAGAGCATAGTACACATTCAGAACATTATTAATGTAATACGTATAAAGTCACATGACAAGACGTCATTTGGTTATGGGTGTAGTGTAACACATTTTTCGCTGTATTTATGCAGTGCATTTTCTTACAGGGATCTTCAAATGGTGCTTGAAAAGGAGAAGTGCAAGTTAAGCTTGTGGACTGGCCTGTTTCCTGTATAGACATAGACGTCAGGGTGTTGGCTGCAAGTCGCAAGTTAAAACAGCATATTTTAAATGAGAAGATTTGTGAATTAATTACCTAAGCAGTTTGTATCGGTGTCTTTGTATGTACAATATGAATACAACAAATATTCAGCCATTCTTAAAGTAATGAAAATGCAATGACATTTCTTTATTTAAATCTCAATTGCATTTTGATGGCTAGCCTTCATCACAGCAATGCTGAGAGAGACAAAACAGTGGAAGCATACTTGCATTTTTCAGTGAACTGCCCCCTTAATCTGAGGGCAATACTGAAGCAGTCACAGTGGCAGTGCTCCCTGTCCAATATACAGCGATCTGTCAGCATTGTTACACCGTTAGCAAGAGTTTCTGAGAGCGCCAGGTGTAATAAACTATGAGCATTGAATTTGTATGGAACTGTTACACATTAAGTATATCACCATGGAATGTTCTTTCTCTGGGCATGCTTGGTATTTTTATTTTTTTTACCTTTTCAAAAACCTTTTGTATGAGAGTTGGTATGGTATATTCCTTCATGACTTGTTGCTCTTGGCAAATTATTGTCCATCTTTCAAATCCTTGAATAGATATAGAATTTCATTTTTACATGTGTTTGTTAGTGTACTCAAAAATACAAGATCTACATGTTTTGTACTGTAAGAATGTATTTCAGTTGCGACTGTTTAATAAAGCAATGGTTTGCAAACCATGTAACAACATTGTACATTTACTGAATAGGAATATTTGTGTTATTTAGAAAATTCTTGTTTTTTCAGTTAACTGGAAGGGGGAAGGGTGGAGTGTTGTTTACAGTAACATTTAAAACCAAAACCACATGGAACCACAAAAAGTGCAGTTAAGCACATTGCCTTTTACACCCACTGGGTGACACAACAAACAAATCACTTTTGTGATCAGTTTGCAGTTATTAGGTTCCAGCTTTCTCATCTATCAAATATGCCCTCACCTCCAGGGGGCTGAGCCCAGTCACTGTTGCTGGGGGATGTGAAAAAGCTGTCCATCAGCCTGTTTCCATGGCAACACCCATAATGCCTCCAAAAAGCTTCCTGGTTTTGCAGGTTGAGCTATTATCATATATTTGATGATAAGTAAACTGGCAAATATGACAAGCAGGATCATACCTTCACCCCTCAGGATTTTATTGTAGGACACACGTGCTCCCCCCACCCCCCCTGTTCCTGGATGCTGCCACCTCCTGCTTTAAGGACTGTATTTGAGCCTCCATCGTCCTGGATTTCTGCTCGAACCCCTCTGAAATCAGCGCTCTCTGCTCCTGTACACAGAATAACATATATAACATAACATAAATAATGTTGGGCCTTGAACACAGTGTTGTTAGATAGACAGTAAGATATACTCACACCGTCAGTACTCACACAGAACACAATGCAGTTTTTGATATAGCCTTTTTTTCCATCACTAAATTATAATGATAGGGGAGTGGTTTCCAGTTGACATGTTTACCAGATGTCTCCATCTTATTTGAGAAGAGCTGGCTTTTTAATAGACCAGAACTAAAATACTGGATCACCTTCCCATGGTCTTCAAGTCAAGACCGTGATTAGGTCTAGGTGTCATGGTGATGGGCTACCACAAAAGCTTGCATCCACACTGGCCCTTCTATGGCCACATTTATCTGTGGCAGA
Source organism: Conger conger (assembly GCF_963514075.1). Taxonomy (NCBI): domain Eukaryota; kingdom Metazoa; phylum Chordata; class Actinopteri; order Anguilliformes; family Congridae; genus Conger; species Conger conger. The sequence goes on from NC_083765.1 coordinate 21,790,788, forward strand.
ACTTGTTTACTTGTTTGGAAAATCTGTTCTTGTCATACTGTTCTCACAACCATGGGAATTTAACCATAAAGTTCCCCAGTGTTCTTGAAACAATTAGGGCTGGTTTCACAAACACAGACTAAGACTTGTCCAAGACTAAATTCAATTTTGAATGAAGATTCTCCAGAAGAAACTCAAATTAATCCAAGACCAACTGTGTTTGTGAAACTGGTCCTTAGTATAAGCTAGGATACCTGCAGCCGTTGGTTGAGAACTCTCTGGTTCTGCTCAAGGACAGCACGTCGTTCCTTCTCCATCCTCTGCATCAGTTGCTTGTCATTCTCTCTGTGAGCTCTCTCTGCAGCCTTCAAAAAGTTTGCTGTGTGTTCCTGTTCCCTACGGGCCACCTCTGCCTTAAATCTCTCCATCTCCACACGCGCTTTCTCCTCTGATGACAAGGGAAGTAAAATATCTAAACTAAGTTGTCGTAATACTTTAAATTTTTCTTAGAATCTTGCATGTTCAGTTTTTATTATCACAATATGTTTTGGCAGAATCCAACAAAAGAAATTGCGGCGATTTAATGGTGATTGCATTTTATTTCATCTCAAAATACTTGGGGGCCATCCACCTGTAATGAAATCAAATAACACCAAAAACAGATATATTGTACAGAGCAAATGATAACTGCAAACCCAGACATCAAGCGACTGAAATCTGGACCCAGTTACAGACAGGCAGATACACACGGCAGTGGATTCAGTCAGGAGATGACTGACTTAATTTTATCTGTCTACAGGTCCACTCACCATCTGGATCGAAGGTAATAATACATTCCTGGACCAGAACTGGCCAGCATGTGGTCTAGATTCAGATGACACAAATCTGTGCTGGAATAAGCTAGATTGTGTTTTTTGTATCCTTTATTTAACCAGGGGGGATCCACTGAGAACTTGTTCTCTTTTGCAAGGGTGAAATGCCAGAGAGAATAGTTGCAAGTGGGGTGAGAAAGTGAGGGAACAGGGGTAAAGTCCCTGGAGCAGTTTTTGGGTTAAGGGCCCAAAGGCAGGGTTCTTTTTTTATTTAGGGACCCAACTTCATCTCTCCAGATGTAGGTCAACACCAGGGGGTTAAAAACAGAAACTCTACAGTTGCCAGTCAAACACCCTACTGCTAGGCTACTTGTCACGTTTCATGTTTGTCATGCCATGTTTCATGTTTAGTCATTGTCTTAGTTACGTTATTGTCATGTCACGTATTATGTTAGTCTGTTGTTATGCTTTATTTCTTGTTACATTTAATTTTCATGTCATGTTATGTTTCATGTTTTGTTCTTGTTACCATTTATTTCTTAGTCTTGCCATGTCATGTTATATAGTTTATTGTCATAATTTCGCTAACTTGTTATGTCATGATTTATGTTTGTTTCATGTTATGTTCTGTTCATTGATTAGCATACACTTTTTCATGTCTTTCTGCAAACCTTGCATTCCTGCTTTCTCTCTCTCCCTTTCTGTCACTCACACCCTAATTGTTTCAATTTCCCTTGTCTTCTTAGTAATCTACTAACTTTAGATCAGGATTGGCTAATACTAACATTCTAACCATGTGTTCATGTTACCTTACCTTTCTTGTGCATGTAATTTACTAATTTACCAACGCTAGGGCAGGATAGGTTTATTAGTAACGATTACTAATTACCTCGTTAACTTGCCAATCCTCCACACCTGATTTCCATTCTCATGCTGCTTTCAAGCTAATTGTCTGCACCTGTCTACACCTGCATATAAGCTCAGTTCCATGTATTGTATACTCTCTGGATATTCCCTGAATAAAGCCCTCACAGGACTTTATTACACCTCTGATTCTGAGTCGTGCATGTTGGGTCCAACCCCCCACGCACCCGTCTCATTACTCTGTTGCCCACGGATCCATTACGGATTCAGCCTGGATGTTGCCATAGACTTTTGACAGCAAGGCAAGTCCATAGGGCTTGTCCGCAGTCCCTGAGGTATCGGCCTTACCCTGCAGCTTCCTCTCTTGTTCTGAGAGGCTTCTGTCCGCATTCAGGATGGACGAGCCCACATCATTTTTCTCCTTCATAAAGATTTCCAGAGCTTGTTCTGCCTTTCAGTAAAAACATCAAAAAAGTGAACTCAATAAGCCATGTGTATATGAAGGTTATATGAGTAACACACACACACACAAACACAGACACAGGCTGAACATGCCCTTGGACTACAGTATGTTGCGGACGTTCCGCACTGACACACACACACACACACGCGCATGCAGGCAGGCACACACTCAAGAATGAATCACGGCAATATTGTACGGTGCATGTAAGCATTGCTTCTTCAGCAGTGACAGTTTCTGATATGGTATTATATGGTAAATAAATTGTTCTTGAGTTTAGTTACTGAGGTGAACAGTACCTGTACACCTTTCCCAGGTGTAGCTCTGTAGGTTTGAATGATGGAGTCCAGCTGGACCCGGTAGTTTTCATATCCTCCAGGTCTCATGAAGGAGTTGTGGTCCAGCTTGTTCCACAGCTGTTGTAGTAGAGCGGTGCAGTGACTCTGGGAGAGTGCTGCATTGTCTCTACATTTCTCATCATACTTTTTTCTTATATGCTCCTGGGGAGACAACAGGAACAGGACAGCATCAAAAGTGAGCTGCCGACCCCTGCCCCAGAAGCTTGCAAACTCCAGGACTTACAGGGGGTATTGCACTTCATTCAGCTTCAGGTGACAAAAAGCTAATTTCCCAATTGAAGACCATTAAAAACTAGGAATTTACCCTGGTTAAATTCTACAATTTTAGACAGTACTTCAAAATTACGCCTATACAGTATGTTACATTATATTGTAACATGGCCTAAATAGTCCTAAGATCATAAAACACTATTTTACAGGTTTTTAAATCTGATATCTTACCATGAGACCTTTCTGGTAGCTCTGGTCCTCGTCCTTGAAGGAGCGTTTCATGAAGAGCTGCAGCGCCTCCTTCAGGCAGCCGTCCTGAACTGTGGAGAGCTCCTCCTGAGTCTCAGTGTGCAGTTTCACCCGCTCTCCCAGCAGCTGCCTGTAGAGGGCGAAAGACTCCTCGACCGCCGCTGAGTTCTAGATCTGAGACAGCGCCTCCACCGCGTTCTCCAAACACGGAACACTCCCATGCCGAATGGCGTCCACGTACGTCACTGCCAGGTTCCCCAGCACTGAGGTCACACAGCCAGACAGGAGCAGAAGATAAAAGAGAGAATATCAAACAAAATATGCTTCAGTATCAACATCACCTTCTGGAAATCTCAAGCACATGATCTGTGGAATTGTATGGCATATCATTCTCTCTCTATTTTACTATATGTAGTTCATTCTATCCAAAAACACAACTGTCACCTTTTTGTCAATATCATGACAAACCTTAAATAATCCCACCATGGTTGTTCAGTAACAATAGGATGTTTATGTGCTTACTCTGTCTAGTGACTGTATACCCTCCAGTGATAGTTTTTTCTCTCGATTGTTTGAAAATGTAGCTGCAGAAGTTAAGCGTCTGCTGGACAAAGGCCGGCTCCAGGTCAGCATCAGTCAGTTTGTCTATGATCCTCAGTTTCTCCTTGGAGGCAGGCTGGTCAAACACAAAGCACTTCCTCGTTGGGAAGTAGTTCCGGATGCATTCTCGAGCGCCGTTGCTGGACACCACATGTCTGGAATTACCTTGAGAACACAAAGGACTGGTTTATTAGTGGACTGATAGATGGCCCATCCTGGCCAGGGTAACTTAGTTTTCCCTGGATGTCTCCCAACCTGTCATGGGTTTGCCTTGCTTGTTTGGGCATTATCTCTTGGGGCTGTGCAAGGGTACTCCCGTCACATTCATGTCTCCCTTGTGTAGCCAGTTATCGCTGATTTCACGAGGAGTGCGTAATCGCGAACAGGCATTCTTAATCTATATACAGTGTATCCGGAAAGTATTCACAGCGCTTCACTTTTCCCACATTTTGTTATGTTACAGCCTTATTCCAAAATGGAATATATTCATTTTTTTCCTCCAAATTCTACACACAATACCCCATAATGACAATGTGAAAAAAGTTTTTTATTAAAAATAAAAAACTAAGAAATCATGTACAAAAGTATTCACACATAGGTGGTTTGATCCCAGGTCTAGCCACAATAAGATCCGCACAGCCGTTGGGCCCTTGAGTTAGGCCCTTAACCCTGCATTGCTCCAGATGAGGATTGTCTCCTGCTTAGTCTAATCAACTGTATGTCGCTCTGGATAAGAGCGTCTGCCAAATGCCATAAATATAATGTAATGCATTTAGCAGAAGACTGCACTTTTTAAATCTCAATGAACATGGCACAGTGTGCCACAATAAGCACTACACTGTGGGTAGAGCTATAAGACAGTCTGAACAACTTACTGTTCCCTGTGCTATGCTTAGGACTGTGGTTGCCTCTGAATATACTGCTATACACAATGCTGTGCATAGCGCTGCAGCCACTCTGTACACAGTGCTGAATCTGTGCGCTGTGTGTAGGGCTACATGTCTGTTAGAACATCCTACTTTTGGTGCTGTGTGTAGGATTGTAAGGCGCTCCAAGACGGGCTGCCCTTGAATAGGCAGTCGCGTGATCTACCTGATGTTACTCGCCTCAGTTGTGCGCTCCTGGGATAACTAGAGGAGCACGAGGCAGAGGGTTATTTGGTTGATCTTGGTCACATGTCGGAAGGCCCCTGCTTTATTTCTGTTTTTTATTCTTGCCCCCTGGCGGCACGGATGGTGCAGTGGGTAGCACTGCCGCCTCACAGCAAGGAGGTCCTGGGTTCGAATCCCCGTCGGCCGGGGCCTCTCTGTGTGGAGTTTGCATGTTCTCCCCGTGTCTGCGTGGGTTTCCTCCGGTTTCTTCCTCCCACACCTGTCCAGGGTGTATTCCTGCCTTTCGCCCAATGTATGCTGGGATAGGCTCCAGCCCCCCTGCGACCCTGATCAGGATAAGCGGGTTCAGATAATGGATGGATGGATGGATTCTTGCCCCCTTGTTTCAGGGTAGCTTTATGTTGCCAGTTTGCCGCGGAACCTTTTCCTTATTTTTACTACTAGTGGTTACCTCACTGTCTGTGCGATCCTCTTCGCAGTCACATTTCACAAAAGCTCCCTTTTCACGTTTGTCCTCCGGATCCACACCCACACCCTTACACAACCAAGTACACACCTCCTTAGTGTCAGTCATTCAGCAGAGGTAGGGTGCATGGAGGTATGGCTGCTGGCTATTCTATTCACTGTCAAGCACAATCACTCAACATGATACATTAATGATACCGTCCTTCACTAAATGACACACAGCTTTTGCAAATAATTATTTCCTCATTTAGGATAAAAAGGCCCCAGGGTGAGACTTGAACCAATGCTTCTGACTCGCCTGAAGTGAAGGCTGCAAAGACGAATGTTCCTTCCAGGTCCCAGTGGAGCACCTTAGCCCCTCGGCTATAGACTGCCCACCATATATACTATTGGTGGTAATACATCCTATTATTTGCCTTCTTTGTGTTATTTATTTTTCTGAATAATTACTTCTGTCTTGATGGGTTGTGATCATCTCAAGACCCTCCTGGCAGCTTCCTGAGGCCCTCTTTTGGGCTCCGGACCCCCTGTTCCACAGAACCAGAATTTATCCATGCGTGAATGTCCATGCATGGATTTGATGCTGTGGAAGAACCTATGCACTTGTAAATCACTTTGGATTAAAAGCGTCTGCCAAATGACTAAAATGTAAATGTAAAATGTGCTCACACATGCTGCTATATTTTTGTTAAACATGGCATATTTTTGTAAAGCATATTTTCAAAAACAGTGACTTTGAACTTTGAAATTTTCATTTAAAAGTTCCTGCTGCTTTTAGTGAAGTGAGCTGTTTTACTCAATGCAGTTACCCAGCGTGATAATTGTGTAAAAATATGAAAACCCTGCTTTCAATCGGATCCTGACACCTGTAATTAGAGTCTGAATGGTCTGGACAATATCTCACTCACTTCCAACCTCTGCTCCATCTTCCTTTGAGCCACCACTGCTTCTGCTTGATATCGCTTTCTCTCAGCCAAGACTCTGTCCTCTGTCAAGGTGAACAAAAAAAGCATGACACTTTTTTTTTTTTTTTTATTCCAAGAAGTCAAACAGATTATTAATGAAAACTTTATTCAATGATTGCAGTCAAGCAATAATTAAGGCAGGGTATTTGTCACAGAAAATATTTAGAAAATAATTTATTAAATTAGCCCCTTAAGTATCACCCCTTTTCTCAACAGAAGTTTGAAAATGTCATGCCCATAATAAAATGCCTACTATTCTTGAACCAATTTGACAACAGACATGGTAAATGGTTGGCATTTATATAGCGCCTTTATCCAAAGTGCTGTACATTTGATGCTTCTCATTCACCCGTTCATACACACACTCACACACTCACGCACAGACGGCAATTGGCTGCCATGCAAGGCACCAACCAGCTCATCAGGAGCATTTGGGGGTTAGGTGTCTTGCTCAGGGACGCCTCGACAGAGCCTGGGGCGGGGGATTGAACCGGCAACCCTCCGACTGCCAGACAACTGCTCTTACTGCCTGAGCCATGTCACCCCAGACATAATCAGACATAATCCTGGTGTCTTCTGAAAGGTGACCCTTTAGGGTTTGTTTTCCAATAGAGCCAGAATTACTAAAGTAAGTAAGTAAAGTAAGCAAGTATTAATAAATCAAAGTTACAGAAGCTCAAACACAGTGGAAGCGGAAGATTTTGGTTCTCACTGACATAAAATACGGTTTTTGAGGGGATACAGATTATTGTCATGGTGCCTTGTGTGCTCAGAAACAAAATGGCGCCACAGCCAAAACAGTCAAATTCCCTTTCAAATCAGATGACAATGGCACCAAAAATGAGCATTCTGCATAGTTTTTTCTAAGCAATATCGAGGCAGTTTTACAAAAAGAATATTCGGAGATGCCAGAAAGACATATGGGAACTAAATGATAGTATGGGTCTTATGACATGTAAAATACTGTATTTTGCTTGCTAAAGTATAGAACTTTTTATTCTGAAAAAAAAAGTGTTTGCACTAACTCCCACCTGTCACCCTCCCTCTACCTCTCCTTGTGTTCTCCTCAGATAGCAACAGGTGAAGAAGGTTGTAAAAAATAAGTACAATAATCACAATAATATCATCTGGTATACTAATATATTCATTGAGGTCCATTGGTTAACATTTTTGTCAAATACCCAACCCTCATCAACAATTTCAAACACATTCCACAATTTACTTTTTGGTCTCTGTGTTTTAGATTGTGGATCTCTTTACCTCTGTCCTGTATCTTGTATTGACTACCCGGTTTTGGATTTTGCCTGTATTTTGGATTACGCATTGGATATGCTTGTTTATATTAAGGCCTGCCATTTTGTTCCTCATCCCTGAGTCTGCGAATGGTTCCTGTGTCCCGCAACTCTGACACGGAATATGTAATCAGCCCCACATATCTCTGCCCTGTATTTGTGTGATCCACCCTTAATGAATATGCATGAAGGAGAGAAGCACACCTTGCGATGACTTGCCTAGATGACTTGCCTTGCGGTTCCAGCCCAGTGCCCCAGTTTCATACATAAAATGTATGTTTCCTGGGCAGAATGCATCATATAAGCACATGAAAATAGTCGCAAAAGGCTTAGTCCATCTTAGCAGTTAGCACTACTCACCCCTCAGAAGGTTCTCTCGCTGTGTCATAACTTTCTCAGTCCTCCGAATGACTCGCATGTTCTCCTGTTGGTCCTTTAAGAAGGCATCAAGGACCTGGTCAGCCTGAGGCAAACACAAGATCCAACGTGAGCCAGAGAGCAAGATGACTGTGTGACATCGCCAAGTACCATTTCCTTCCATATGTCACACAGTAACCGCATACACACACAGCAACCTGTGCAACACTTTACTTTTATGTAGCATCCATAAGTGCTATATAATGCATTCTAAGCTACGCCTTGAATATTCTGACCAGCTCATGCCAAATGATTTTCAAATGACTTGTGCTTTGGGATTTCATGTCAGTTTCTGCTCTTTATGTACTTGGAGCAATCGTGGGAATTGAATTAAACTTCTTCTGTGTCCCTACAGAAATCACTTGACTGGTCTAATCTACAGTTAAATCAGCATTGGTGTATCAAGCTAATTGGATAACTGAATCAGAGGTAATTTGTGGGAAACAGAAACTCAACTCCTGATGTAAACAGTACCTGTACACCTGTCCCAGGTGTAGCTCTGTAGAGTTGAACTATGGAGTCCAGCTGCTGCCTGTAGGCTACATGCCCGCCAGGTCTGAGGTAGGAATCGTGATTCAGTTTACCCGACAGCTGCTGCAGTAATGAGAGGCAGCGGGAGAGCTCTGCGTTCTCACTACATTTCCCATCATAGACCTCCTTTATCCGCTCCTGTGCACATAGAGTGAAAACCTACAGGATAGTAGATCTCCAGGAACAATGGATGATGTTAGAGGACCTCGTGACAGTTAAGTTAGAAAATATTTGGGGTGTAAGCTCAATGTCTTATGACGACACTGGCACACAGCATGCAGGCACACATACATCTAGCCCTTCTCCGTGAGCCATTTTGAAACTCCAAACCGTACAATGAGATCTTTCTGATAGCGTTCGTCTTCATCCTTGAAGGAGTTGGCCTTAAAGAGCTGGAGTGCCTCCTGCAGGCACACGTCATGAATGGCAGAAAGCTCCTCCTCTCCAATCGCCCCTGTCCTGGGATTCAGGACCACCTGCTCTCCCAGCAGCCGCTTGTAGAGGGCGAAAGACTCCTCGACTGCCGCCGAGTTCTTCATCTGCGACAGTGCTGCCATCCCGTTCTCCAAACACTGCCAGGTTCACCAGCACTTTAAATAAAGAGAGAACGGCCAGTTTTTATTAGAAAATTACAAATCTGTTCACAGCATTTCTGTAATTAGAACCTAAAGGTAGGAAATCACTCTCACCTGCACTGTTTAGCCTGTCCTCAAAAAGAAATTGAGAGCCTAAATGACAGATGTGTATGATCGGGAGAAGGTTAATCCCTCCCCAACAACACACTAACTGCTGTCTATATTAAAAGGGTCTAACCACATCTGTAAATGTACAAAGAAGGAAACAATGTAATGAAGACATCCAACAAAGTCTCATGAAGATGTAGAAAAAACATTGATCATTGATTCTATTCCATGAAATTAAACAAAGAAAGATATTCCTCCCCAAGTGTATTTATGGAATATGTGCCCTCTGTTTTCATAGCACAGTAACATGCATAGTCATGCGTGCAAGAATGATATATAAATGCTTTGTTTAGCCTCACTGGTTATTAAATGTTTAATGTTTTATAAACAGACATAAAAAGTAGAGGTGCACCGATACTATCCGAAGCATCGGTATCGGCACTGATACAGCCCCTAAATAGGCTACTCATAGCTTACTTGGCAAATTTGTCTGTTTCAGATACCATGGCCAATACCTGCACATCCTTTGTTATGTTATTGTGCTGGGTAAAATTGCTTTGGACGGCTTGTCATAATTTGGTCTATTTTCTGTTACATTGGGTATTGGTATTTTTCTAAATCTTCCTCTTCACTGGCACAGTGCTAGTGCAGTGCTGGTACAATGTCCATCTGCTTATTCCTCCGTTGTCATTGTACTTTGAAGCCCGTCAATTAGTGGCTGCGTGTATATGCAGATGCTTACCGGTAGTTGGAATGAGTTCACAAATTGCTTGTATAAAAGTAGGGGAGACTGGAGATGGTTGTCATACGGGTTGGTTGTTACACTGCTTAGATCTCGTTCCACAGAAGACACTGTTCAAAGATTTTGGTATCAATACATTGTTTTTTCTTTCGTTAGGCTACAACATGTGGTCACTAGCTACAATTCTAGCAAAAATGTACTGCTGGGGATGGTTGTCATATTTACTTTGGGGTTGATTGTCACATGTAATTACTCATGTCAAATCTATAGCCTAAAACAAATGTCTATCCCTACGTGTTGGAAATGTTATCGGGTTATGTCCATCAAAGACATATGCTTTTTATCTAAGCAGTAGGGTGAAGTGAGGTAAATTGGACCACTTTTTGGCTAATCGTCTTTCACACCATGAAAATAGCTATGGACACAATGCTGAACTTTCAAATATGTTTTGCCAGGTATCCTCTATCATGCAGTGTTGGAATTATGTAATAAAAAACAAATGCTTTGGTCCTAGAGCTGTTTAAGTATCAGATGTTCCCCTGCAAGACAAGTGTACTGTGATCAGCTAAAATCACCATCTATTCAGCTAAAATGGGCCAGCAAAAACTTCTGAACAATGCATATTCTTTATTTCATTTTTAGTTGAACAAGGCCTCATAACAAGAACATGGGGGGGGGGGGGGGGTGCATGTCTGCAGATACTGATTTGTGTGTGTGAATGATGTGGAGGTGGATCTTTGGGTGTTTAACAATTGAAAATATGGAAATAATGTTATTTATTTATAAAGGTGTTATATCTATACAATACGACAATGTGACATATCCAGGCTTGAATATTTTCAATAATATCTTAACAGGTTTCAATAAGAGGAAGCTTGTTTTATCTAACACATTAAGCTAAAATGGGCCAGTAACTAAAAATGCATTTAATTGAAAAAATATTGCTTTTTTTCTGTGTGAGACCAATCAAATCAGTTTCTATGTGTCATATACTATTGTGGCAACAGTTAGAGATTCTTTGCAGTGACTGACTATTAAATCTTAAAGCGCTAAGATGCCAAAAACCTTATCTGGCCCATTTTAACTGATGGCTCGATTTACCAGACTTCACCCTACCTACTTTATTTCGTTGAAAAAAACACAGATGAGTAAAAAGTGTGACAACCACCTCGGGTCTCCCCTACATATATACGCTGGCCTCCCAGCGTCCACCATCAGACCCCTCCAACTTATCCAGAATGCAGCAGCAGCTCGTCTGGTCTTCAACCTTCAACCTTCAACCTTCCCACCCGCCCCCCCCCCCCCCCCCCCCCTAGGTGCTAGCCTTCCAAGCAGTTAAGGGGTCTGCCCTAGCTTACCTACAAAAAATCATCAGACCCTACACCCCTGCCAGACCTCCTCGTTCGGCCTCCACAGACCGCTTGGCACCTCCCCCTCTCCGAACTTCCACCTCACGCTCACAAATACTGTCTGTTCTGGCTCCACGGTGGTGGAACGACCTCCCCGTTTAGGTCAGAACAGTAGAATCTCTTCCCATTTTCAAGCGCAAACTGAAGACGCACCTCTTCAAGCAGCACCTCTTCCTGTCCCTCCCTACCTCCCTGTAAACCTTAATTGTTGTCTTTCTGTGATTTACTTGTGTATCAGGATGTTTTAGTTTGGCTAGGTAAGCAGTGTTTGATTAGTTAAGGCGTTTGTTCATACATTTGCGTGTTGCGGTATTATATTTATTATTATTTTTTTTTTTATGTGCTTGCTGTCCCCAATCGCATAACATAATAAGTAGCCCACTCGGATCTGTATTCGGTATCGGCCGATCCACTTAATGAAGTACTTAGCTTTTGTTTGGCACATTTGACTCAAATAATATTACATACATCCATATTATGCAAAAACATACAAAGAAACAGCGTCTATAGCCTTAAATCCAACTGCAAGCAACAGATCTGAATATAGCGATTTACCGCTAACGGCTACAGTCCTTGTATCGCGCGGTCCAGAGGGTCCCGCTTTTCCTGCTGATGCTCCAAATGCAAGACTTCAGATGTAGACAAAATAAACTTGCTTTATATGAAAAGGGTTTCTCAATCTGAAAATGAAACCTTTACCAATACCGGGAATATGAAGGGGAAAACCAGCCTAGACGAAACAGCCTAGAACAAAGTGAAACTAAAATAATACCAGATGGGATAGCCTTCATTGCCCTCACAAATCACGGTCATAATGCTTTGTCTCATCGGTGTATGTGTGTGTGTGCATTTGGTTTGACTACAGGGACAGTTTTTGGCAATGCAGAAGTCTGATTGAGAACACAAGTGCAGGTGAACTGCGGGTGAACCAAGAATCCCTCGTGATTCTGAACTCCATTAGGCAGCCTGTAGTGGTGGTGTCCATCGTAGGGATGTACCACACGGACAAAGCGTCAAAATCAAAAGCTTGTCCTGACCTCTGGCGAAGTCAGAGGCGTCCGTCATATCGCTCAGGCTAGCCCAAGTTAGGTTGCGTGATAATTGTATGCTAACGTTACTGTATTTTCGTGGGAGTGTCATGTGATCGCTTGGATGGGTAGCCGCCCATAAATCAGCCTGTGTTTAAGGGTGGAGTTTGAGCGCCCGTAACTTCTGGGAAACACAGGCTGGAGATCCAAGCCAAACAGGTCCAGTGACGTCACCTTTGCCCTTAAAAGTTTTGCCCCATATTTAGGCAACGGTTACACTGATGGTAATTTTAAAAAGCCCTACACACAGAATTTAAGCATTTAATCCAAATAACTTCAACTGAAACTAGTGTGACAGTTCTCCTTTAAGCTTGTGGCCTGATTCCTATATAGAACATTGGTGTGTTAGCTGCAAGTCACAATTTAGCACCGCTTGCGTTGTTTCCGATAAGAAATAGGTGAATGAAATTACCTTTTCCATGTGGAAACACACAGTTCATATCAGGTGTATCTCAACATGTACGATATGATACCATCTTATCTCACATAATCTCATCTTTATTTATGAATGAAGTTTTTATTAAATTGATTGTTTCATCTGTGCACTACAGGCTCTCAGTTTGTGGATGGACAGAACCCAAAACTGAGATTATGTGACTGTATTCACACAAGCTGCTATACTTTTGATATGTATTACTATTTCATAGAGAATCTATGGGGTATTGTTAAGAGGAAGATGAGAGACACCAGACCCAACAACACAGATGAGCTGAAGGCCGCTATCAAAGCAACCTGGGCTTCCATAACACCTCAGCAGTGCTACAGGCTGATTGCCTCCATGCCACGCCGCATTGATGCAGTAATCCCTGACCAAGTATTGAGTACATAAATTAACATACTTTTCAGAAGGTCAACATTTCTGTATATATAGATCCTTTTTTGGTTGGTTTTATGTAATATTCCAATAATTTGAGATACTGGATTTTCATGAGCTTTTCAAGCCGTAATCATCAAGATTAAAACAAAAAAGGCTTGAAATATTTCACTTTATGTGTAATGAATCTAGAATATATGAAAGTTTCACTTTTTGAATCAAATTACGGAACATTTTTTTTTTACTTTTCCACAATATTCTAATTTTTTGAGATGCACCTGTACATTCTGAGCCAGGCCAGGTGCTGAATGGCCCTCAGCAGCCAACGTACATATGCCCAGCCCATACACATACAATAATTTACAAGACTGATGCATTCAAATGATCCATGTAATCTGTAAATGTAGACAGACATGCCACATAAACCTAAGAATTTAACTTTCTCTTTTTTTACCGTCATGACACATGCACACATTTTTTGAGCCACAACTTTTATTTTAGATTTTTTCATCAGGGAAGAAAAAAACAGCATTTACACATGCAGGTACCTCCATTAGCATTTTCATTTTATGCCAGAAAATGAAATGGTCTACTCGTAAATGGTTGAATTACATATTCGACTTCATGGAAAGTGCACAAATAAGTCATACAGTACTATCCTATATTCAATAGCAATGCAACACAAACATTTGTTGGGTCCTCTTGTGCACTGCAAATGTGCATAAACACAGAAAAATAATGAACCGCGAACAACACCCATGTTTCAGCCACTGGACTCAGGACAGGACACAGACTCCTCTTCTTCTGGTGTTTCTCTGCGAGCCGATCTGATCCCGCAACTGCCGGATCTCCGCTTCCCACTGTGCGGCCTTCTGATTCTGTCCTTCATCCATCAGCGCACGCTGCTCCTGTGTGAACACACATGGGAGAACATGCGTTTAATCTTCCTCCTTTTATCGCCTGTTTGACTTTCAAGGAATACACCAACATTTCGGGAAATATACCTTTTTTCAGACTTACCCAGACTTAGGCAAGATGTTCAATTTCATTTTCATTTTTGTGCATTCACTGGCTCGGCTTCCATGTTAGCATAACATGTTAGCTTAGCATATAGACTTGAAGCCTATAGGAGTCAGTAGCCTAGTGGAAGACCAAAGGATACTCTGTTGTGTGTTCGGCATGTAAAGTTCCAATCGTCTAACTTCTCCCAAAAACAACGTCTCTCATTTAAAAAAAAGGATCCCGCACATGTATTTCAAATACACATGATACCTTGTGTAAATAAGACAGCTGCGGATGTGCTATAAGGTTTATTTCTTCACCACAAGAAGTAGGTTACTGACAAAATGTTGGTGTATTCCTTTAAAGACAAAGTGACATTGGTGGAAAAAATCAATTTCTTTGTTTCTGCATTCTGTGTATATCGGTACAGTAGTGTACCTGTGTGTATATTGGTACAGTAGTATAGCAGAGTGTATATTAGTACAGTAGTGTGTACCTGTGTGCATATTGGTACAGTATTGTTTCTGTGCGTTCATTGGTACAGTATTGTTGCTGTGTGTTCATTTGTACAGTAGTGTACCTCTGTGTATACTGGTACAGTATTGTTGCTGTGTGTCCTTTTGTACAGTAGTGTACCTCTGTGTATACTGGTACAGTAGTGTACCTGTGTGCATATTCATACAGTAGTATAGCTGTGTGTTAATTGGTACAGTAGTATAGCTGTGTGTATATTGGTAAGGTAGTGCATCTGTGTGTATATTGGTAGTGTACCTGTGTGTATATTGGTACAGTATTGTGGCAGTGTGTATATTGGTACAGTAGTATAGCTGTGTGTATATTGGTAAGGTGGTGCATCTGTGTGTATATTGGTACAGTAGTACACCTGTGTGTATATTGTGTAGCTGGGCTGGTTTCATACTGTACCCTCAGTCTCTGGTCCATTACTCTCTGGTTTTCCTGCATTAACGTTATCCGATCTCTCTCCATTTTCTCCCTCAGTTGTCTCTCGTTCTCCCGGCGAGCTCTTTCTATATCATTTATCTTTTCTTCCAGGGCCCTCTGCTTTTCTCTTTCTGCCTCTGCTCTCTGCCTCTCCCTCTCTGCCTGGGCTGTCTGCTCTGTGGGACAAAGCAGCACATCAGTGACCCCCTCCATCTCCAAATCCAGTGTTTCTTCACTTTTTACTTAACTTGAATAAATTTGATGCATTCATGACCAATGCACATACCCTTTACTTAATTGAAATAATTTTGTTTCATGGACATTAGTTTATCACTAACACCAGCTCAACTGATTCATAGCGTTTTCTGGCCTAATAGTCAGTGAAACAACTTAAATAACCCATTTCTCACAACCCTATTATCACAGCACAAAACTTTTGCTTGCTATCATTTCTGACCCCCAAAAGAGGACGAACATTGCTTTAGATGGTCTCAGTAAGTCTGCTAATGTTAATTTCCTTTTAGGTTATGAGATCCTGTAGGACCTGAATTACGTTCATGTACTGTAAGTTTATAAGATCATGTCAGACCTAAAATACATTCCTGTACGTTTATGAGCTCATGTAGGACCTGAAATACATTACTGCAAAGTTCCCCTCTCACCCTCAAGACGCCTCTCTTGTGCTGACAGATTTCTATCTGCTGTCAAAATCATTTTGTCCCGTTCGTTTTTCTCCATGAGGTAGTCATTCAAGGCTTCCTCTGCCTGTACCAGGGTAAAGAACATTAAAGACGTGAATATCCAGCTCATTACAGGGGTTGGTACTGTGGCCCAGACACACAACGGGAAGTATTCATTTCAAAGAATTGGATTTATTCTAAGTCATCATTATGGGTACAAGCCAAGCCAAACCCTAAGACTAAACTAAATGGGTCATTCCATGAAAAAACAACCAGAGGTCCAATTTTACTCAAACTTTGTGCAAATGTTATTTATATTCAATAGAGAACAACTTGTGAGTGGAAATTGGAGCTTGTGTCAATTTTGGAGCACCATATCTTCGGCATTAAAGGTACAACAGGTAAGACCAACAGGTTACAAGACCAATCCTTTCCGATCATTGAAAAAGGCTCACTGACATGCTGACTCATCCTCTGCCCGTGTTTATAGTCCTTAAATTCGGGTTTCAAAATATCAACACATTTACAGAGAAAGAGGGGAGGGATAAACAGTATTGTGGTTTGAGCGTGTTTGTTGCTGCTATTCCTCTCTTGACCGTTAATAGTGCGTTAAATTACCTATTGTACTTTTAAAGCAGGAAAAAATCTGAAAACATGTACAGTACTCTGACATGATGTTCTGGAGTGGTCACCCCACACTATGGTTGATATTTCATGGAATGACACAAATACAAAATACATTCTGAACAGCAAAAATAAAGCATGACTGGCTCAGGGACAAAATCAGTCTATCAGTCTATAGGTATCAGCACCTACAATGTGACAACAGATGAGATTTCATGAACGAAACCTTTAAAAGCAGAAAGGAGCCAGAATTTGGGAGGCAAGTGCTGATAAAGTACAGGAGGAGAGCTGGGAGGGAGTTACCTTCACACCTTTGGCCGGCTTGTTTTTGTATAAACTAACTAAATTCTTCAGGTCAGCCTTAAAGCGATTATATCCCCCTGGCTTCATGTAGCGTTCCTCTGGACCCATATGAATGTCGTCTTCCAGCTGGAAGAGCAGAGCTGCGCAGAAATCCCGGGACATATCCTCGTTGTTTCTACACTTCTGGTCGTATTCAGCTTTTACCCGCTCCTGCCAATGACAGAAAGACACACCTGCAGCCAGATAGACATGCACTCCATTCACCAAGCACACGGTCATCTCCATGTTCAATTATGGGCTCGATTGGTTGTATCAGGTACGGTTGAGGTGGAACACATCAAATGCCTGGACCCTGAAGAGAGGTTTGGGAGCCATTGCTTTTGGCAATTGAGTACAGTAAATACTGTCTGTGAACTTACTGCTGGGCTGCACAAAAAGGGCCGATCTGTTTCAGGATTTAATGCCAACTTCTGCACTTTATTACGTAATTAATTCACCAGAAAAACTGCCCTGCACCATAAAAAATCTAATGCATTGGTAAAGTTTACTGTTACATAAAACAAAATCCAAATTCTGATTACTAAGGTCCAGACCCAAGTGATTTAAATATTAAAATGGTAAATAGCATTTATATTGCGCCATACAATTTATGATTCTCATTCACCTATTCATACACACACACCAACGGTGATTGACTGCCATGCAAGGCACCAACCAGCTCATCAGGAGCATTTTTGGGTTAGGTGTCTTGCTCGGGGATACAGATAGAATGGCTAACTGTTCATAGGACAGCAATACAATGCACTGTAAACAACAAAGACCTACATGGCAGAGTTGCCAAAAAAAAACGAAAAATGCTTTGGGGTCATGTGACAGCTGGGGGAACAGGAAATGTTGTGCGAGTGGAAGGAAGTATGGATTCCAGCAAATATTAAGAAATTCCAGAGGCTAATGTTCAAAGACCAGTCCAGACATTGAAGTTGAAGAGAGGTTGGATACAATGATCCAAAGCATATCTCGAAATCAACCATGAAGTACCTCCAGGAAAGACAGATAGAGGTTTTGGAATGGCGACGACAGTCTCCAGACTTAAATATTATTGAAAATCTGTGGAGAGATCTCAAAGCGAAGAATGCAAGGAGACCGAAGAATATTTCTGAGGTAATCTGCCAGGAAGAATGAGGGAAAATTTCAAAAGCGAGAATTGAAAGAATCTTAGCTGGCTACAGGAATCGCTAACAAGCTGTTATAAGTTGGAGTAACAAAATATTAACTGACAGGGTTCCATCCTGGTAACTTTTGGACAGGGCCTTTTTCTTTTTTTTATTGTTTTGAAACTGTAAATAAATAATTAATCTTGCTTTAAAATTTGAAGAAATGTGTCATGTTTAACGTTTTACCATTTATAGGTCAGGTTCGCTTCTGTTCACTTAGATACTAGTTGTTAAAGGCTATTTTCGCAATTTTTTGCACACTACTGTTGCTTTAAATCTAGCTTATAAGAATGGATGATAAGTCCCAGGGAAGTTGCTTCCAGTATACACTTACATGAACACAATTATCATTGTTTATATAAAGGTTTCGGAACATCGTTTATGCATGAGGGTGAGAGTTGGCACACCAAGTAAATCAATTTAGGCCAGTAAAACAAATGGCAGTGTCAAGGGTCGGTCAGCTAACTGTGCTGCATAGTGTAACCTGTGTTCCCAGTTTCATTCCAGAGCTAAATTGTGTTAAAACCACGTAAATCCCAGGTAATGAGCAGGGTCACGGGCCAGGGTAGGATAACACTGTTTTGCCTGGGTCGTGGCTTCATTGTGACAGCAGTTACGCAGAAACTCCACCGAGAAAAAAAAACAGTCCTACACACCATGAGTGCCTCTTGATATTTGTGGTCCTCGTCCTTGAAGGAACGTTTCATGAAGAGCTGCAGTGCCTCCTTCAGGCAGCCGTCGTGAACTCTGGAGAGCTCCTCCCGAGTCTCAGTGTGCAGTTTCACCCGCTCTCCCAGCAGCCGTCTGTAGAGGGCGAAAGACTCCTCGATCGCCTCCGAGTTCTCGATCTGAGACAGCGCGTCCACTGCGTTCTCCAAACACGGAACACTCCCGCACCGAATGGCGTCCACGTACGTCACCGCCAGGTTCCCTAGCACTGGAGGGGTTACAGGAAATGAATGGGAAAGTACTTTCCACATATTCAAAATATATTATTCAACACATTTTAGGTATACTTTTCAGTACTTGGCTGAACAGTTCAACAGTTTTGGTATTTATTGGTAGCAGCCACTCTCCTAGCTGTGACATACTTCCACACTGCCCTGCCTCTGCATGCCTTGCAGTAAACATCAAGCTGGACTCACGTTCATTCAAAGAACAATATATCAACTATGATGTTCTGTGGTCCAGCTTTGTTCAAGGCAATTTATTTTGCCATCCAATTCACCAGCAGGGGTTGCTGCTGCATAATGAGACGAAACTCTGCTATGATTCCTGGGCAACTCAAGAGCCAATTTTGTATCACTCCGAAGGGCAACCGGCCGCAAGTGGACAAGCCCAAGACTCCATACCGCATCATAGAAGTGTTCCCTCCCCATCCCAATTCCATCAAACTTACAGTTCCCGGTGACTGAGATTCCCCCTTTCATGGTCTTCTCCTTGGAACAGCTGAAAACATAGTCGCAGAAAGCAGATGTTTGTTCCACAAATCGAGGGTCCAGTTTTGAATCTGGCAGTTTATCCAGCTCCTTCAGCTGCTCCTTGGAGCCGGGATGGTCGAACACAAAGCACTTCCGATCCTGGAAGTAGTTCCGGATGCATTCCCGGGCATCATTACTGATGATAACTGCTTTACTAGCACCTTTAAGAAAAGAAAGATGTACAGAACTGAAACAGATTTACTGAACTAATCCCTGCTGTAAAATAAAGCTTGAAAATTGAGCTGGTCAAGCTGGTCATTAGTTGGGTATGCACTGTTCAACCATTATGGCCAAGCCAGTCATAACGCTGGTCAAGCTGGGTAGGATCTACCAGCTAGTGCAGCTAGGGGCATTTCAAAACCTGGCTTCAGCTGCTTTTTTCAGCTGGGATGAGTAACCTAACGGTTTACAAAACCAAAATTAAGATTCCCATATTAAAGAAGTTTCAAAGAATTATTTTTTTTTAAATGGTAGCAATGTGTGAGTTTGACAACCAGCATGTGGGTTAAGTTACTGGCATGTCAGTCAAAATTGCAATTGAGGTAGGTTGTGAGGAGATTTCATGATAATCTTGATAGCGATTTAATCAATCAGTCATACTGTTAATAGCCAAATAGTGAGATTCTGGACAGGCTACATCAGCATTATAGTCTACGTTACCTTTTTGACCATTGCAATTTATTATTCCATCAGGTTAACATAAACGTCAATTATTTCAAAACAATGTACAAAGTAGAATGCTGCTGTCAAAGACATTCGTGGAGGTTAAGTTAAAGGAGCACTGTCATGCTCATTTCAGTTGAGATTATTTGATTAAATGCTTAAATTATGCGTGTAGGCCTTTTTAAAATCACCATCAGTGTAGCCGTTTCCTAAATATGGGGCAAAACCTCTCAGGGCAAACACGTCCAGTGATGTCAAATATCATGTAAACTAACTTGGCTAGTCTGAGTGATATGGCAGTCAGCATACATTATAAAAATATTGGGGTTACTTGGGGTTGACAGTGTAGCATCAGGTTGGGAAACTGGGCTTTCAACTGCCAGGTAGTAGGTTTGAATTCCATGGCATTCAAAATATGACACAAAGTCTTGCTGCAAGAATGTAACCACAGGCAAGTAAGGACAGATGCCCCATTTTACCATTTTTTAGCTTCAGGGAGTTCTCCAGGTACTGGTCAGCAGTGGCAGCCTTTCCATCGATCATCAGCTCCAGAGTGAAGTCTCTCACAGCCCAGACAAAGTTGGGGAAGAAACGGACATAGTCGGTAGTCGTATCTTCCTCCTTCTCCTTGATGGACTTCACCTTGATGTGCTTTGTTAGCTCTGTCACATAGCTGCAGAGTTATTAAGGAAGGGCCACTGAAGTTGCATGTGCTGTAACTGCAAATGATCATCCGCAACTTGTTTATGGGTCATTGACAATAACATATTATCACGTTCGGTCCTGTTTTACACCAGGTATCGTGTGTATTTGAAATAAACTTTTACATTTTTCAAATACAACAGACTTTTTGTGAGAATTGTTTTCGGACCTTTTAAAACTACCTTCAGAAGGTGCGCGGATCACTGCACTCATCCAGCAGTAGATGGAAGAGGATACATGTTTGTTCAGTGGTTATAGTTCTTCTCTTTCAAGGAGGTAGGCTATAGGCTTCAAATATTTTTGCTAAGCTGACACGTTATGCTAACATGGAACTTGGGCCAGTAAATGCGCAAAAAATGTTTTGATTTTTTTTGTTTTGATTAGTTGTCCGCCAAAACAATCGCAGAAAAGAAACAGGGAATTATAAAAAAGAGACAATCCCATGTGACCTCTGAGACAAAGACCCAGCCATACAATTAATTACGCTTCTGGGAGAAATAAAATATGTACTGGTACCTCCCACACGTTATTCCCATTATATCTTGGCAATAGTGAAGCTCATTGCAACGTTACATCTCACATTTAATTCAAACAATGGATATCACCACACGCAGTGAAGATATTCAATCCACTAAACACCCATTTTTAAAAATTGTGCAGCCCCCTATGGAGATTTATTCAACCAAAAATGGATGCATTTTGGAGACCAGATCAAATTCCCACCATAGAGGCAGAGTGAACTCCCTTACCCTTCAAACTGGGTTCCCCTCTCACCTGCACACCAAAAACATCCACCTTTTATGGTTTTCTGTTTCTTTTTTTGGGGCTATAGATGTAGTCCGGCAGGTTAGAGACAATGGCTGGTTATCAATGTCACAGCTGCCAGTTGGATGTGGCACAAGACAGCAGAAGGCATTAGTGGCAGAAAAGGATCGCTTATCAAAAAAAGCCCATCAAGAATGACCAAAGGGGAAGAACAACAACAAACAACAACCGCAGATAAAGGAGTGCAACTGTTAACTAAATCAAGAAGAATTAAGTCCAATCACTGCTTATCATCATTTGTACACAAACTTTGTACTAACCATTGATTAAACTCCCCACTCACTGACGACAAGAGATAGACCCACAGCCCAGCAGGGTTAAACTCCACACTCACTGCCTATAAGAGAGAAACCCACAGACCAGCAGACAGGCTTCTCCAGGACCCTGTGATGCTGGTATAGCATACGTATAAAATATTCTGAACCCGTGTTGGCCTGGTTTTACATCCTTCCTTCCCTCTATTGATCACTGGGCCATTTCCACTACATAGTAATATGTAACTGTTTCTTACCTGAAGCACTTACAACAATTCATTACATTACATTTAGCAGATGTTTTGATCCGAAGCAACTTACACTTGATTTGACTAAGCAGGGGATTAACCCCCCTGGGGAAATGTGGGGATAAGGACCTTGCTCAAGGGCCCAATAGCTGTGCAGATCTTTTAGTGGCTAGACTGGGGATTGAACCACCAAACTTGTGGGTCCCAGTAATGTGCCTTACAGCTACAGGCCGCCCACTAGTCACAACAATTACACCAACCAGTAACATAACTTTAAGTACAACAGCAGCTGCGAGAGGGAAAATAAGATTGTGGCGCAGAATGTGGCAAATGGACACTGCAGCCTCATCTCTACATATGTGGTAAGTTTATGTGGTTGGTCGGATACTGCAGCCTCATCTCTACACATGTGGTAAGTTTATGTGGTCAGTAGGATACTGCAGCCTCATCTCTACATATGTGGTAAGTTTATGTGGTTGGTAGGATACTGCAGCCTCATCTCTACGCATGTGGTAAGTTCATGTGGTTAGTAGGATACTGCAGCCTCATCTCTAGACATGTAGTAAGTTTATGTGGTCAGTAGGATATTGCAGTCTCATCTATACACAAGTGCTAAGTTTATGTGGTTAGTAGGATACTGCAGCCTCATCTCTACACATGTAGTAAGTTTATGTGGTTGGTAGGATACTGCAGCCTCATCTCTACACATGTGGTAAATTTATGTATTTGATAGGATATTGCAGCCTCATCTCTACACATGTAGTAAGTTTATGTGGTTGGTAGGATACTGCAGCCTCATCTCTACACATGTGGTAAGTTTATGTGTTTGATAGGATATTGCAGCCTCATCTCTACACATGTAGTAAGTTTATGTGGTTGGTAGGATACTGCAGCCTCATCTCTACACATGTTGTAAGTTTATGTGTTTGATAGGATATTGCAGCCTCATCTCTATACATGTAGTAAGTTTATGTGGTTGGTAGGATACTGCAGCCTCATCTCTACACATGTGGTAAGTTTATGTGTTTGATAGGATATTGCAGCCTCATCTCTACACATGTAGTAAGTTTATGTGGTCAGTAGGATATTGCAGTCTCATCTATACACAAGTGCTAAGTTTATGTGGTTAGTAGGATACTGCAGCCTCATCTCTACATATGCGGTAACTTTATGTGGTTAGTAGGATACTGCAGCCTCATCTCTACACATGTAGTAAGTTTATGTGGTTGGTAGGATACTGCAGTCTCATCTCTACACATGTGGTAAGTTTATGTGTTTGATAGGATATTGCAGCCTCATCTCTACACATGTAGTAAGTTTATGTGGTTGGTAGGATACTGCAGGCTCATCACAGCTTCATTGTTGATGTTGCCCATGCTGTTGTAGATGAACGTGCTGCTCAGGAGGACAGCCAGGGAAAAGATCCAGATGTCATTCTTCGAGTCTCCCTGTTAGAAAGAACTCTTTTCAGGATTAGGAAGAACTTGACGCTTTATGCAAAAAATTATCTACTCATGAAAATGTTGTTGAAGTGCAATCTTAACTGCAGGATTTGATGTGATTATCTAATCAGCCAATTGTGTGGCAACAGTGCAATGCATACAATCATGTAGGTACGGGTCTGGAGCTTCATTAAATGTTCACATCCACCATCAGAATGGGGACGAATTGTGATCTAAGTGACTTTGACCCTGGAATGATTGTTGGTGGCAGACAGGGTGGTTTGAGTATCTCAGAAACTGCTGATCTCCTGGGATTCTCACACACACTAGTCTGTAGAGTTTGCAAAGAAACAAACCAAAAAAAATCCAGTGAGCAGCAGTTCTGCAGACAGAAACGCCTTGTTAATGAGAGATGTCCGAGGAGAATGGCCAGACTGGTCAAAGCTGACAGCCAGGTGACAGTAACGCAAATAACCACACATTACAACAGAGGAATGCAGAACACGATCTCTGAACACACAACGCATCATAACTCTTTAGAAGCTGAGGAGGGCTGCATTAATATATTCTGGAAAAGCGAAAACATAGGGGGGTGATGATGTCATAAAGGCAGGCGTGCCCTACCTTTTCAACGTCCCCCAAACCCTCAGTGTCCAGCAGGACCAGAGTTTGGTTATCTCTATGAGGGTGGGGCACACACCACATCCAGATGCCCTTCGTCTCAGCCTGGACAGTGGAGCCCAAGGAGAACCCTGAGAACACAGAGAAAACCCTGATACACTAGAACCCAGAAAATACACAGAGATAACCCAGAGACACTAGGACCCTGAGAACAGGGTCTATATGGGCCATATGAGATATGAGAGTGTTCATTACCTATTCTTGATTCTAGGCTTTTGATTGCATGTTATTGGTGTCAAAATGAGGCCCACAGTTGTGCCAATGACAGTACAGGAAGTCATTATGAGGCTGATAAATAAGAATTCTGGAATTAAATTCTGGGGGAGACCCGGCTGGGTACATCCCAGTTTCGGTCATACCTGTCTGCTTCCCAGCCAGTCTGTTCATCAGATACGATTTACCCGTGCGGTACATCCCTACGATGGACACCACCACTACAGGCTGCCTGATGGAGTTCAGAATCTTCAGGGCTTCCTGGTTCACCTGCAGTTCACCTGCACTTGTGTTCTCAATCAGACAGACTGGCTTCTCCATGTCCACAGGATGTCCCACCTAGAATCACACACACACACACACACACACACACACACACAAACACACTAGCTCATTTCTGCCTTTCAATCTGGAGATAAGTGAATATAGTGCCTAAAATGTAACCTGCACACCTAAATATTAGTATTTAGCAAGGTCTCCTTCTCAAATGACATATATTTATATTCATACTAATGTGAAAATCCCTTCAAAATGTGTAAGTTAGTACCCCGAAGAAGTAAGCCTTTCATTTACATTTTCATTTGCATCCTCAAATTATCCTCAAATTATAATTTTTAACCTTAAACTGTATAACTTTCCATTCATAAATCAAACCCCAGTTTTCTTGGTTCTTGTCATGGTTGCCTCACATAGTTTGGCACCTTTTGAACTTAAGAGAGGGTGTTCCTGACAGATTCATGCTTCCCTCATGTAGCCAGTAATTGCTGACTGCACGAGGAGTTGGTAATCACGGACAGGTGTTGGTGATCTATATAAGCCCAGTCTTTCCAAGACTCTGGGCTTTTGTGTTACAAAGAGGTAGTCGGGAGACCGGAATGGTTTTCAAATTAATTTCAGGAACATCTTTTGTTTTTGAGCGAAGGATTTGGGGAACCTGTAGACACACTGGTCGGGTTTCTAGTTTAGGGTCTCGCTGCCTAACATTTTTGCAGTTTGATATCTCTATCTAAAATCTCCTCTCACCTTTAATGAGCTTGTACAGTGTTAGCAGAGCTGGAGTCAGCTAGTGAATGTCGTGTGTCATACTCTTTAGTT
Organism: Conger conger; assembly: GCF_963514075.1. Taxonomy (NCBI): domain Eukaryota; kingdom Metazoa; phylum Chordata; class Actinopteri; order Anguilliformes; family Congridae; genus Conger; species Conger conger. The sequence continues at coordinate 21,816,208 of NC_083765.1, forward strand.
ATGCAATATGCAAGGTATACGGTAGTGGAAAGACAGGTAAGGTTTTCAAAGTAAAGTGAATCTTGGATCTTCCAGTAGCTAGGTAACCAAGTTTGGTCAGATTACTAGCCTGGAGACTCGCCGACTGATATTTCGGCCGTTTGGTCTCTCTACCTTAAATTCTCTCTTGTCTTCGGTGTATCAGCTGTTTCCCTTCTAGGTTAGCTGGAGGCGGAGTCTGCCATGCGTAAATACTTCCTTTGTCACTCTTTTCCGTTTAGTCATTTACCCAAAGCACACGTTAGCCAGAGAACTGTTTTTCTCTTATTCAAATAGAGACGCAGAATCACCCTTTAAATTGGGCTAGAGTTAGAGACCCTTGGAGCAGTATGTGTGTTTAGCAGGCGCACTTGTATGTCTCCAGCATGGTCAGTTGAGCCGATGTGAGTGTCAGGTGAATCTCTGTGGTTTTCTGATTTTCCTAAAAATCAAGTGGTGTACATGGTCGTTGGAGTATTGCCCCTCTCAATGGAGAGCTTTGCGAACTCGCCAATAAGCCCGGGGTTCCTTGTCTGAGAACTCTGTCGCTGTTTAAGTACACTTCCCACCTGTTTATGTACACTTACCACCTCCCTTCTCGTAGGGGAGCTTTGTTTTCGCAGTTTGCTGGGGAACCTTCTCCTTATTTCATTGCACTTTATTAACTAGTGGTCACCTCACAGTCTGTGAGTAAATTAAAGATCCCCTTCACAATCGCACCTGGCACTCTCTCACTCCCCCTCACAGTTGCGCTTGGTCCTCCAGACCCACACCATTACAGTTATATCATGTACTTCAAATTAAAATGAGGGTTCTTTCAATTAGTAATTAAAGGTATAAACGGTACCTTTAATGACGGACTGTAGAACATAGTATGAAAGTACCATTATGTGTAAACTTACACACTAAACACATAAATACACACTGAACATAAACACACAAACACACACACTGCTCACCGGTATTTTGCCTGCTCCATCGGATGCAGAGGCCGCTCTGGGTCGATCTGCCGGTGCTTCTCTCAGTGGCATCACATTTTCCACCACAGGTTGTTGCCATTTTGTAGGGACCTCTTGCTTCTTTACGGAGAACTCTTGCCACTTTGGAGGGACCTCTTGCTCCTCTGTGGGGACCTCACGGTCCCTGGACAAGACCAGGTCCAGCTGGATCAGGGATCCTCTTGACATGCTGTCCACAAACTGCTCCAAAATGTCTCCCAGCTCTAAAGGAAGACAGCACAGTCACAACAGGACCCAACATCTGCTCTAAAGTTACGTTTAAAAAAATGCAAGTTTCAGTTTCTTCACTTTGGCATTTCTTACACTCTTCAACACCAAACTGTACTGTCAAATACATAATTCTTTTTTTACTGAGCTTGTTGTCTGGTAATTGGAACCTATGAAATACTTGATAAAAGTGCAAAAACCGCCTTCTGGTCATCTTCGTTGGCTCAATTGCACCAAGCCCAGAAAAGTATTTGAATCCAAAACAATGATTTATTTCACCCAGGTCTGGTGGCCACCATCACAAAACCTATGGAGAGGGGTGGGGGGATGGGTTCCCTGGTTGTTAGTGTGCCCACCTCTGCCACTCAGGGCTTGATAATCCTGGAAGACTTTGGGGCTACTCCTGGAGAAGCTTCTTTTCAGGACATAGGCCTGCCTGAGAAAGCTGGGCTCAAGCATACACATCGAGATCCCCTCCAAAGGCTCGGCACCATCCTGAGGGTGGCAGAAAGTAAAGATCTCCATCCTGTCCCGGGAGAAAAGCTTACAAATGATGCCGGAGGGAGACTGCAAGTCTGGCGAAAAATAAATAAATAAACAGATTTTAAAGAGGGATTTATTAGCCTATCATGCCACACAAGTACCAGAATGTTTTGAGCCCCATCTTTTAAAGTTTTCCATTAATCTATCAGAATGTTTTTATCGGCTTGCTTTATTTTGGTTTACCTATTTGAAGTCACATTCATAATATGTAGAGAAACAACCTGATTGTGAATGATGGTGAAAATAAATAGAACTGACTTGTCAATCATAGCAGTAAGTACACTCAGCTACCGGAATACCTTTGGCGTCATTGAAGACAGAATCTAAGAAGTCCTCGGGCACCAGCTCCACGTCTCCCATCACCATGCCCGCGTCAAAGTCTCGTACACACCACACAAACTTTGGCAGGAGACTCTCCCCTGCCAAGCCAATGGCAGGCAGGTTAACCTGATTGGTCAGCGTCGTTATATGACTGTACAGTGCTTGTTAAGGAGCTATAGATGAAATCAGAATGTTTGTAAAGAAAGGTCGCTAAGATAATTCCGGGTGGCCACACACAGCTGTGGAATGAAGTAACATTACTTCAAAATCGACTGAACCAGAGCTGTGAAGAAACAGTTAGCTAGTTAACGATGACAAAATCTTGGAAACAATTGGACTGTAATGCCAAATGTAATCAGGCACACAGTGGACTGGGCTTTTTCTGATTCTTAAAAAGGAGAATAACACAGATTCTACAGTCTGTTTACAGGAGGTCTCAGTTTTGACAGGTGCTTGGCACAGTCGATGACAGCTGACACAGAGACACCTGACATAAGTTTCAAAGTGTCAGAAACATGGGGGGGGACTTCTGATCGTATTCCTTGTGTCCTTCATAAATGTTGTTGGCAGCTAACATTAGCCAAATAACACCAGACGCTCATAGGCGGTCATATAGAGAAACACTGGGATGATAACTTTACAAACATGAGACAATGAAACGTTAAATCCGACCTTGCCTGTTGTAAAACAAGTTAGCTAGCCAACTAGTTTTGGTGGTAACATTTGACGAATAGGGATTTCAATAACACTAGCTAGCTAGTTTGCACTGATTATTCATGTTAATGATGTTGGCTAACTCACGTTAGCTAGCTACATGGTTAGGGGGGTGCTGACAGCTAAGGTTAATGTTATTCTAAAAGTATTATTTATAAATTATTTTTGTATTCCAACATTGACTTTACGTGTGACACGGAAAACAACTTTGGAGTTCTCCAAAACCACACCCCACACTCAGGCTTTCAACAGGGGTCCACACATGAGCTGTGACCATGGAGATGAAGCTTATTCATGCCATGCGGAACGATAAACATTTGGCTAACAGTTTGTGCAAAGCAAGGCAGAGGCTGGCCCTGTTTAAAATGACCCATTGACCTAATGAAGCAATTGTGCATTTAAGTTATTTCTGTTTCTTTGTTTTTTTTGTTTTACTATGAAAGAGTTCTATGTGTCATTTGAGCAGCAAATATATTAAAGTACAGTTAGAATTTATATATTTTATAAATTCTATTTTATATGGACATGTATCCTAAAGGTTGCCTGTTCAATCCCTGTCATTTTGTCAACACTCATTTTGTCCTTGAACAAGATACATAACAACAATGGGCCTCATGCAAGAACCATACGTATAAACAGATATGTTCTTAAATCCCTTAAATCTCTTCAAACAAACCTCATCAATTTCCTCCAATTTAAGATTTTTCCTTCAATAGGAACAACATTTACGAGTGGTCTGACCTGTCATATGAGTCATGTAAACAAGAGCCTTGCAGTGCAGGTCCAACACAGCTTGTCTGGCACAACAAACTCAGATCTTTCTGATGGAACCCACCTACAGTACCATAAACAGTATACTGTATTATAACAGACATCTTCATTTAGGACAGTTGTCTAAAGTTAGGTGCTCTTATTGATTTTGACGTGTCACACTCGTATGAGTGTGAAAAACAGAAAAAGACTCAAAGCTGAGTAAATTGCTCTGAATGGCATGGTAGTGCAGTGGATTGTGCCGTCACCTCACAGATAGGAGATCCTTGGTTTGACCTCTCTCTATGGAGTTTGCATGTTCTCCCCATGCCCACGTGGGACTCCGGGTATTCTGGTTTCCTCCCACAATCCAAAGACATGCAGGTTAGGCTACTTCAGTGGCGGGGATTAACAGGGTGTTGCTGTAAATCAGTATGTGTGCTCAGAGAACCTATCATGAGTGGTTTTGAGATATTAAAAGAAAGACTTTTAAACAGTATTTTTGTGTAAACTTCACACATAGACTTAGTGCCCTATAAACAGCATATGTATGACACCAACTCATTTTTGTGAAAAGCTTCAGATAGAACCATATAATTCTAAGGTTGCAAATTGCATTGAATTTAAAATGTTAAATCTAAATGTAATTTCCGTGTCCAAGTCAGACATTTGGAGGAGGATACAGGAGCTGGTCCAGGACGTCCGTACTCACAGGGCCCCAGCTGTTGTACAGGAACACGGAGCTGAGCAGCACCGACAGAGTGAAAATTGGGCAGGTAAATGCAGCAGCTTCAATATCCTGTGAATTAACCACAAAAAAAACCTTCAGTCACCCGTTAATAAACCACAAGCACACCTTCTATCACCTGTGAATTAACCACAAACACACCTTTAGTCACTGGTTACATGACCATTATAAATCCCTTCCTATCATTGAAAAAAGCTCACTGACATGTTGACTCACCCTCTGCCAGTGTAATCCTTAAATTTGGGTTTCAGAATATACAGTTGACGAACCAAAACATTGTAGAGCTGTACAATAATTCAAGCCCATTGGTTGAAATTACACATCAACAATGGCAGAGTCTGCAAGCAAGCGATCCTTAGATCCTGTGTCGTGTGCATTGCGACAAATCTCGGGGCGTGTTTAGCTAAACCTATATTTGTCTCAAACTTTGAGTTACAGTTGCATTGTTTGTGGTTAACTATCACATCTTAGATCTTAGTTATATAGCCAGCTAGTTACATAGCCAAATAACTTGCTTGCTCATAATATAGTTGGTAAGCTAAAGTTAAAACTTAAAAAAGACAAAAATAGAAATTGTGTTGTGTAGCACAATAAAGTGAACATTTCATAAAGTCAGCATCAAGTCATCTGTTTAGCAAACATTTTCTTACTAGAAAACCCTGGAGCGATTGGGGGGTTTCAACGTCAGTGCGTTCACAGAGAAGTACAGATAAACTGTATTGTGATTTGAGGGTGTTTGTTGCTGCAATTCCTCTCTTGACCATTACAAGTCCGAAAGTACCTAAGGTACAGTACTGTGCAGAAGTCTTAGGCACCCTAGACTTTATTGCATATATGTTTATTTTTGTGTGTTAGCATAAAATAACACATTTGAGATTTCCAAATATTCATTTTCCAAAATATAAATTTTACAGAGACATTTCTGTATTTCATTAAAAAAACTAACATATTACTGTAAGCAGCTGACTACATTTTACATGAAAAATTGATCAAGGCTGTCTGAGATCAGAATCAAGGAGCCAACCAAAGTCTGCAGAAGAACTGTGGCAAGTTCTCCAACATGCTTGGAACAACCTCCCTGCTGATTGTCTCCCTGCTGGCAGCATTGGCTATCTCAGAGAAGTGATGCAATTTTAACGCCGAAGGGTGGCCACCAAAAATATTGATTTGATTCAGTTTTTAAAAGAATCTCATCTGTACAGAATGTTACCCAGGTGCCTAAGACTTTTGCTCCTGTTCCTTTAACAACCAAAGTAAAAACCAGCGCATCACTGGCAGCATGGATGGCAACAATACTAGCTGTTGCAAGGCTGATTATCGACCGATAATATCGGCAAACCGATCATTTAGACAAGTTGGCTTAATCTGGCACTTACCAGGTCCTCCTCATAGCCCTCAGTGTCCAATAGGATCAGGGTGTAATATGGATCCTCTGTGACTGGCAGAACCCACATATTGATGGACAGTTCTTTGTGATTGCTTCCCTTGGAGACTGAGAACCCTAGAGGTCAAAGTGACATTACCATCTGTTATTCCACCACAAGCTTATCCTACGACCCATGACCTGAAGGGAAAACCTACAATGTAGCTTTGGTGTAGGCCTCCATTGAGAGGCATCCATTAAAACCGCTATATGTGTGGTGTGTCAGTGTTCTGCAATAATGATGGTGAAAACATCTGTCCATGCATAACACGGAACCATGGAATGTGCAACCATGGAATTTTTGTGTTTTGAAATGCAGCGGGCAGCATGTCCTCTTTATTTTCTCAGGGACAGAAAATACATCCAGAAAATGTATTCCTACAGAATGTTGCTATTATTTTTGGGTTTTTATTATTTTGACCATGTTCTTACAATGTTTTCCAGGCCAGCACAAACAAATGTGTGATATGGATCGCTTTACTATAGCAAGTACTGTATGTGTAGACAATGTGAAAAGGGCTACCCAGTTAAATATGAATATCATACATATTTATACAGTGTAAGAATAAACCAGTAAAATAATAGTAAAACTTCTGCTGATAGCCAAACAGAACTTCCAATACATGGCATTAATATTAAAATTACACTAAATTTTGACCGTGGCGTTACTATTGACCCAGACCTAACTTTTGACACGCACATATCCAGAGTGGCTTTTTCTGTCAGCTACGAAACACATTAGAATTAAAATTGGACACTTCTTATCAGAAGTTCCATGCTTTTGTTACATCTAGGTTATATTACTGTAATGGCCTGTTATCTGGCTGCCCTAAGTCCTTGCTAAAGAATCTCCAGCTTGTGTAGAATGCAGCCGCATGCATCTTGACTAGGACTAAGAAGGGCAAATCCATCAAAAGATGAAGATGGACCAAAAACAAAAATATTATTGTAGAAATTATTGAATTGATGTACTAAGATTAGAAGTTACTGAAAATGATAGATTTGATCCAAGAGGCCTCTCGTATTTTTCATGTGGCCCCACAAATAGTGCCACTTAAACGGCTCCACTGCAGCCATCAAACCTCAGCTAGTTTGTGAATGTACAGACAATTGGTCGGCTCATCCAGAAAATGTTATTTTTCTATCTCAAAAATAAGTCACTCATCATCCATTTTTACTTGATGTTTTGGCAGGGAACAAATGTGTTAGGTAGCTGTGCACACCTCAAAACTATCCAATTTGTAACGTCAGTCACAACGGATTTTCCCAGACGTATGAGCATATTACTCCAGTGCTAGCTTCGCTGCACTGGCTACCTATCAAGTATAGGACAGGTTTTAAGATTCTGCTTTTCTTTTAAAGATCTGCATGGACTGGCACCAGCGTACACAACTAACTCCGTTCTCAAGACGTAGGCTACCAGGTAGTCAAAATGTAACATATGGTCTTGATATAATTTATAGTGCATAACTTTTTTATAGATATTTTATTTATTTATTTTTGTATAGATTTTTTTTTTTTCAGCAGTAAATGTCTATTTACTGTTGACATTGAGTCATACAGACCATGAAAGCAAATACATTATTACGTAGCCATGAATGCAGCGGATGTTGTTGTTTATGACTGGCGAACGGTGGCAAGCTGGCTAGTAATGAACAACTCCGGTATTATTTTCATCTTGCGTTTAAAAGCTAACAAGCTACATATATTTACGATGAATTTGGCATTAAGACATGCACATTTCGATTTACGACTGATATATATACACATATACTCGGTTTAATCTCGGCCTCCGGCACTCATAATCTCAGGAGAAATCACGGTCAGCTGTCCCGGGAGCGTGTGTGAACTATTTGGACATGATGTTATTAAATCGTCACCTGTGCTGCCCGCCAGGGCATTCAGCAGGAAAGACTTCCCGGTCTGGCGAGGTCCAAAGATGCTCACCACCCGAAGTGGTGGAGGAAGTTGGGACAGGGTCCGAATGGCCTCGGGGTTCACCCGAATCTCACCGTCCCGTGAACATTCAACCAGCTGGATAGGACCCTCCAATTCCATTACTGTTCCGCCCGGCAAAATCCCTGTAAAACCGACGAATATATATTATTCATTATCCATTATCTTGGTACCGGCACGACAAGTCTAGTTTTAAACTAAAAATCAGCACCCCACGGAAAAACCCACCCGCAAACATTTGAGAAACTGTAACATTTAACTGACTTACCGTCACCGTGAAGTGCAGTTCTTGTGTTCCGCGACTGGTCCGCTCCTCAACCACACAAATGAGAATTGTTCCACCCGGTTAGGTTGTCAGCTGGCAACAAAGTGCAAGTTTAACTGCAAGCACAAAGAAGATGTGTTTTCAAAGAAGCTGTTGTTTTTCAAACGATAGTGAAAGTGAAAGTGGACACAGGATTTACTATAGCAAAAATAGTTTTTCATTACAGTATGAAGCATACTGGGTAAAAGCAAGGCAGGACAATTACAAAATCATGTTAGAAAAGAATGAGCTTTTATGCCCCAAACCTCCTGAAGTAAAATGGAGGTACCTGTCCCTGATTGGGTGACAGGCAGACAAATACACATTATTTTGCATGCATATGATGTGATCAAGGAAACCAAATGGTCATTGTCAGCAAAGCAGACAGTAAACCTTGATCAAATGCATATTATTTGTGCTCTGTAAATTAGCCATGATGTCAGGGGTTCTGGATACTACAGCCTTTGCAGGAGGCGTAGTAGAGTTAATCTGTCTGTAATCAAGTTAATTTCCTATAATTGTCTGGCTTTCTTACAGGCCACACTGGAGAGTTCACACTTGACTCACATTTACATAGTATTCCTTGACTTTGCAAAGATTCAATGACTTGGGAAATTTCCATTTCTGCTTCCCTGGGATACTTATACTGCCGCTGCGGTGGGGGGGGTCAATGCCTTGTACATGTACTTCCATGTTTGTTACTCTGCCACAATCATGTTTGTGCCTAGCCCAGACAGCATCATGTCACATTAATACTTCAGCAAGCATTTTGTTTTCTGTACCCAAAAGCATAGGCAAATCATATGCAAGCACACCTTTAACTCTAGCTACTGCATGCCTGTCAGGAATAATCACACAAGCCCCCACATCTGCTTCACTCTTCCAGAGAGTTTGATTAGCAAGATCAACAATGTAGTTATTGTCCTTCATAACATAAGATCCAAGGATTGAGTCTTCATGTGTTTTAGACATCCAAATATTTAGTAACACATCATCACAACCAATCTGTACTGTAATAGGAATGGATTGTGCTGCCTTAATTACACCACTACCAACTCCAATTAACTCTGTGGTCCTCCCTGTGGTAGGGAAATGTAAGTGTGTTAGGGTGATTGCAGCACCTGTATCTACTAACTAATTGTCCTGGTGGCCTCTAACCGAAACTTTAATACTAGGTCTGCCAAATTTATCCGCTTTCAAATCACCCATTTTATGCACAGAGGCCAGACACCCCTATGGTTTCAAATATGCATTGTCAGATATAACGTTAGTGTTCTGTGCAACTGCAGAATGCGTTTGCGCCATTTGTTTGAACTCATGCAGGATTTTATTTATCTCCTCATAGGTCAGAGTTGGAGCAGAAGGAAAGATTTCTGACCGTGTTACAGCTTTGTTTATGTTATACAGCCTTGGGCTCTGCCCCGCAGCATCGCCACCGCTTGACCAGCAGGCCCTTTTAAAATGCCCAATCTTACCACAGTTGTGGCAAACATCTCCCGACATCTTATGACCCTCATTTGTGACAACAGAACCTATTTATTAATAGGGGCACTATGTGTAGTTTCGTACCAACTAGACAGAAGACTACAGACATCAGCAAAAGTCAAATTGTTTGCTTTTTGCTTTTGATTTAATGCAAGCTTTGTTGCATCATTTACTATGTCATCATATTGTTCCTCTACAAACACACCTCCCATTTAACCCTGTAAATCTAACTTCACTGCTGAACAGGTCAGAACAATATATCTACCGTGGACAATATACTAACTGTGGTGGTTTACCTCAAGGACACAGGATAAACATGGGATACCCTGCTGGTACTTTTTCCAAAAAAGTCAATTTCCTCTACAAACACACCTCCGGTTTAACCCTGTAAAGCTAACTTAACTGTCTAAGTCTCGAATTTACTCCTAAATCTGTGCTATTTTTGCTCACAGCTGACAAATGCCTTTGCCACAGCTGATAAATCTCACTTGTTATCCAACCATAAGTTTAATTATCCACAGCGGGATAATGCAGAAAACCTGTAATACTTACAAAGGTCCCAAGGAAAATTTGTCGAAAGAGGGAGTGCGATGGAGGTCCAGTCTGTCTTGTTTCCTTGCAGCAGCAAAAGGCCCATCTTTTCTCTGTGCAACAAACAACGTCCTGGCTTGGTGTGGCTGTATGAAAGTTTGTGGATTCTTTGTTGATAAACAAATTGAATGGTGTCGATTGTCTTGATGGAAAATATAAAGTTCTCCAATCGTCCCCGCTTTTCATCCGTCGCTGGCTCGCCAATAAATTCAGGAATTGGGTCTTTTATGAAGTAAAACTTGTAATCCGATATTCAGATCAACAACAATTTATTAATATAGTAAAAATAGTCTTTAATTACAGTGTGAAGCGTACCAGGTAAAAGCAAGGCAGGGCAATTCATGTTTGAAAAGAATGAGCTTTTATGCCCCAAACCTCCTGAAGTAAAATGCAGGTACCTGTCCCTGATTGGGTGACAAGCTGACGAGTATACATTATTTTGTATGCATATGATGTGATCAACGAAACCAAATTGTCATTGTCAGCAAAGCAGACAGTAAACCCCCTTGATCAAATGCAGATTATTTTGTATGCATGTGATGTGATCAAGGAAACCTGTCACGTTTCAGGTCTGTCTCGCCATGTTTTATGTTTATTCATGTTGTCTTAGTCACGTAGTGTCTTATCATGTATTATGTTAGTCTAGGTTCGTCATGTTGTTTAGTTTATTTCTTGTTACGATTTATTTTCTCGTCATGTCTAGTTATGTTTCGTTACGATTATATTACCTGGTTATGTTGAGTGATTATCGTCTTAGTTTCGCTTTGTGTTATGTTTCGATGCATGTTTATTGTTACGTTAACTGGTCGTTGTCATGCATACACTTTTACATGTTTTTCCGCAAACCTTGCGTTCCGCCTTTTCTCTCTCTCTCTCTCTCTCTCTCTCTCTCTCTCGTTCTGTCCTTCACTCCCCTAGTGTTTCTATTTGTCTATTTACTAAAACTACTAACGCTAGATCAGGATTGGGTAGAAACTAACAAGACTAATCATGTGTTCATGTTACCTTACGTTTCTCGTGCATGTCATTTACTAATTTACTAATGCTAGGGCAGGATAGGTTTATTACTAACGATTACTAATCTCCTTGTTAACTTGTCATCCATCGCACCTGTTTTCCATTTCCTTGCTACGCTCTAACTAATTGTCTACACCTGTCTACACCTGCATTTATAGCCCAGTCACGCTACTGTTCACTGCGAAATTGTCTGCCTCTGTTTACCACGCAACTCTTGAGCATTAGTTACTGTTTGATTACACGTTACGATCCACGCCTGTTTACCGACCATCGATTATTGATTTCTGTTTTGTGACCTTCGTTTGTTTCTTGACTACGTCCCCGCCTACCGTTTTTGTACTTTTGCCCCGCTGATTGTTTCATGGTTTCGACTCCCGCTTCGCCCACGACTACGCCTCTGCCTGCCGTCCGCCTGTTCATCTGCCCCGCTGACAGCTCTCCTGCTACCGGACCTCCCTGCACGCCTACCGACTACGAGATTGCCTCTTCCCTCGGCACCGTGCTTTTTTGTTTGTTTTTTATTTGTTTGGCTGGATCTTCGTGTATGGACTTTGCTTGTATTGACTACGCTCCTGGGACTCGTCCCGAATAAAGCCCTAACGGGACTTTATTTTACTATTGTTTCTGAGTCGTGCATTTTGGGTCCAACCCCCACGCACCCGTCTCAAAACCAAATGGTCATTGTCAGCAAAGCAGACAGTAAACCCCCTTGATCATTCAATATGGGCTTTCTAACCCCAATTGATCATTTAGTATGGTTGAGGTATTAGGTGACCATCCATTAACTATTCCAGGTCAAAGTGCAGAGGTGGCTGGCAGACAAACTACATGAAGAGGGTGGGAACGCTGAGTTTGACAGCGTGTGTGAGAGAGAGCTTATTCTCCAAACGAAGACTACGTATCTTGTTATACGAACATAGTAGTGAGCGTTGCGAGCATTGTTGCACACGCGTTGTGTCTCAGGTGGATATTTGTAAATTCAGCAAGCTTACTGATAGCTGATTCGCTTGCTGCTACCGATAACAAACTGGTATCGTTTTATAACTGTATTCTTCGCTTGGATAATAAGCAATAGTATTACAGTTTCAGTGATCGCTGGTCTGCAGTGCAATTTGGGCAGCTACTTGTTTATCTCCTTTTATCACCTTTTATCTCTGTACGTGTTGAATCATGCATGTTTAGCTCAACCTTTATTTGTCTCAAACTGAAAGTTGTAGTTGCTTCGTTTGTGGTACACTATCATATCTTAGTTACAGTGCATCCGAAAAGTATTCACAGCGCTTCACTTTTCCCACATTTTGTTATGTTACAGCCTTATTCCAAAATTGAATAAATTCTTTTTTTTTTCTCAAAATTCTACACACAACACCCCATAATGACAACATGAAAGAAGTTTTTTTTTTTTTAACTAAGAAATCACATGTACATAAGCATTCACAGCCTTTGCTCAATACTTTGTTGATGCACCTTTGGCAGCAATTACAGCCTCAAGTCTTTTTGAATATGATGCCACAAGCTTGGCACACCTATCTTTGGGCAGTTTCGACCATTCCTCTTTGCAGCACCTCTCATGCTCCATCAGGTTGGATGGGGAGTGTCGGTGCACAGCCATTTTCAGATCTCTCCAGAGATGTTCAATCGGATTCAAGTCTGGGCTCTGGCTGGGCCACTCAAGGACATTCACAGAGTTGTCCTGAAGCCACTCCTTTGATATCTTGGCTGTGTGCTTAGGGTCGTTGTCCTGCTGAAAGATGAACCGTCGCCCCAGTCTGAGGTCAAGAGCGCTCTGGAGCAGGTTTTCATCCAGGATGTCTACATTGCTGCATTCATCTTTCCCTCAATCCTGACTAGTCTCCCAGTTCCTGCCGCTGAAAAACATCCCCACAGCATGATGCTGCCACCACCATGCTTCACTGTAGGGATGGTATTGGCCAGGTGATGAGCGGTGCCTGGTTTCCTCCAAACATGACGCCTGGCATTCACGCCAAAGAATTCAATCTTTGTCTCATCAGACCAGAGAATGCCATGTGCCTTTTACTAAGGAGTGGCTTCCATCTGGCCACTTTGCTGCAGAGATGGTTGTCCTTCTGGAAGGTTCTCCTCTCTCCACAGAGGAACGCTGGAGCTCTGACAGAGTGACCATCGGGTTCTTGGTCACCTCCCTGACTAAGGCCCTTCTCCCCCGATTGCTCAGTTTAGACGGGCGGCCAGCTCTAGGAAGAGTCCTGGTGGTTCCGAACTTCTTCCATTTACGGATGATGGAGGCCACTGTGCTCATTGGGACCTTCAAAGCAGCAGAAACTTTTCTGTACCCTTCCCCAGATTTGTGCCTCAAGATAATCCTGTCTCGGAGGTCTACAGACAATTCCGTTGACTTCATGCTTGGTTTGTGCTTCGACATGCACTGTCAACTGTGGGACCTTATATAGACAGGTATGTGCCTTTCCAAATCATGTCCAATCAACTGAATTTACCACAGGTGGACTCCAATTAAGCTGTAGAAACATCTCAAGGTTGATCAGTGGAAACAGGATGCACCTGAGCTCAATTTTGAGCTTCATGGCAAAGGCTGTGAATACTTATGTACATGTGATTTCTTCGTTTTTTATTTTTAATAAATTTGCAAAAATCTCAAAAAAACTTTTTTCACGTTGTCATTATGGGGTATTGTGTGTAGAACTTGGAGGAAAAAAATGAATTTAATCAATTTTGGAATAAGGCTGTAAGATAACAAAATGTGGAAAAAGTGAAGCACTGTGAATACTTTCCGGATGCACTGTATATAGCCAGCTAGTTCCATAGCCAAATAAGTTGCTTGCTCATAATATAGTTGGTTAGCTAAAGTGAAGACTTCAAAAAGACAAAACATATAAATAGTGTTTGCAGCAAACTAAAATCAACATTTCATAAAGTCACCTGAATTGTACTGCAAGGTTCTTTGGGGTCATACAAATATACAGCTGGTTTGACAGTCCCGGGGTTGCGGATACTTAATGATCATTTGCATTTCTATTCATTTAGTAGGTGAATATGTTGATGGGTGGATTCAATTCACTTAAGTTTTATTTCTATAGTACTTTTTACAGAAGACTGTCACAAAGACACTCTACAGCATAGCAGAAGCAGAGTAGCAGAAGGGCAAACACCAGACCTGAACCCCCAAAGAAGCAAGCATGTGAGGTAGAAAAAATATTTTAAAAAACTCTAGTGGGGAGAAGTCATATACATTTGCATTCTTACATTTTTGTCATTTGGCAGACATTTTTAATCCAAAGCGACTTACAAGTGCATAGGTTCTTCCACAAGTTAAAGCAACACATCCATAACTAGTAAAATACACATGAAGTGCTCTTCTAAACATAGTCATCATAAGTTTTTTTGTTTTTTTTGGGGGGGGGGGTTAGACAAGAGGGATAGGGAAATTGGAAAGGGGGGGGGGTGTCAATCAGGAGGTAGGACTAAGGTACAGTTTGAAAAGGTGTGTTTCTAGTCTGGGGGGACCCATCCTCCAAAAAATTAAGTTATGTACTGTAGCTCCCTGCACAACCTGCTCGTAAACTTAACCAAACATACACATAAAAGCACAAGCCCCTAAACAACTTCACTTACTGAATCTGGGCTTAACTTGTGGACCATAGACCACACAGGTCATGTGGTATTTGAAACAAGCCGTGGATAAGACTAACGTTGCTTTTAAGCGTTTGCTTTTTCATAATAATCTTCAATGGAAAATACACACAATGTGAACTGTTTGAACAGCACTTTTGCGCCAAACATCACTGTGCCCATCATCATGATAGCATCTAGTCTCTAAAATAGGTAAGCACAAAAGTTATGTAAAATAAATGAACCAACAACAAATACTGTATATAACAAATATATTAATACAAATATAGAATGAAAAAAGGAGAGATGCATGTTATTCACACACACACACAGACACAAAACAGTCTACAACACTACAACTAGGTTACTATGTATAATGCGACACTATGATATCACAGAGGCTACAATTTGAAATTTTCTTACAAAAAAAAGGAATGTAGCCTATATGTATTTTGTTGAATGTTCTCTCATATCGATGCCATATTTACTGGTTTCTTGTATCTGAATTGGTTGCTGATATTTAGGTGTAAACAAAGACCAGCACACCCTGCGGCTCTCCAGGAGTGTGGACCACTGCTCTAGCCGATAGGCTACATGTCTTTTTTTCTTACTTTCGAAGCTTTTAAAACTTTCTGTGCCTCTGCTGCATGTCAGAATGTGGCAGAGAAAATGGCATCCGTCTCATTGTTTGTCCCCGCGTCCCCAGGGGACCGGGTAGCTCTCTTCGCCTGCGGTTGTGTTCCTGCGCTCTAGCCTGAAATGCTTCACGTCTGGAAGGAAGTCGTTCGAAACGTCGGCGCAAGGCGGATCTTCATTCCCGGGTGGGGACGCGATTTTTCGCTCCTTTGGCGAGTTGATGGCACTAGCCCCGACCTCAGACCCGTTTTCTCCAGAATTCTGGCTCCGGATGTCTTCGGGTGGTCGGGGGTTCTTGCGAGATATGGACGTCCAAAAACGACCGGGTTGGCAGAGCAGCCAAGGTAGAGGATCACCTGTGCGAAGATGAGGAAGACTGCGTGAGGTTTCGATGCGTCGCCGTTGCGGTGCCTAGCCCAGACCCACGCGCTCAGCTCTGGCAGCCATGCAAGCGCGTGAATGACACTGACGCAGGCAAGCGTCAGGGTGAAGCGCGCGTCCTGCTGTCGGTTTTGTGCGTCGTTCATCCCCGGTTTGGCTCGCCTGATCGCTTTTGAGTAACACGCAACGGTGTATATTACAGGGATCACATAAGAAGCCACCTGGTAGATCTTACTGAAGACGTCCATGAAGTTCAACGGCGCACAGTTCCACGGCTCTGAATCTTGCCTGACCCACGGCTGCCAGCGTGAAACTTTTGGCGACCAAACAACAGTGATGTAACCAGTCCGCCGTTTTACAAACGGAGCCACCAAGAGTCCACCGCTGTCTGTAATACGTCACCGCCCGAAGAGGAACGCAAAGAGATACAATCAAGTCGATGGTACTCAGGTTAATGATTAGCGTACTGATGGCGGATGCGTTCCCGTTTCTGAAGTGGTGGACGAGAACAACAATTATGGTGAAATTCCGAGCCAATCCAATCAGGCAAATTCCTGCCAAAATAACAGTCAATGTGACTGCACTTTCCAGTCCTCCGAAAAGTTGAACTCCACCGGCGTAATCAAACAATTAACTATTAATCATCGCAAATTTCCCGGTTTATATGCCTACTTGTTTTAGACATCGGGGGAATTCCCCCTTGCTTTTCGTTATAGTTCTGTATTATTATCTCTATTATTACATTGTCTTGATGATATCCGCGCTGGTTTTATCTTAATCCTAAACTGTCTAAGAACCCAGTGGTGCTGATAAGCATGCCTTGAGCGTCTCCTGCACCTGGATATGACAGTTGAGGGGGAGGGAGACATCCCATTATATGCAGCCGCCAACGTCGTCACCGTCTCACGTCACCCGTTCATTTTAGATCGTATTGGCAGGTATTACATTACATTACATTACATTACATGGCATTTAGCAGACGCTCTTATCCAGAGCGACGTACAACAAACTACAAATCAAACACAAGAACAAGTGCAAAGAGGACCTGAGAGGACAGTACAGTTCCGAGTTCCTAGTGTAAACATACAGATAATCAGAACCCTTGAAGAGTACAATCAACTTTCAAACTAGCATACCACAGTTGGCAGCTAGAATACAACAATAGAACAGCCAATAAAAAACAACAATACCTATACAAGTAACAATATCTATACATAAGTGCCATTACAGTCTAAGGCTAATCATGGTGGTGAGTTGGGGGGGTATTAATGCAATTGCCTACCTTGAGATTGAAAAAGAAAGTAAGATCTTATGTGGCATACGTGCATTCGAGTTTGAAGCACATTTAGACTCGATTAGAAAATTAGTCTCATGAAAAACACAAAAACTTGATCAAGGCTGTCTGAGATCAGAAGCAAGGAGCCAACCAAAGTCTGCAGAAGAACTGTGGCTTCGACATGTTCTCCGACATGCTTGGAACAACTTCCCTGCTGATTGTCTTAGAAAACTGCATGACAGCGTTGGCTATCTCAGAGAAGTGATGCAGTTTTACACCAAAGTGTGGTCACAAAAAATATTGATTTGATTCAGTTTTGAATTATTCCGCCAAATTAGTAAAATGTAATGTAAAATGTATAGTACGTTTATTTAGGACCTTTCATTTAATTATTTTTGTAAGAATCTCATCTGTATAGAGTGTTATACAGGTGCCTAAGACTTCTTCACAGTACTGTATAAGGCAGGATACCGTGGCACAGCAGAATGGGTTGCATGTGCCCATGTATGGTATTCCTGGGAATGCCAGAGAAGACTTGTAATGCCCATCTTCAGGTTGTAGATAATCTGGCTGATGATGCCACACTTTCAGTTACCGAGGCAACCACAAGCCTCCAATTACATTCAAGCCCCATAAGCCAGCTTGGTACCAAATCATTTATGAGCTCAAATTTGACTGAAACAAATCCAGAGATTGGTATATTGGCTACTCGATTGCGTGACCTCATACTCTCCTGTAAATGAAAAGAGGGATGTAGCAATTCTTTCCAAATGGTTGTTGTATAAGAATACTATAGGTATGGCAGACAGATGTGTGGTTGATCCTGTGAAAACACCACTCCTGGGTTAAATACATCATTGTTTTGAATTAAAATACTTTTCTACGCTTTGCTAAACTTGGTCTGGTGTACTGGAGCATAAGAAATGATCAGTGGAAATATTAAAATGCAAACCTCCCTTTCTGGTCCTCTTGGTTGGCTCAGTTGCACCGGGCAAGATCAATCGAGTACAGAACAGTATTTGAATCCAAAACAATTATGTATTTGACCCAGGTTTGGAAGTCACTGTTCCAAAGTGTGGAGTATGGGATAGAGCTTGTGCCAGGGCTGACCATGTCAGACAGCCCCATAGGGGGTCAAATAACTAAATAAATGAAATAAATAATTTGTTATTTAGCAGACACTTCTAGCCAAGTCGACAGCTGATTACACTAAGCAGGGGACAATCCCCCAGGAGCAGTGTGGGGTTAAGGGCCTTGGTCAAGGGCCCAACAGCTGCACTGATTTTATTGCGGCTACACTGGGGTTTCAACCACAAACTTTCCAGGTCTCAGTCAAGTACCTTAGCCACTAGTCTACTGGCTGGCCCACATGATTGGCTATAGTGTCTCCTGGACAGGAAAGGGTTCATTCCGTGGGATGAAAGGAAGCTCTTTCCAATCGCATGTTCTTACCTCTATCTTTCCTTTCCTTGCCTCCCTTCCTTGCTCCCAGCTCCACCCATCAGAGGAGGAAAGGAAAGGAAATGAGGAAAGGATGCAAAGGATAGAGGAATCGAGGAAACATTAATTCAAGCAGTTTGAAGCCACATCAGTCACAGACATGGCAGATGGGGAGAGGTGGAACCACAGGTCGATCATTTGTACATTATTTCAGTTAAGAATGTGTTATGTGTGGTAATTGTGACATCACAATTATAATGTTCAGTTTAGAACATCACATATTTTAACCTTAAAGGGTTAAAATGAGCATTGCACCCTTGACTCTCTCCTCTGGCTAACCTGCTACAGAGCTGCTGCCGGATCACTCTAGCCCACTGGAGAATAGTGCTACTCCTCTAGATTTGTGTTTACCCCCTCCCGCCATCTCTCCACCCCCAAAGGTTTTGACCAAACAATATGAGTTCAGAAAAGAGCTCAGAACACGGCCCAATACTCGCCCCAAGGATTGCAAAGGGTTTTTACTTGAATTGCGTCCAATTGATAAAGTGCTTTCACATCTCCAGGGATGGTCTCAGAAAGCAGCTGCCTGTCACTTTCAGTTCTGTCACTGGAGTCTCTAAGGCATGAAATTCACTCTGAAAGGAAAAAGAGGGATAGAAACATCAAAATATGACGTTGTTCCGGTCACCCAAATCCCAGTAAAAACACATTTCTGTGCTTAAAACAGCATACATTCCTGTTTATTATTATTATGATTCCTTTTTTTTTGTATTGCGCTATGTGTACATTTTGTAAAATAACAAGGATGCCAGTAATTATCCTTCACATTCTTATACAGAGTGACTTACATTGTGCATAGACCCATTTCTATATTTAAAGGTACAACAGGTAATTTCAGATTTCTAACAGTCAAGAGAGGAATACCAGCAACAAAAACCTTCAAACCACAGCACTGTTTATCCCTCTCCCTTCTTTGTAAACATGCTGACACTGAAACGCAATTGGCTATGGCAATTAGAACCAATTTTCAACCAATGAGCTTTAATTATTGTACAGTTATACAATGTTTTGGTTTTGTTATGTTTTGTAAACTGTATATTTTTAAACCCGAATTTAAGGACTATAAACGCAGGCAGAGGGTAAGTCAACATGTCAGTGAGCCTTTTTCAATTATAGGAAGGTATTTGCAATGGTCTTGTAACAATGTTTTAACACAAAAATATTCCCTATTGTACCTTTAAAGGAAGCCACTGCATTTGTGTGCATTCTGTAGATTTTCTCGTGTGACGAATGTTTGCTTGCCCTCTAGTGGAGAGAAATAAACACACGGGCATTCTCGCAGGAGTGAGTGAAGCAGCGGGTGAGTTTGTGAGTGAATGCGTGAGTTTGTGAGTGAATGCGTGAGCTTGTGAGCGTATGAGCTTGAGCGTGAGTTAGCTTGTGGTGAGCGGGTGAGCGAGTGAGAGTGAGTGAGAAAGTGAGTGATTGACAGATCATTGAACATGCTGTTGACCCTCACAGGCTGAAGGCCTGTGTTTTTGTTTTGTTTCTCGCATTTGTAATCTCGACGTACGCGTGTGTGACAAAGCACACGGGCTGGCTGAGTGAAGACGGGTACGTGCTTGGACGGTTTCTCAAGCTAAACATTTTTAAGATACCCTTTCAATATCTCAATATTTCATTAGAAAGATTTAATTGTGCTGTTATAATATTAATTTATATTTTGATAAAAATTACATTTAATGTATTTGTTTTCATAAAAGCGATACATACATTCGGTATCAGCGCTGTAATATAAATTACCACTAGATGGAGACAAACACTACAAAACTTCACTGCATTCAAGCAAATGCTCTGCTATACAAGTACATCATGTGTTCAGCTGAAATGCAATATCCGCCCAATTTTTGTTCTGACCTTTGTGTTTTGCATAAACAATTACATTAAAAGGAATGTAATAGAATACGTTGCAGGTGCAAACATAATAATAATGTCTTACTTTGCTGACGCATTTATCAAAAGTTACTTACAGTTGATTAGACTAAGCAAGGGCAGTTCCCCCCAAGGGCAATTCCGGAGTGCTGCAGGAAATAATGTGCTTCTCTGAGGGGTAGTGATACAGGAAGTCATGTGCTTCCCTGAGGCGCAGTGCTACAGGAAATGCAAAGAAGTAAAGCAACATATGTACCAACCGTGTAAAATAGTCCAGTAATTACTGGCATGGCAATTTTGTAATGAAAGGGATTTTAACACCGTGCACACAATGGTCTTCGTTTTGCCTGTAATATTTGAGCTCGTCATTCCCCACAAATGGCACAGTGTCCATGGCCAGTTGTCCACACAGTTTGCAGAAGTTTCTTCGATCAAAGTTAATTTATTCAATCAAAGTTCACATACCTCTTACTTTCCAAATATGAGAATGTGTCCTTCACAGTACTGGGCATGATTTGGTAAAATTGATGTTTGGCAATAGGCCGCCTACTGCATTTTTTGTCAGTTGCCCAAAAAAATACGAGCGTTTTGCGGATTGATTAAAAGAAAATGTGAATTTGCAACCAGCGATTCAACGCTGGGATGGTGCAACCCCCGGAAATGTTTTTTTTTCCTCTGTAGATTGAAGGTGAATTATAATTCTTGCTTTTATGCATACACAGCAAAATAATCTGGTATCCTATCGGTAGCCGTGCAAATGAAAAGAGCTTATCCTGATGTTGGCCCGGGGCGTGATCTTCTCTTATTTTATTTCCTCCATTTGCCAATTTAGCTCGGCGGAATAAGGACGCCACTTAAACCATGTGACCAGTTGAAATAACGTCGGAAAGGTGGTGCCGCCGTGTTTGGGAACAGGAACGGGGGCACGCGCTAAATGAAAGAATAAAATGAAGAGTTCTATTGGGAAGCGATTAAAATAAATAGAAGCGAACCCAGATAAGACATCCGCCATTTCCTCACCTATTTAACATTCATTGAATTGAATAATCCGTGCTTATTATCGTAAATAGTCTGCATATTTACCCTGAATATGCTAATTTAAATTTGCTGCCAGCGTTTCCTGACTTAATAAAAATATGTGTTTATATATGAAGAGAGAGAGGGGGGCGGGGGGTGCAGGGGAGTGGGGGGTTATACTGCTTATTGTTTCTACTGCTTTTATTTCTTTTGCTCAGGGCAGTCCAGTTACATTTCAATCAAAAGATTCATTGAAAAGTCATTATCCCAAACTAACCGCTGATTATTGGCAGGCACTTTGCATAGAAACGGCGTTCTTTGCTAAGGGCAGAAATTACCGCCTTCTTTATCTGTCGCTTTTAGGGGAAAATAATGGACAATTTATCATTAATCTTCTAAAAGAAATATTAACAAGTTAAATGTCTTTCTCACAGTCGCCCTGTGTCCTACGTTCTTAATCGCTCCATGTCGCTCTTGGCTACAAACCTTCGTGGCTGACCATTCTATCCAAACGAAAGTCTTTATCGTCTCAAATAAGGACAAAAAGTTGTCAATGGATAGCCCAGTGAACCAACGAGTACGGCGCGAAACTCTGCTATTATTTATAGTTGTGTCAATTTCTGAGTTTCTGTTAATTAGTCATACAATCACGCAAAAGGTCTTTATTAGGGGAGATTGGGGATGGTTTAAACAATGGGTTTGTTGTAACACCATCAATTCGGCCAACAAGGGAGGAGAGGTTTTATGACTCCATGGGCGATTTTAGCGCTTGTTTGTCATCTCAGCCCCTCTAAAAATATCCCCGGTGTGCGTGTCCTGGAGGTTCACTCACTGACAAGGGCAGAGAAGAATCATAATAAACTCTCCTGTCTACTCAGCAATGATGGTCCTTCCCTCTCCCTCTTTTGCAAGAATGTAAACGTAGGTAGTCTACCTTGTGAATAGTGTGGAATAGCCACCAAATGTTTTGATCACCACTTGAAAAAGTTAGTGGCACCAGCCACTGTGCTGTTTTCTATCAAAACTGTTGATTATTTCCTAAAAGCCAAAATATCAGAAAAAGAAGTCAAAGTGAAGAGTAGAAACAGGAGACAGGGATTTTGAGAGGGCACAGAGAGAGTAAGATCGAGAGGAGCCACTGAAAGACCGCACAGGAGCCAGGTGATCATCAGGTAGTCCATTTCTCTTGTATCTGCCCACCTCCCATACAGATGTATGCCTACAAATGACAAGTTAGGCTATAGCTGACTGATTACAACAAGGGGTGTTGAAATAAGTAAGTGAATTTTGTCCTTAAAAGCCTGATAAATTGCTTAGATTGTTAAGACAATGACCATCTCTGTAGTAAGAAATACATTATCTCTGATGGTAAGATAATTAAGACTATATAGACTCCAGTCTGCTGTTTCAGTTTCATAAAAGGCCCTATTTTGTCCAAAATTATTGCCTAAAATGCCACCAGAAGTGACATTTAAAATGTTATTTTCAAAAAGAAATTATCAGGGTGAGCGTGCCCCGGATCCCCCTACCTTTATTTGTGCTAGCTTCAAACCCACATGCCAAAATAACTGATTATGTAATGGCTGCCCAGGTTGGGGATGGTTATGACACTTAATTCTGATTTTGGAATTTATTTATTTCTCAGCATACCAAGGCACTGGTTGAGGAAAACAGTCTCAGTAGACACACTAAAGCACTACATGGGTAGTCAGCTGAGAGTGCGTGCACGCACACACAAACACACACACACAAACACACTGTTACAGTATGTTGTGTTGGAAATCATTTATATTTGGATATATTATGTATTATATATTTTTGGGGTGACGTTAAAAAAGACATGTATATTTGTAAAACTGGGAAATAGGAAATTTCATGTTTAAGAGTAAAAGTCTTTATTCATCTGTTTTATAGAAAATAATGTAATAGTGTGTGTCTGATTTAAGCATTATGATTAACATTCTGTTCCCCTTGAATCCATTCCCAGCTAGTGTTACAACTCACCCCAACTCACTTCCTATGTATTTACCTAGTTATGGATGTGATGCTTTGACTTGTGGAAGAACCTTTGCACTTGTAAATCGCTTTGGATTAAAAGCGTCTGCCAAATTACTAAAATGTAAATGTAAAATGTAGTGGTGTAGGCACTCCTTGTATTTTACATTAACTCATGCATTCTGTGATATTGCAGCTGATGTAGATGATGAGTTTAAATTACTATTTGTGTTTGTAACAGACAAATGTGGGTATCTTATATCAAAGTTTGAGAGCTGTAGCATAAACACTCATTGGGTTATACCTGTTGGAGGAAATCTTGTTACAATTGTCCCTGGTATCCCGTACAGGGTGATCAATTGCTCTAAAAACACTCAAAAATCAACCAATGGCAAACTGACATATTTTGCAGCACTTCCTATAAAGATGTCTTCAAAGTCCCTCAACAGTCCCACACCCCTAATTTTGTTTGTTGTTCTCTGTTTTTTAACACTAAACACGTCCACGGATTTAAGTCAAAGGGGAGATTTTTAATTCCTAGAATTTGAAACCGAATACACTGCCCTCAAATATTATCACATATTATTCCAAATTGACAAATAGAAGGAAAATGTCCTAAAGTATTAAATATTGTAATGTATAAGAAATTCTAAAGTGATATTATTAGAGAGTTATAGTTTTATCTGTCTAATCTGCTGTCCCTTCAAGGACATTACAGTTACTGTTGATTAGACTGAGCAGGAGACAATCCTCCCTGGAGCAATGTGGAGTTAAGGCCTTGCTCAAGGGCCCAACTGCTTTGCAGATCTTATTGTGGCTACACCGCGGATTGAACCACCACGCGTGTGGGTCCCTGTCATGTACCTTAACCACAACACTACAGGCTGCCGCGTCCTACGCTATGGGCTGCCCCAATAAAAATATATTATTGCAGTAATACAGTATTGGCTGCTCCAATAAATATTATGCTGTTGGAAGTCTGATGTAAATCTTATGCCGTTGGAAGTCTGATGTAGTCTAGGTCTTATGCCGTTGGAAGTCTGATGTAAATATTATAGGCTACAGTTGGTGTGCTAAAGTAAAACTTTGTGATTGTGATTGTGATCCCTTCATATCGATACATATGATACATTGATCCGTCTGGAATGAATTATTTTCTTCTACTTTTTTATTTACTATGAGTTTCTATTGGCTTTTTACAAAGGATTATATCAATATTAGCCGTTCCGGGGCATTCCGGCCCAATGACAGCGCAAACCTTTTATCAACAGATAATTGTAACCGACCATGAACACATTATTCCGTTCTTCATTTTAAGCAATACTTTCCGCCTAATCTAAGAGAAAACGATTCTGTTTATTTAACGGCGCTTCTCAAATAGTCAGTCAATAAGAAATAATTGGGGGATTAATCTTGCGAGGCGCAAGGACGAGGGGTTGGGTGGGTGGGGGTTGCAGCGCGTAAAAGCGAAGTCATCAGTCATTACCCTCCTGTCCGAAGGGCGAGTGTAAATGACTCGCTTGGCATTCAGAAGCGATGGTGCCCGCCTTGGGCCTGTTTGGACAGGAATCAATCATGGCCGAAGACCGCAATCAACCAGGGAAGACTGGGAACACGGGGAGATTAAGCGGTTCCCTCATGTTGACAAATACCCTCCCAAAATCCCCTCTATTAATTCTGTGCGTCTTTGGCTTTGACACTGTGGTTGACTTTCCTGGCTGTGAGCAGGTGTTGTAGTTTCAGGAATATTGCTAAATGTAAAGTATTTTCCATTTTGGTTTTCGTAATAATTCATATACCAAATATGCATAAGACCACTAGTGAAAATGCTTCTATTTTGCATTATTTTCAAATTTCATACAAATGTGTTCATTACAAATTATATTATCAGAATACATTTAAGTGAAAAGTTGAAACTGTGAGAGATGTCCATGACTTTCTTGGTATTTGGTATGTCCCCCTTTTGCTTTAATGGCAATGTGTACTAGAGCTGGCACGGACTCCACAAATGTGTGCAAAACCTGATGATCCATGTTATGCCAGTATTATTTGACAATATTCCAAAGACCATCTCGTGATGTTACTGAATGCTTGGCTTTTGTCTATCTTCAAGAGCCCCCATAAATGTTCAGTTGGGTTAAGGTCAGGTGATTGTGGATTGTGCTGCACTCCTTGCTCTTCTTTGGTCTTCTTGTAGTTCTTGCATTGCTTTGAAGTAACTTTCATTTGTTTAACATATTAAAAATCCTAAAACTTTCTGTTCATTTCCACATGAAAAATAGGCTAAGTCCCAGATTTTCAACGTGGTCTCAGACTTTTGGTCCCCACTGTAGGTGATTATGCTCGTTTATATGCTTCAAGATTATACGAAACAAGATTATACGACCGTCAAAGTCAAGTCAAATGTGAACAGCATTCTTCAACCCATAAAATAATTATTAGTGTCATATATGACAATATTTCACAGAGCCACATCAGAACTCTGCTAAATGTGAATTATCTGTCCAATCCTCTATAATTATCGATTATATTGTAATATTTTTATCATGTTAATTATGACATAAAATAAATGCTAGATAATTTGCCTCTCGGCGTAGACTGCATCAAAACAAAGAAATGAAAATAGAAAGTATACGCCTCAAGAAAGATTAACAGGCCGAGAGATTTGTTATGCAAAGGACACAACGAATGAACCACTTCAGTTACATGGAATTTATTTATCTATGCTATTCTAATTAAACGTGCCCTACAGGTGTTCATTAAGTGAATGCTGTTAAAATTCAATCACTCTTTTAACGTTTAACCTTTACAGCATATACGGGAAAATAGCTAGATTTGTTTTTCATTAATTTTAAAAACGATTAACATGTTTTTTAGGTTTTTTTTTTTTTAATGAAAATCTTAAAACTGTAAAGAAAATTACGCACATCATAACCCTCTAAATTACATTGCTTTCCTTTTGTTGACTTTTTTGGCTCGGGCATCAGTTTTTAGTTTTTTTAACCGATGTGCTATAGTGGACGGGCTTCCGAATACAATGCGTAGGTTATTTGTTTACTCTCTGAGTTGAACATATCACCTCATTGTGACACAACCTTCCATGACCTCATCGCAGAACTGACGGCTACAGCCTGTTGCACATCTTGTACTTCAATCCAGTAACGTAAACTCACCACGTTATGAACAGAACGCGGGGAAGTGGCCGCTTCCACCAGAAGTTAACATCCGTACAATTTTAGAGGAATGTGGAATTGGGATGCTCATTGACTATCCCAGACAGTAAATCCCTTGGATTGATGTGAATTGGACCAATAATAATAATAATAATATAGAGAAAACGACAAATAACTGCACAGCTTCCCTGTCTTCGGAAGACCGTGTTAGCTCACAATGGTCCTAACACCGCGGTATAAGCCTGTTCGGTTCGTAGTCTCTCGTTAACAACAGCTTCCCTACCACAATGTCGCAATGGGGCACTTACGGTACGCTGAAGGTTAGACCTCTCCCAGTCTAAATGCATTATTTGTAGCCTGCATGTATCAATGTAGGCCTAATTTATAGTTTTACGCAAGACTAACGGCTGGCGACCACACTGGTATTGTTTTAAAATATGGGGAGCTCTTTGTTGCTAAGCGTGGGCAAACTAGTTATCAGTTTTTCAATCACGAAAATAACTTTCAGTCTGCTTTAATCGTCTATATGGGCTATTGAGGCTTTAGTTTGTTTTGCGGTTAAGAAAAGTGTAACATATTCGACAAAACACGACCCAGTCTCACCTGATGCAAATGAGTAAGGGCAGTGATATGGGATTTGCGTTTTTTCCTTTCGCCTTGGTGAAGAAAATAATCGTACACGCGTGTTCCTAACACTTTAGGAGATTAGCTGGGAGAGGGGCAACCATCGGCGTTTCCCTTCCAATTATTGAAATGTCACCCGATTAGATCGGACTAGCCTGAGAGACTGAACTGCATTATACGGAAGGCGGCGTAGGCTACATAGGAAGAGTCAGTCGTTAAGTTTAGGGGCTGTTTTCGAATGTTTTTCTTGGCTTATACTGTGAATCTGATTCTTTTACCGTGTGATTCACTCACCTGATTTTTCACCGTCGTTTTATTTTTCTGCCTGTGAGATGAGGGGAACCTAATCAAATAAAAGTGTATAGGCCAAAGCATATAAATTCAATTTTAAATGCTAAATTATTGTGACAGTACACACATTTGTTGTTGTTTTAACTCTGTTCTCTAGCGCATTGGATTTGAAATGAAACATATGAGGTTAAAGTGACTGTCAGCCTTACGTTAAGGGTAGTTACATCCATATATGATGATTGGTATAGAAATTACAGCCATTTTTACACATCCACCCATTTCAAAGGAGAAAAGTAATGGGAGAATTGACTACTGTTTCTTGGCCCGCTTTGTGTCATGCACAAAAAAGCTGAGAAAAGGTTTAGAGTTGATTCTAGGAATGGAGATGCAAGTCACTGATAAGCCTCAATAATAAACTTCATGGGATGCATCAATTTCAAATGACTCCCTCTAACCTGCAAAGCACTGAACGGTGTAGCACCCTCCTACCTCACAGACCTGCTTCCATACATTCCCTCATGTTCCCTCACGGTCACTCTGCTCAGCTTACTCTGGCCTCCTTGTAGTCCCTCCCACTAAACTTCACTCCATTGGGGGCTGCGCATGTAATGCTGAGGCCCCTGTGCTTTGGAATCCCCCACTGTCCCCCACTGGGGGCCACATTGTCAGAAACTGGGAGTCACTAGCCATGTTAAATCTAGACTCAAAACTCACACTGGCTTACTTTTATTATTTTATTTGTTTTAATTACTTTAATAATCATAATTATAACTATAACTATAACTATAACTATAGCTATAACTATAACTATAACTATAACTATAATTATAATTATAATAATAATTTTTTTTTTTTTTTTACTTTTCTAACTTTCTGTTTTCTGTGTCTTTCGGTCATTTGCCTTGACAGGCCAAATCTCCCAATCTGAACCAATTGAACATGTCTTTCACTTGCTGAAGACAAGACTGAAGGCAGAAATCTCAGGAGCTGAAAATGGCTGCAGTACAGGCCTCATGTCCATGGGTCAAATACTTCAGGCAGTTATTGAATGCAAAGGATTTACAACCATGTATGAAATATGAGTACTTTATTTCAGATTATGTTTATCCAATTCCTTTGGCTCCACTATAGGGCTGCATGAATTATATATATGTAAATACCCACAAATTAAAGCTGACAGTCTGCATTTAACATCATATTCATTGTTTTGTTTTAAATCCAATGTGCTGTAGTTCAGTGCCAGAACAACAAACTGTGTCACTGTCCCAATTTGTTTAGTGTGTGTGCTCATGTGTGTGCAAATAAATACAAATATTTTTTTCCACATTAAAAAATAGCAGTTAGGCTATATATATTGTCATAATAATAACTTTATTTGTAGCGTTGATGGTTCATAAATGCCATTACATTTTTCAATGTAAACATGAACAGTAGGGTATTGTTACGGCTGGGATTTAAAGCAAATCCCCTTAGGTGATATTTCCACCCATTCCTCTCACAGACAATTTTCCATTTGTTCTCGTTTTATTTATTATTCATTTATTTATATTCATTTGTGTACAGACTTAGGCTTGCGTCTGTCATGTTGCGTTCAACATGTGTCAGTAAAGATTTAACATGTGCATGGAGCAGCACCAGCGCGTCTTGCGTGGTTACAGAAACACAGGAAGTAACGCTGAATATTTTGCAAGTGAAACGCAGTAGGGGTGCGTGGAGAGAGAGAGATGCGCCACCTCCGTGGGAGTCGGTCCTGTGCAGGCACGGTAAAACACCGGGTTTAGGACGGCGGGGGTGTCAGTACGCGGGGGACCAGTGAGGCGGGATCCAGATCCAACGTCCTGCCGCGTTCAGTCGCACCGTGGACGGCAGGGGTGACGGGGGTGAGCTGTCGGAGCCGGTTGCGCGCGGCGCGCTAATTACGCTATCCGCGGTTAAACTGTTATAAATGCGCGTCGCGATGCAAACTGGGGCTGGAGCCCGCCACAGGAAGCTTCTCACTACGCTCGGATGTCCCGGTAATATGAATAAAGGTAACTGCAGGCATGTTGTGGCACGGTATTAGGTTTTGGACACCGTTGATGCAAAGCTGCGGTAGCGAAGAATGGCGTGCGGAAAGTAAAAAAAAAAAGACTGACACATTACATATATTTGTTGTTATTTAGCTGACACTTTTATCCAAAGTAACTTATAGTTGATTAGACTAAGCAGGGGACAATCCCCCCAGGAGCAATGTGAGGTTAAGGGCTTTGCTCAAGAGCCCAACACCTGTTGGGATCTTATTGTGGCTACACTTGGGATTGAACCACCAACCTCATGCACCCAGTCATGTACATTAACCTCAACACTACAGGCTGCGCCATATCCATATATCAAACACATCCACATACACGGTTATCTCCACGCTAGTGAGTGTTTTTTTAACCACACGTTTGCTAGTTTAGGGGATCTGGTCCTTCTGCTACTCTATAAAGTGTATTTGTGACTTCTGTAATAAGTGTGATACAAATAAAACTGAATTGAATATGTTCAGAAAAACTGCAGACTAGCCATTAATGCTTGTGCATGTTGGGGAAGGCCTGTCCATGATATCCTCGATCAGCAAAGGTCAAATGAGCGATTGCGGAGTGAATAAGAGTGAAGCAGGGCAGGGGCGAGCAGGGCTAATTCAGCGCGTTCTGTCAACGTGTCACAGGGATTACTGCCACTCTCCAAACACAGCGGGAGTACATTGCCTCTGCGTGCGTGCCTGTTATTATCGCCATGTTCATCACCAGGTCAAAGGTCAGCCCCCTACACACCAGGGTATGACACGGGCAGGTTGTGGGTCAGACTTCTGTGGGTCGAACTATAGTGCACGTCTGAAGGAGAAGGTCATAGAACTTGGGGTGGGGGGGTTCTTGATCGGAGAGCAAATACGTCTCTGCTAATCCCCCCCTTCCTTTCTACGGCATCTGTGAGGAGGTCCTGGCCTTTAAGAACCCGGAATAGCACCCAGGCACGTTCAGACAATGCCATTGTCACTGTGTTTTTCCTTGAACAATTGGGGGCCTTCAATGGGGGTTGGTGAAATTAAATCATGTTTCTTCTTCTTTGGTCCCCAGTGGAATAGGAGTCTGGAGGTCTGGATATCTCTTGGCTTCCATTCCCATAAGGCCAGCCGGCTCATGTGCATGCCCAGTTTTTCTAGAGCAGGGGGTATCCAACCATTTCTAATCCAGGGACACCCCCACCCCCACCCAGTCTCACGCCCCCATCATGTTTAAAAATTGTTATATTAAACACACTGAATACATTTCGTACACTCTAAAAAAAGGTGTGCTTCAGCTTGGTCTCCATAGACCAGGGTTGGGCAAGGCGTTCTGTATCTGTTTTCTGGATGTTTTTTTCTTGTAGCATTTTGTGGTCTAATTTCTGAGTGAATCGGCCATGGTGCAAATGGCTAATGAGCTGATTGAGCCAGGGTAACTGGTGGCAGAAAAATCCTGCATACACACTGCCATGGAGGGACCATGGTCATTTCTTTATGGAACCCTCTGTTTTAGGTGTGAAGTGTGAAAGCTCCCATTTTGCCTGACAAAGAGCACTTGAACAAGATGGGGTACTTTTTGGAACCATTTTCTTTTCCATGTCTGACCAACATGGACTCCCTGTCGAAAACCCAGGCTTTAAAGGATGGTATCAAGTCCCAGACTGAAAGCAGCAGGAGTCGGGGGTGTGATATGACCAGCCTGTAGTCTAGTGGATAAGGTGCTTGACTGGGACCCGGGAGGTTGCTGGTTGTGTAGCCACAATAAGATCTGCACATCTGTTGAGCTGTGTGGAGAAGGGCCACTCTCTGATCCCGTTTCCCAGCAGCTCTCAAAAAGACCCCACCCCGACCCCATCCTGTCCAACCGCCGCTACCCTGCCCGGTCCCTCCAGGCTCTCTCTTCGTCTTTGGTCCCATCTGTAGGAGGTCAATCAAAATAGCCTTACTCTCTATTTCACAATCCCCTTTAAAAAAACCTAACTGGTTTTGCTAATTATCCGCCCCTTTTTACCAGAAGAATTAACCCCCCCACCATCCTAGCAACCCAAAACACATAGAGAAATATGGGGCTTACAAGACTCACTGCCTCCCCCAGGGAGATCAAAGGGCAGCAGGCTCATTCCATAACCTTAGGCCCAGGATGGGGAGGCCTCTGTGTGAACGGGTCACTTTCACAAGCGCCCCTACTTACCTAACTCTAACCTCCACCTCCCCCTCTTATCCCCTCCCCTCCTCCACCCTTCCTTTCATTCCGAAAGCTCCACCTCCTAAAGACGTTGGATGAAGCAAAATTATTATTGTGATTATTATTTTTTTATTTTTGGGCAGTTGCAACTTCAATTATGGGCATCAAAACTAATCAGTGTAAAAAAATAAAAAGGGGGTGACAAATCACCACGGTGACGGGGGTTTTAGCGCATCACAGCAGCAGCAGGCCGCCGGATTGTTGACTCATGGGAAAGAACGTGACAATAGCCGTATGCCGAGGCAAGTGGTGACCTTGGCGGGGGAATATCTTTACTGCTGGCACATGTGTTTGGGGGGTGTCATTTTCTTTACAGTGTGGCTAAATTGCAATAAGCTTTGTTGCACTTAGCATCTACATATTATTTCTACATATAATGCCACTATATTAAGTGATTGACATAGTCATTTTAAAGAGGGTAGTCATGGTAAAAACTGCACAGTGAATGGTGTGTGAGGGGATTTCCATTTGTACACAAACTGCACAAGGTTAGAGTGGATTCGAGTTATTTTAGGTTAACTTGCAGCTTTAGGAGACGAAACTAAAGCTTTTTTTAAGTAGCTACCACCATATGCCAGAAGATGGCGCTACACACAAGTTGTTTTCAGAGATTTCTAACCGTGCCAAAAAATGACAATTATAGGAGATTAGGAACTACAGCATATTTCTCCAGTCAAAACACCTTAACTCATGGTTTTTTGTTTTCTTTTGGATTTGTTTAGTAGGCTACAGACAGACCATAAAACTATTTACGGAAAAATACACTCACCAAGCACTTTATTAGGTATTTATTAGACTTCTTTTTTTTACTTCAACTGCTGTAGCCTATCCACTTAAAGTTATGATGTGTTGTGTGTTCAGAGATGCTCTTCTGCATACCAGTGTTGTAATGTGTGGTTATTTGCGTTACTGTCACCTTCCTGTCAGCTTTGACCAGTCTGGCCAACCTCCTCTGATGTCTGTTGTTAATGACAAGGTGATTCTGTCTACAGAACTGCTGCTCACTGGATCTTTTGTTTTTTGCACCATTCTTTGTAAACTCAGCAGTTTCTGAGATACTCAAACCACCCTGTCTGCCGGCAACAATTTTTCCGCAATCAAAGTCACTTAGATCACATTTTTTCCCGATTCAGATGGTTGATGTGTATGCATTCCACTGCTGCCACACAACTGGCTGATTAAATAATCACATGAATAAGTAGATTAGTAGTCCTTGTGATAGGCCTATGTAGTGTTGTGATAGGCCTATGTAGCCTCATAGGAGCTCTGTAGGCCTATGTAGCCTCATAGGAGTTCTGTAGGCCTATGTAACCCACTAAAACCCCTGTGTGACAGCCTGTATACACCGACCAGTCGCATCATTAAAACCACCTGCTTAAACCAGTTTTGACATTATTAAAAATGCTTTAAACTGTATGAACTTGTCCATAAACACTATGATATGTGTACCTAGATGAACAGATAATCATAAGTGAATTGCATGAAAAAATGGAAAGCACATGGGGGGGGGGGGCGGGTGCGTTGTTATGGTGCTTGGTATGTACTGG
Source organism: Conger conger (assembly GCF_963514075.1). Classification (NCBI taxonomy): domain Eukaryota; kingdom Metazoa; phylum Chordata; class Actinopteri; order Anguilliformes; family Congridae; genus Conger; species Conger conger. The sequence goes on from NC_083765.1 coordinate 21,849,496, forward strand.
TGTTCATGAAGACGTCCATCTTAATAGATGCTCCGGGACTTGTAGAAGTTTCCATATTAAAGACCAGCCGCCATATTTAAAAATGCATGGCATTGCGTGTGGTGAAACTTATGTCGGAATAGATCCCATGCTTTTTAAAATATGGCGGGTGGTCCTTATTTTTTTCCCCCTACAGGTCCTGGAGCATCTGTTAAGATAATCGTCATGAACACCAGTACGTACCAAGATATTTAAATAACAAAACAATGCACCCCCTCCCAAAGAGTTTACAAGATTTCCAATTTAATTTAAAAATTAAACTTTTGAATGCAATTCACCAATGATTATCTGCTTATATAAGTACACATAAGTACACTTGTCTATAAACACAAATATGAATTGTTTATAGACAAGTTTATACAGTTTAAAGCATTTTAATCATGAAAAAAGTGGTTTAAGCTGGTGGTTTTAATGTTGTGGCTGAGCGGTGTATATATACATATAGGCCTACTTGTGAATCGGATTCACCAAGAAGATGAACTGATCCTTATTGAAACTCTAGATTCACAGACTGTTCTGTCTTTGTAGGAAAAATCAATCCAAATAGTTAAAAGGAACGCCTATGTGCAATACCACAAGAGCACGGTCTCTTCGATTTGTTTTTAACGGGCCATTCATTTTCGCCTTTTGGCTACAAAATCTCGGGATTGAGTATCTGTGATGGGTGAGATATTTGGGGGTTGCAGCCATAAAAAACCGCTGTTCCGCGTAAAACCCTTCCATTTTTGGTGTATCGGGTGCAGGGATCAGCGTTCTAACCAGCTCATTTTCCCCCTGATTGACATCTCTGGAGGTCAAAGCTGCGCATTCCCACAAATGGCTTCCGACCACAGTTTAGCGGATAATTAAAATATAAATCGAGTTAAACCGCTCAAAGGGGGGATAGCTCTCCCAGAGCTCGTAAACCAACACCGAAATAAGCCCCGAAAGAATAACACGCGCCGCCCCGCCAGCTGTCCGGGACAAGTGGTCGCCGAGGAGACCTGTCATGGCCGACGTGGCGGCTCGCAGAGCGCGCAGTCTGTGTGAGCTTCGCTCGGCGCTGAATTAATCTACCGCGCTGTTTATATAGGATAATTGTCGTCTACAGAGAAACAATGGGAGAAGATAGCTCTGAATTAAACAGATTTCGGACTAGAGCCTGACTCCTGTGAAACCACACTTCGTGCGGAGTCCGGCGATAAAAATGAAGCTATAAATAGGCTACACTAATCACCTGTTTTGTGAATGAAAGGTAATCCACATTTGCAGTTGAACCCAGTGTTCAACCAAATGTCGGCGGTGTTCAATCAAATGAATCCAGCATTCAACCAAATGTCTGCAGTGTTCAGATATCCAACCCTGTGACCAACAAATTGCTTGGTCTCTGATTTTCTCTGTTTGACTTTGAGAGAGCTTCAGTACATTTGAAATAAAACACAGTATACTGGACTACAATTAACCAGACTGTGTGGTTTTTGCATTAGCAGGAGGTTCTTTACCTCCCTGAATCATACAGCACAGGAGTGATAATGGATCTCATGCAGCACGGGAGTGAGAGTGGATCTCATACAGCATGGGAGTGAGAGTGGATCTCATACAGCATGGAAGTCAGAGTGGATCTCATACAGCACGGGAATGAGAGTGGATCTCATACAGCATGGGAGCGAGAGTGGATCTCATACAGCATGGGAGTCAGAGTGGATCTCATGCAGCATGGGAGTCAGAGTGGATCTCATACAGCATGGGAGCCTATACAACATACGGAGAATCCGCCCCTTTCTCACCCCCTACTCGACCCAGCTCCTGGTCCAAGCGATGGTTCTGTCCCACCTGGACTACTGCAATTCCCTCTTGGCTGGCCTCCCAGCATCCGCCATCAGACCCCTCCAACTTATCCAGAATGCAGCAGCTCGTCTGGTCTTCAACCTTCCCAAATACTCGCACGTCACCCCCCTGCTTACTACCCTCCACTGGCTGCCTGTCATGGCTCGCATCAAATTCAAAACATTGGTGCTAGCCTTCCAAGCAGTTAAGGGGTCTTCCCCAGCTTATCTACAAAAAATCATCAGACCCTACACCCCTGCCAGACCTCTTCGTTCAGCCTCCACAAGCCGCTTGGCACCTCCCCCTCTCCGAACCTCCACCTCACGCTCACGACTGCTGTCTGTTCTGGCTCCACGGTGGTGGAACGAACTCCCCGTTGAGGTCAGAACTGTAGAATCTCTCCCCACCTTCAAACACAAGCTGAAGACACACCTCTTCAAGCAGCACCTCTCCCCATCCCTCCCTACCTCCCTGTGAACCTTAATTGTTGTCTCTGTGACTTGCTTTGTGTATCGGTATTTTTTAGTTGGCTAGGTAAGCAGTGTTTGGATAGTTAACTTTGGTCACTTTTGCTCTGTTTGTTTGTTTCTTGTTTAAAAAAAATAATAAAAATAAAAAATTGGCCCTCGTCCTTATCTTTGTTGTACAGGTAGCAGTTCAAATTGTACTTCCCTCTAGGGTCTTTCAGCGAACTTATCCTTGGTTATGGATATGCACTTTGTTGTATGTCGCTCTGGATAAGAGCGTCTGCCAAATGCCAATAATGTAATGTAATGTAATGAGTGGATCTCATATAGCACGGGAGTGAGAGTGGATCTCATACTGCACAGGAGTGATAATGGATCTCATATAGTACGGGATTGATAATTGATCTCATACAGCACGGGAGTGATAATGGATCTCTTACAGAATGGGAGTGATAATGGATTCCTGGGATTATATATTTTACCTTGATAAAAGCCAGAAGGGAGAAAGGGAGTAACAATGTTTCAATTTAAACTTTTAAATTCTTATTTTTGTATGTACAGATCTATCGAATGCAGTGTAGATATTCAACTTGAGTTTCAACATGCAGTCTGAATTTATCTCTCTCCTCCCTGTTCTCTCTTTACCCCTCTGTCTCTCACCTCTCCCTCGATCTCTCAAAATCAGTGAGGGTGTAAGATCTACCTCTCTCTTTCTCACCCTGTGTCTCCCTCTCTTGCTCAATCTTACACCCTTATCGATCAATTACACCCTCTTTCTTTGGCTTTGTGTGGTTAATATTCACCTGGCTTTTTTTTTTACCCCCTTTCACTTGACCTCTTTGACCTTTCTCAAGATAAAAACTCATTACCAGATTCTCATACAACAGGCTTTCAAATCGACACCTGATCTCATTCCAGCTCCCAAAATATTTGGGTTTGAGTAAAAGCATATCACAGAGATCACCCTGTCCCAAAGGTTTAAATCCCCCCATAGGCCATCCCAAAGGGACATGGTTCAAGAAGTGCCAAACGTGTGTTTATCTGTTTATCACACTAAGAATGTATTCATGGAGATCAGTTTGTCCAGGAGAGAGCATCATCGGCTCTTTTGTGTTAAACATCAGCAGGAAATGCCTCAGGAGTCCATAGCATTGTGTGCGGGCTTTCCACAGCATCATCTGTCAGGCTGCTTTTCCAGCGTGTGTCACTGCTCTTCCTTCCCTTTCCTGTGTCCCAAAGTATGTACTGTGTGCTAAACATACTGCTTACTTTTTTTACTGCAGTGTGCTCCCAAATGCAAACCTTGAGTGCACTGGATGAGAAATGCAGTGTATTTAAAATGTCGGATGATGGTGAGGTGAACGACTCTTTCTGCTTTCGCAGCTGTGTGAATGGACGAGGAGGGAAGCCAGACATTTTCACTACGACACTGAGAATTCAGACCTCCATTAAATATCTAATTGCCCAATTTAGCCACTAAATGGGGCCATTTGCACTTGGCGCTCAAACCGGATCCTTCCCTGCATGCAGACTGCCACTCTGTCCCACTAGGCCCTATGCCCCCCCCCACCTAATTCTGGTCTGAGGCAAGTGTTTATGGTGTCACTCAAAAGTCCCGTCGTACTAGTGCCTGACAGCACCGAATGCTCTTATGCAACAGCTGCTATCAGATGGTCATTTTGCCCTTGATATGAACTTTAGATAATGACTGATGGGTGGAATGACAGCCCCCCTTACAGAAATAGCTTATTTAATTGTGTTTTTATTACAGGGAGTAGTCATGGGGGGCTAAAGCACTGTCTGCTGTCAATCTGATCCTGTTGTCTGTCTGTTTGATGATGGCTTCACTGACCTAACAAGCAACACAGTCAGTTGCTTTTAGTCGCTTTCAAAGCTTTCGCGAGCTTTCCTACAGTGCAAGAAAGGGGGTCAGCTGTTATGAAATGCGACATGCACACGTAAAATATATAAATAAGGTGAACAAAAGTAAAGTATCGCAGTAGTGTCTCAATTTGTCCAGCAGGTGGAAGTATAAGCTACGATAAATGCGAGTTTTGTTGTCAGTCCAATATCCAGTGCGTTCGATCCCACTTTAGACAGCAGGAAGTCAAGATCCAGACGAAGACCCGAAGTGAAGGATTTTTCTAATTTGCTAAAATGTTTGTTGAAAGCCAGCCAGGACTCCATTAGGCTATTTATTTCTGGCTGGCAAGAAAGAGAGACGTGAGATCAGAGACCACCGCTATTGCAAGCAAGACGCGGAGCTCTCATATTGACAGAATAGCATGAAAAATGATAAACGTGCACTGAGCTGGCCCCTGTTTAGTCAAGTCAAATGGACGTGTGTCACCAATGAAAGGTGGTTTGACTTTCGCTAAAAGGAAAGGAGATTTAGTTTGCATTCTCACCCCCGATTTCCCATCCATTTAATTTAGGTCAATCAATCGACTGAAGCATCGAGATCGCCTTTTCTTTCACGAGCCAAAAACCGTATCGCACAGTCCACGGCAGCGAATTAACGGGGATTTGGTTTGCTGCAGTGTTACAACCAATAATTAGGTTACTGCGACTCTTTTTAGTAAAACAAAAAACTAAGTGTAGAATACTATTTTTTTGTAAAGCTTTTTGGATCTGTTATGTAATTTTAGCTTTATGCACTTCAGGTGCACGGCGGCACGGATGGTGCAGTGGGTAGCACTGCCTCACTGCAAGGAGGTCCTGGGTTCGAATCCCTGTCGGCCGGGGCCTCTCTGTGCGGAGTTTGCATGTTCTCCCCGTGTCTGCGTGGGTTTCCTCCGGGTACTCCGGTTTCCTCCCACAGTCCAAAGACATGCATGTTAGGCTGATTGGAGAGTCTAAATTGCCCGTAGGTATGAGTGTGTGAGTGAATGGTGTGTGTGCCCTGCAATAGACTGGCGACCTGTCCAGGGTGTATTCCTGCCTTTCGCCCAATGTATGCTGGGATAGGCTCCAGCCCCCCTGCAACCCTGATCAGGATAAGCGGGTTCAGATAATGGATGGATGGATGGATGGCACTTCAGGTGCCAGTCCGAAGCAAGTCTTTGCTGTCTTTGTCAGTAAGACTGACACTACCTTGGAGTCCGTGGTTACTATTAACAGTCAAACAAGAAGATATCTTTTTTTTAATTTTGCTGGATTTTTAGGCTGGATAAGCTCTACAAAAGAATACATGGCTCTCAGGTCCAGATATAAGATATATTGTACTGTTATGATCTTGACATATTCAGATTTACCTGGGGATCCTCCCATTCCTCAAGTATAGGCCCAGCTGCTGGTTTCAGAATCCGATCTGGTCTATCAGCTAGCAGTCAACCTGGATGTAATTTTAGCCCCAGTAATAACCTTTGAGTAATATTAGTTAACATTCTGTAACATACATTCTCTTTTTCCAGTCATAATATTGCCACTTACACCTGCCTCTTACAGCGAATGTGTGAACAAAGGAGCCTGTTCACACCTTTGACTCCATGCATATTAATGGATGTGATATCCTGCTCGCTGGATATTCCAAATCTGCAACAATACTTTATCATACATATATTATTATAATAATAATAATAATTATTATTATTACTATAACTATTACTACTACTACTACTACTACTACTACGGAGGGTTGTCGGTTCAATCCCCTGCCTGGGCTGTGTCGAAGTGTCCCTGAGCACGACACCTAACCCCCAAATGCTCCTGACTAGCTGGTCGGGGCCTTGCATGTATGAATGGGTGAATGGGTGAATGGAGAAGCATCAATTGTACAGCGCTTTGGATAAAGGCGCTATATAAATGCCTGCCATTGACCATTTACTTGTAATTTGTACTTTGTTGGATTCTGACCCTGGTTACTTTGACTTTGATCATGATACAATGTGCAATATTTTAATCTTAACGTGGATTACATTTTAGGCTTTCTGTTCAGTGAAGAGGGGTTGCCAGGTGTGTTCATAGCTGAGGTGGCTCGCTGTTGAGTGTTTGCCAGGTGTGTGGAGAGGTGAGATGGTTCCTTCATGGTTGCCAGATGTGTGGATAGCTGAGGCAGTCTTCTGCTGAGAGGTTTCCAGGTGTGTGGATAGGTGAGGTGGCCCACTGCTGAGAAGTTGCTGAATGGAGAGGTTTAAAGCAGGGGTGTTAAACTCCAGTCCTGGAGGGGGTGCTCTGTCTGCAGGTTTAACTCCAGTCCTGGAGGGCCACAGTGTCTGCAGGTTTAACTCCAGTCCTGGAGGGCCACAGTGTCTGCAGGTTTAACTCCAGTCCTGGAAGGTCACAGTGTCTGCAGGTTTAACTCCAGTCCTGGAGGGCCACAGTGTCTGCAGGTTTAACACCAGTCCTGGAAGGCCGCAATGTCTGCAGGTTTAACTCCAATTCTGGAGGGTCACAGTGTCTGCAGGTTTAACTCCAGTGCTGGAGATTGGCACTGCTGGTCAAAAGGTATGAAGAGTCAGTGCCATTCCCAGCTTGGTGTGCCAGGGTTAGTGATTTCAACTGGATGTGATTGGGTAGATCCAGGATCTAGGAACTGTGACTATAAAACCTAATGGTGAGGGTTTTATTTGCTTAGTTTGTGCTTCCCTTAAACAGTTTTTGCACCAAATTCAAAGTGCACGTGGGGCTTCAGAATCACAATCGTATGATCATTATTCAGGCAAAATGGATAAATCAGTCAATAATAATAATAAATCAGGAATAGAACAGGTTGGTGAATGGCTCTTTAGTTCTAGTGAGGGAGCACTTAAAATTCTCACCGACACCTTTACTGGGTTCAGTCCCACCCCCCTCAGGTTAAGGCCTGGAGTGTTTACATAAACATCATATTCTCCTGGAAAATCTCAAGTGCTGCTGTCACCCGCTTGATCCAAAAGCTTTCAAAACACCCATCAAACAGACACATACCTCAGGGGCCAATGCTGTCTCCATCCTACCCCTGGCTCCAAGCCTTTCATCTGTCCTTTAACCCTTTGAAGAGTAGGGTTTTCTGTAATGTTTCTGCTAAATTCCATGTCAGTGTTCTAGAACATTGCTTTCTTTTACAGTGAAGAACATTCTAATCACATTTGTGAGCTCACACCATAAAGGGTTAAATGCTCATCTAGCCTTATGCACTTCAGTATAACAACAAGTAATAATAAGCTTGGCTGGATCAAAATCCCATCTGACTATGACATAGTACAGGAAGAAATATATATTTTCTTGAGAATAGTTCCTGAGAACAAAGATTCACGGTTTTTATATGGCACGGAGAGAGTGTGTGTGTGGCTGTGTGTGTGTGTGTGTGTGCACGCACCTACATGCGTTTGTGGGTGTGTGTGCATTGTTTTTTCTTTAATAAACATATTTTTACAAAGAAATTAACATTATTTATTTATTTGCTCCATTATTTTTACCTGTAATTGAAATACACATATTTTCAGAACAGGGAAGTACAGAAACAGAAGCTGACCCAAACTTTGGGCTGTAGGAGGGGTTCAGGTGGCTTGACAGGTGAAGAAAGAAAGGATAAGTGAGCATCAGACCTGGGTCGTATGTAATATGTCATTGTATGGATTGAAATACTTTTCTGTGCTTTACCGAGCTTGCTGTGAAATCCATCTATCCCAGCTTGACAAGCTTGAAAATTTAGCAGGTCAACCTGGTCATAAACTGGTCTAGCTGGGTATGAGCTGATCATCCAGCTAGTGCTGGTAGCTTGTCTGAGCTGGTAGCTGGTCAACCAGCTGTTTCAAAACCTAGCTTGAGCTGTTTTCGTCAGCAGGGTTAGAACCTATGAAATACTCAAAAAGTGCAAAACCTATCTTCTGGTCCTTGGTTGATTCAATTGCACCTTTTGGGGGTTTAAGGCCTAGTGTTTGCCCCTCTGTTAGTATGTAAAGCGTATTTGTGACAATCTTCTCTTAAAAGTGTGATACAGATAAAATTGAATTGAATAAACATTCAGAGTCCAGTGTTATGTGATCCAGCTCTGTCTGCTCTGATGCGTCTCCCCCCCTGAAACAGAGAGAATGATGGGAAGCAGGAGGTCCTCCCACCAGAGACATTTCATCCCCCTCGTATTGTGGCGCAGAACAGGGGCTCATGAGCGGACAAGCTACTAACATTGAGCACAGCTCCCTATCCAGGGCCCACAGCCTGGCTTTCACCCAAAGAAGGTGGCCTTTTCCTTTATATTTCACATTTTTGGGCTTTAGTTAACGGTTTACAGTTGATTAGATTAAGCAGGACAATCCCCCTGGCTTAGCCACCAGCCTTCCAGGTCCCAGTAAAGCACCTTAGCCACTAGGCTGTAGCTACAATAATATGCAATTAGTGCATGAAGAACAGTGAGTCTGTGGGTGTGTGTGTGTGTGTGTGTGTGTGTGTGTGTGTGTGTGTGTGTGTCTTCCAGGTCACAGTAAAGCACCTTAGCTACTAGGCTGTAGCTACAATAATATACAATCAGTACATAAAGAACAGGCCTAGATTTATAAATCACAACGTGGCTGTTAACGAGAGTGCAATGGCTGGGCCATAAGACTTTGACGATGGGTAATCCTGTGACACTATAAATAATGTGTGGAATGGACTGTATACCCAGTTTTTGTTTCTGAAGTATTGAAGTATCTGTAACGTCAGGTGCCTTCGGAGGTGACCACCTCAAGCAGTATGATGAGATCGATGCAGCTGAAGGGACCAACAGCACATTAAACCTCCGGGATTAAACCCTGCTTAGCTGAATCTAACATGTCCACTGTGAAGACTAAAATAAGTGGTTACCTCTTGCTTGATTAATCACTGGAGTTTGGAAGGGTGACACACCTTCTTTGATAAACAAAATGCAAAGATAAAAGCTCCATTGTTTGTCAAGTTTTTAGTAGGGAAATATAGGATAGAGGACAGAAGATGTGGAAGAGGGAGATGGGAGGGAATCAGGGTGGAGAATGGTGGTATGGTGGTATCATCCCTCGGTTCCACAGATCTGATGATTCCCCGACCTGGATTTAATCTGTCATTAACTTTGGCTCACAAACAAATGTGAAAACATTCACTTTTATTTGCCAGCTATGTTTAACGTGTCTGTGTCACACGTTCTGTGACACTGAAGGTCAAAAAAGATTTCGGTTCATGCAAGCCTTTCAGTTCTGAAGCATTTACTTTCTTTCTTGTGTGACAGACATTTTTATTTTTGCAGCCATTTTAGACATTTAACAGACACCCTGATGTAGAATGACTTACAGTGCTTACGTTCCTTATAGACAGTCTCCCTTCATTTGAGATGAGAGTAAGATGTCAGTATTCTTCTTTTAAACGGAGCCGAATTAGACCTGCGTGGGCAGGGGATGGAATGTAAACGGGATTCCCCTCCAGCTGAGAGCATTTGGAGAAGAGAAGAGGATGTGTGGTTTTTTAGTCGTCTCAGCATTGAAGCTCACGATATCCGAACAAACCCATTTACAGCACAGACGTGGGAGCTACACGCTACCAATTTGGCCCATCACTGTCACGCAAGGAGGGCTTTCCTATAACCCCATGTAAACCGTGGTTGGTAACCTAGCAACCTTGACACGTAAATGTGGGCCTGTCTTGATTTGAAAACATTAGTCCTTGAGCTAAAGCCTAGAAGACTCTATTACCACATAATATAACTGATTAATTTACAAGGGAAATAGATTTTGTCCACCATGTCAGAACTGTTCATTTGAAAACAGTATTAGATTCCTTCTGTGCAGTCAGCACTTCACACCAAACCAGGATTGCTGAACACCTTGATTTGCAGGCTAGCAGAAATTAGTTGTTGAAAGTAATTTAGATGGATGTTCCTTTGTGTATTTGCAGGAGAACAGAGATGAGTGTTGCTCTGTGTATCCCAGATGCAGGAGTGTCACCAGACAGAAGTGCTGTAAAATGGAGGAGGAAGGCTAAATGGAAAAGACTTAAGGGCTCATTGCAGTCACTTATTTTTCCCCTCGTGTTTATATTCTTGATCCTGACCTGGAAATCAATGGAGGTCAGCTGCCTTTGAGGTCATTCCAACCACTTGTATGCCATCTCAAGGGGCTCATCCTGCTAATAAATAAAAAATATTAACATTTCTACTATTACTACCGAGTTGACTGAAGGAATGGAAAGTGAAGGACACAATACAAGTGTGGCCTTAATGTAGTTCTTGTTGGGGTACAGTGGCAGGGACAGATGTCCTCGCTCTGGGATGATGGGCACGAGATCAGCGCAGATGTCACCACGATGGGGTGGTTGCCAGGGAGTCACTCAGGACGGCTGTGCCAAGCTCAGCCAATCACATTAATTGCCCTCTCAAGCAGTTAATTGCCCTCTCGAACCCCCCCCCCCCCCCCACCATAGCTGTAATCAGAGCCACATGCTGAAGTCACCTCACCCTCCCTGGAAGAAAAAAAACAACAAAAAAACAACAAACCATTTTATTATAAACACAATATTTAGACCCTCAGGTCTTCATCAGGGCAGGGATATGCTCCCTTTAATCTCTGCAGTGTGTGTGTTCAGTGCTTTACTGGGTGGGTTTTTTTTTTTTGGCCCCCAACCGGAACGTGCAGGTCCTGGGGGGCAGGGAAGGGGGGGGTTGCTCTACTATAATATTTAAATATTCAATATACCAACATTATTGATCAGGACAATAATATTCACCACAAGTGCACAGACCATGTACCGGCCTTGCCCTTCTCCCTCGGTGAAGAGGAGCTGTGGTTTGTGAAAAACATCCAATCGCCTTGGCTGGAGACTGCGATTCCGGTAATGATGATTGGACGGTCAGGCAGAGCATTCACCGTGACCGGTACACTGCCCTTGCAAGAGAGATTTCTGGAAGGTAGAGAGAGGTGTTATCACAGCCAAGAGACTCTGACTGAGAGAGGCCTTTTTATAAACGTACAGCACTTAACTGTGCAAAAAATTATTCAGTCTGCCTTGATAATGGATGCCCGCCTTCGAATGGATGCAAATGTCAAACACAAATTTTTGTCCTTTCTTCACGAAGCCTTCGACCAAGTCTCCTCCCCGATCATTATGTCTGTGATGTCACTGAGCGGGGGGTTGTTGAGTGGAGGAAGCCTCACTGTTCCTGCTCCGAATCTTGGGGGGATGTTAATTCACACACTTGGTTTTCACAAACAATGGAAACAAAAGGAGTAATTTCACATCTTTGGCACATGGGGTTGGAAGGGGGAGGGGGGAGAGAGAACCATCCCCCCTGATGAACAAAGGCCAATAAATTAATTTCCACGTCGGCTTCACTCGCTTTAAATGTGACCCTGTGTTTTGTGCGATACAGCTCACTCAGCGAGAGAGAGAAAGAGAGAGAGAGAGAGAGAGCGCAGACCGTCCCTGGTGACCTCTCTCTCAGAGCCAATCCAAGGCCTCAGAACCATCTGGGCCATTCCATTGGAGGGGGTCAGAATACTTGTTCCCAAAATTTTTCACCCCACAGCCCACTTTTTGGGTGAATACATTTACTGTTAAACTTATGTAAAAAACAGCATGTCTACTGTTGCTAGTGCTGTGTGTGTGCAGATATCGCTGTGTGCAGTTAGCATGTACACACATGAAAAATGCAGAATGTTTCCAAAAGTATCTTTGAAATCTATACTTACATTAAAATGAATTGCATTTGTTTATCCAGAGTGACTTACAATGTTAAAGAACATAAGTACATCCGTCATTCATAGTAAAAATCCATATTATTTTATATTATCCATATATCTCAATAATATTCTGAGGGCTGAATTTGTTTCATTCAAGGATTAAATGTAAGTTAAATTATGACAGCCCAGAACCATCATATTATAATACATATAATAAAAACAAGACAAATAAAATGCATCATAGTAATATTATCTAAATAAATGATATAGTTAACATCCATGTAATACCATAAATCAGCCCAAGCAGTCTATACCAGCTGTATAGCCATAAAGTTATTACTACATAAGAAAAGAGCTGTTTTTCTGTCCCAATATCAAACACAAGCATGCAGCATATTGGCCAATGGAGCCATTTTAAAAATCGAACACAAAAAATTTAACTCAATCATCATTAAACAATTGAACTAAACTCAAACATTAAACCGGGCTGCCCACCTGCGGTCTTGGAGGACTAGTCTGTGTGCTGGTTTTCCTTCCAACCAATTCCCTTCTTAGATTTTTCTGACTGCTTTATAAACTATGCTGGCTCACTCTTCAGGGTACACCTGCAGTCTGTGGCTGTATTCAAATGTAAGTTCAAGAGACATAATGGAGCAAATTAAATCATTAAGAGCAGAAATTGACATAAAATCCAGAAACAGATCGACAGCCATGTTGTACACCCCTTTATTAAACATTTAGTAGCACAGTGCCTTCTTGTTTTCATGTTTTAGTGATGTGCAGTGAGTGTTTAGTCATGTGCAGCAGGGGGAAAAACAACCACTTCTCCTATTTATTTTGAGAGTGTAAAATAAGCATTTGATTAAACATGACCTTCAAGCATGACCCTATAAACCAGTGGTCTCCAACCCTGGTCCTGGAGAGTTACTGGGGGTGCTGGTTGAATGGAGAATGGGGATTCTCCATACAAAACTCAATTTAGTCCAGGACTAAGTCTGTGAAGCTGGCACAGTATATTATAGAAATAAATGGCTAAATTCTATTTTAAAAGTACATTAAAAAATGTTTTACACTGTGTGAACTGTGTGAGAAAATACTGAGCAACATTAAAGAAAAGACACAAATGTTCACCACAGGAAGTTGTTCAGCAGATGGTGGTGGGCTTTTGTTGGGAGGTCACCAGGCTTGTAATGGCTTTGGCATTGTGTGATAATAGTGACATCGGCACGCTATGGGGATCTGTGAATGAGCATTTGTTATTTCCATGCTAATATCATGTCAGCTGACTTTACAGTGTCTGTGATATCCATATAAGCATTCACCTGAAAAGCACAACTTATCAAACATGTAATGGCAGTAGCATGTTTTTAAATGTAATAATAGGACACAGATGGGATTGTTGGTGTTATTCTTTGATGAATTACACATTACTTGTGTTTGTATTTGCTTTCAAGATGCCATTCAAATAAAAAAGGATAGTGCTAACTTTAAGCTAGTGTTGGTTTGTCATCTGCAAAGCAAATACTGTCATGGACTGAATATCACAAAAATGAAAATAAAAAAGAAATGCATACATTTTACATTTCCAGTATTTTCCTGCATAGCTGTGTTACTGTAGCAAATGCAACTTGATTTTGTCAGAAGATTATGTTTCATAAAACACATAATTCCACATAATTTCACTAGAGGTGGCAAAACTGAACATTTATATACATACTCACTGTGTTTATATGTTCCTGTTTATTATCGTTTGAACAGGTTTTTACTTTTATAAATGCACTGAGGAAAAAAGCTTTTGATTTCTAGTGTAAATCACCATGTATTTAGCTACAGGAGGCTACAAAAGACACAGAAAGAGACATGATGACCGACGTCAATATTGTATTTTATTGTTAGGCTAATACACAATTCACTGAATCATCATTGAAATCTATTTGCCTCGCGTAGGCTAAACTGGGTCATAATTATTTCAGGGTGTGAAAATACCAGCGGCACTCAACTAGTTCCATACTGAACCACACCCTCGCATGCCTGTGAGGTTGACCAACTTATGACGCCCATTCACTTTTATTAAGCGTTCGCCACACGTGCAATGGGGCGAAATGCTCAGTGAACTTTCCTGCAGGCATCTCACGAGCCAAAACGACAGCGATCAAAATATAAAGGAATATTACCAGTTTTGATATTGCCGTTTCATAATAAAAACATTCTCTTCAAATAAGTGTCTGTGTTATTCATGTGAGCAGATCAAACCCAACACTTTGAGCATCTGCAATATTATGTCATCCGGGGTAGCCGTTCTCCACGCTATTGCAGCAGGCTACTTCTGGGGACGTCTTATTTTTCACAGGGGGCGTCGTGGCAACAAGGTAAAGTAGTCAAACGAGGGCTAGACTTACGCTCTTACGAAAAGACAAAGGGTTGATTCGAGACGAGACATAGGAAATAAATAACAATAAAACACTTTAGAACTTTCAGGGCAGGCTAACCAAGCGGATTCCGCCCGGCAGTAGTTACTTCCTCGTCCTGCGGGGAGGATAAAGTGTGACGTCGGCGACTGCTTCGCCTTACCCCAGCCATTCAGCGGATTCTGTAGCGATTCTGCGGTGGGGGACCTGCCTGGGCAAAGCGAAGTGTCGATGAGCCCCGACACACGCAGATACAGGACTGCAGAAGCGGAGGCGCGTAGCAAACTTTTCGGAGGAGGGCGAACGTAAGATAATGTTTTGCTGTCAAGCGGCAGGCTAGGGTCGGAAGCTTGAGTGCTTGCTGCTTTTTTTCCGGAGGACGCGGTGGGTGTCGTATAATTTTTCCGCTCCCCCACCCCGCACCGTGCCCCGATTTCTTCCCACCCCTAGGAGGGTTTGGAAATGTCTTTGAAAAATTCTGACGATGACCAGCGATGGGTGCCTACACACGTTCAGGTGACGGTGCTCCGGGGCAGGGGCTTGCGGGCGAAAGGCAAGCACGGCACCAGCGATGTTTACACCATCATTCAAGTCGGGAAGGAGAAATTCACTACGTGTGTGGTGGAGAAGACGACTGCTCCGGAATGGAAGGAGGAATGCTCATTCGAGCTCCTTCCAGGAGTGCTGGAGGTGGAGGGGAAAAGCGCGTACCCCTCGGGGAGTAGCGAGCTGGTCCTCACGGTGATGCACAGGGCGCTGATCGGACTCGATGTGTTTCTCGGACAAGCCATCATCGCTTTGGACAAAGTCTTCCAGGAAAGGATATGCATGAGAAACGAGTATGTGTACCTTTTCTTTGTTTTACTGCATACAATATACACCCCTCCAGTACTTGCTAGTTTTCATTGCATGAATATTTAGCTGAGTAGTGTATCACATATGTCGATCGAGACGTGGAGGTTGCTGCCAGGTTTATGCCAACTCGCTAAGATGGTTATAGCCCAAGTCTACTAAAATGAAGCACTTCATTCCGATCTTTTGTTGTGCACGTTAGATTTGTTTCCCAGACTATGTAGCCGACTGGCAGGAGATAAACCAGTAAATGAGGGTTGATCAATCTTTTTTCGGGTTTGCAGACACGCCCTCTGCACCGCGTTGAGAGGGAAAGGGGGATACCTGTGTACATTGACCTTTCCGAAGCGGATGAATGGATGAGGCCTACCTTGCCACGGTCACAAATATGTCCTGCTCCGCATCAACCGCATTGATTGAACTTGATCGGAGCTATAAACCGACTCGATTGGTGTAGATGGGTCTAATCGTGGTATTTTATTTTAAATTGTGGATCGGGATATGTACGAACCTAACGGCTGTAATCTTTACCATAAAGAATTTACATCATAAAAAATTTGGCAGCTGCTTTTTTGCCAGGGCGTCTCAGAAAATGTAATTTCACCTGAAGCCCACGTTACTTTTAAAGTAGCCAGGGAACGATTCATTTCCCACTGCACAGCGCACCGCCTACAAGACTTTCAAGTATTTAACAATGCGTTGGTAATTGTTGGTCTGGCATTTTGCAGGCAACATGGTCTTTGTAACAAGAGTTCAAGCAGTTTAGAGAGGGAGTCTCCTTTTTAGGCCAGGAGGGAAGGCTGCTGAAGGTGTTCTTGCAGTTGGCTATAGATGGCAGCTTCCTTTTGTGGCATTTGTGGTTTTAATGGTGAGACTTGACATTCAACAACATTCATGTCAGGACAACCCAATAGCTTGTTGTATGCAAACCAGTGGTGCCTAATTGTTATGCTCATCTCAGGCATGTACACACACACACATGCATGCACCTATTTAAACGTATGCACTCACAGACACACACACACATGTACACACACTCCTACAAACACGCAGACACACTCGCATGAACTTACACATGAACACACTTATACACACTATACTCACATGTAGCCTACATACTTACACATGTACACTCATACATACATGTATACACACATACACTCATTCACACCGACACACTGACGTGTGTACTTACAGATGTACACACACCCGTGGGTACACACACATCTCTCTTCTCCATGCTGACCATCCCATGCTGCCAATGTGGAGTCCCTCAGGGGCCAATGTTGGGCCCTTAGATACCGTGCATGGAGACTTTCTTAGATAACATGCATGCATGTATTCCTACTTCTGTGTATAGGCATATTAGTTGGCCATTTCAGGTTGAACTGCTTGCAATATTATATTGCAAAGTCTATCCTAACCTGTCACACTCATACACACTTATAAGGACACACGCACACACGATACTCTGTCCTGCCTCACCCTCTCTGCTGTGCTGCAGTGCGGGCTGTGGTTCAGATTTATATCTCGTCACATGCCGTTTAGCGGAACACCAAGCAAGTCCGCACATTCTTCTCCACAGAGGACGCTGCCCAGATCGGTCAGGAAAGACGGGAATGCAGATTCTTTTTCTAGAACCACCAACCTTGCAGGTCCCAGTCTTGTACCTTAGCCACTAATCTTAGTACGTAACCTGAATTTCTTCAGTAAATATGCAGATCTATAAAGCCTTTGCATGCAAAAGAGAATGCTGTCTGTGTGAGTTAAGAGCAGCTGATAAATGCCTTAAATGCAATTGCTATGGAGTTTTTTTTTTTTATTACTCCATACCAATACTCTGTGTAGGTGATGTGCAGTATGTGCGGAACTAGAGATTGGTACAGTTGAGGATTACTAATGGTACTGGAGAAAATGGATAACAACTCTGCTGGGAATAGTGTGTTTGTGTTGGGGGACTGTTATGGAGACAGCCATTACTATATACTGTGGCTGACATTTTTCAAAAAAGCGTTTGAAAACCCTCCTTTCGGCATGGGAAGTATTTTCAGGTTTGCATTTTCTTGCAAATTTTCCAAGGTACTTTCCAACAAACAACCTTAGAAACGCGACACGTTAAAAGCTTATCGATCTTTGCCTTTCGGAGAGCAGGTGTGGAATTTCCCATTGGACTTGCCTAGTTACCCGAGCGTTTCCATAGCGATAGCTCAGCTGTTTATCAGGCAGTATTTTCAAACTGAATTATAGGTCTGCCCAACCCTGTTCCTGCTGATCTCCCATCCTGTAGGTTCTCAATTCAACCCTAATTTGGCACACCTAATTCTACTAATTAGCAGCTCAACCAGTTCTCTCGCTGAGGTGTGCTTTGTTAGGATTGAAAAGCTAGGAGTGAAAACTTACAGGACCGTAGATCTCCAGTTAGAGGATTGGGCAGCTCTGCTCTAGCTGTTGAATGGGAAGGGGAGCTCTGTCCACCCCTTGCTTCAATTAAGGTCAAAACTCTGGTTCTCCAAATTATTTCTATACCTTTGTTTCAACTGTTGGAGTAGAATTGAACTGCACTCTTATTTCAACCCTTCCAGTTGAAACCAGGTTCAGGTCTGTAGAACAAAACAATTTTAAAAGATCTGCACTCCAGCTTAAGGTAAAGATTCAACAGTTTTTGCCGAAGCGGATTAATTAAATGCTGTTTAGGTCTTGTGTGCCTAAATCTAGAACCTAGGTTTTCAACAGGGGGTCTTCCAGATATATTTGAAAAATATTTCAAAATGTAAAACCTTTAAAAATATATGTGTAACCCATTATAATTTAGGTTCGGAGTCCCCTGGATGCCTTTGAGTCTGGGTGGGGGAGTCTGTGGACCAGAAGATGTTGAGCACCCCTGCTCTGGAACAATACTGCAGATATGGTTGATTAGTTCACTGCCAGTCGGTTAATTTTTTTAATCGGAATGTTTGCACTTGTGCGCCTGTTGGCCACAGTACAGGTGAGTCCTGTCGCAGGTGTGCTAGAGTACTCAGGGAAACCCAGACCGTCTTCTCTACCTGGAATCTGTTATGAGAAGGAGGTGTGATATATAAGCAGTGTTTGAATACGAATGATTCCCCCAGGTTCTCCTCAGTGCATCGAAAACAGCGTTTTCTCCATGCCACTGTGGTGTGAAGTTTCCGGGAGGGGTCCACATTTCCAACAAGCACTGTGATGCATTTCAATGCCAAAGTCAACATGGCGGTAAAGACTATGAGTTTGCTGTGTTCACTGAAACGGCATATATGAAGTGTTCTTTTCTGCAGTTTGGAGGATTTGCAGGGGATTATGGGAAATGCAGTTTATGAAATGGAAAATGGGAGGCAGATCTTACTTTTAAACCTGTCATGGTGATTGAAAAAAAATTATGTTTTGCGCAAAACATACTAACTCCATTTCCCAAGATTTTTGTTTTACTTTAATTTAAATCAGAATTTGAATGCCTATAAACATTACAAGTTTAAATGATCTAATAATAATAGTTGTCTTTTCTTCATCATAAGTACAGTATGTATTCATGTTTACTTTGATAGGAAGTACATTCTCCTTAAATCTCCAAAGATTCAGCTTGTTGCACCAAAATGGATGACGGCAACGTTCTAACTGAACATATGGCATAGTGTAGTCATGGCACTCAGTTTAATAATTATGTTCATGATATCAAAACTATAATGGCAGAAAGGTAGAGCTTAAGAGAGATCTGTGTCTGTATTCGGTCAGACCAAGTCCTGCACTGTTTGTGCACAATGGAACAAAGACTAAATAATGGCTACTTGAATAAAGACGATTTCCAAACTGTTTTAATATTCGTGTAATTATTTATAACGGGGAACATTCCCTTCAGGGAGGTTATGGTCACTCTGAATATATCCGCCTGGCTGTGCATAGCTATATATACTATCTGTGCACTCACTCTATCTATGAATGCTTCATTCAAGATGACCCCTCATTGCTCCAGGGAGGATTGTCCCCTGCCTAGTCAAATCAACTGTAAGTTGCCTTGGATAAAAAGCAACAGCTAAATAACTCAAATAATAACATGTTTAACCAGATTCGTGGCATTTCTTTTTTTCTCACAGCCTGTCGGATTCTGTTGGATTATTGGATCACTTTCTTCTTAATGATGTTCCAAATAGTTTCGTTTTGTAAGCCTATTGTTTGGCCGATGTCTCCGACTGTGTTGTTCTGGTCCACATGTTGACAATTACCAATAACAGACCGTGTGATTGGCAAACTTTGTCCTTTATTGATTAACTGAAATGAACCGCTTCTGTGTTTATTTTTAGCATTGTCGTCTGACTGTGAGGTTTACGTGACGGTATAATGGGCCTCCTGTAAATTCTTTCATTTGTGCACCCTCCAACTGGCGTGTCAGACGTGACCGGCTTTGAGGGAAGGAAAAAGAAACGCTCCACCCAGGTCTGAATTACACAGCCCCAGCTTTTGAGTCACTGAGGCGTCTGCTTTGGCCTGTTCCTATTTAAGGTTTCCGTTCACTTTCAGAAGACCAGACCCAACAGCCTTCTCTGTGTCTTAGCCCTATGCTCAGTTATTGGCGGCCTGTAGTCTAGTGGTGACTGGGACCCAGAAGGTTGGTGGTTCAAGCCCCACTGTAGTCACAATAAGATCCACGCAGCTGTTGGGCCCTTGAGCAAGGCACTTATGGTAACCCCACATTGCTTTGGGGGGGATTGTCCCCTGCTTAGTCAAATCAACTAAGTTGTCTGGGATAAAAGCATCAACTAAATAACCTTATCGTACTGTTCTTTCTCGGACTGTGATGTAAGGTTTTTGTTTTTTTGTTGGACCTGTATCTGCACCACTGTGTGTGGACACAGGTGAACAAATAGAGACATCCGCGCGCATGCACACGCCTTGTTCTTCCTGGGCCTGTGAACAGACATGCACTAAGTTGAGGTTTGAGCCTATGGTTGCCGACCTGGGTCAAGTACAAGATAGTTTTTGGTTCAGATACTTTTCTATGCTCCATTGAGCTTTCCTGGTGCAGTTTAGCCAACCAAGAGGATCAAGTGGGGTTTGCAATTTATTATTGAGTATTTCATGCATTCCAATACATGACACAAGCTCAGTAAAGCTCAGTTAAGTATTTTTCCTGGGTCTGTGTGGTTGTCTAGTGTGCATGTAGAGTTCCATTATTCTTGTGACATTATTCTTTTTTTATTAAAGCCACAGATTCCTTGACCGTGTTTGGCTTTATTGACAAATATGCAGGCATATTCACAGACAAAGCCTGTGCCTTTGTGAAGGGTATGACGGTTTGTTTCCTGCGGTGTTGTGTAGGGGAACAGGGAGATTACTCAATCTGTGTTTCCTGCACTGGTGACCAGTAAAGTGTGTAAGTGAGTTTTGTTTGCACTTTAAAGGTGAATGAATCCGCCCCACTTGTAGTGCTGAACTGTAGTGTTTCATCATGACCTTTGACCCCTGTAGGGTCAGGCTTGTCATTTTAAATCTGACAGATCCCCTGTTTGTTTGAACTCTTTGTGAACACTGACCAAACACTGAAAACGGTACATTAATTGTCATAAACTAATGCAGTTGTTAACATGAATGAATTGATGCACAAATATAATAATTAAGCATGAGATTAACCTTAGCTACATGAATATTTATATTCATGTATATTATAGGATGGGATGTGTACCATAGCATAAACTTATAATTAGTTAATCAGCAACAAATACATTATCTTTTGTTTCTCATTTCAATATGAATTGGCATAAACTAATGTTGTTAGCACAAATTTGTAATGTAAGTGCAGTGCGGTCCAAAAGTCTGGGACCACATGAAAAATCTGGGATTTCTTTTTCATGTAATGTTGGAAATAAACAAAAAGTTTTAGGATTTAGAAAAAAATGAAAACAAATTAAAGTTACTTCAAAGTGTGATTCCAAAGGGTCTATATACACTCATCGAGCGCTTTATTAGGAACATTTTTTACTTTATTACACCTACTTATTCATGCGATTATCTTATCAGCCAATTGTGTGGCAGCAGTGCAATGCATACAATCATGTAGATACGGGTCAGGAGCTTCATTTAATGTTCACATCAACCATCAGAATGAGGGGAAAAGTGACCGTGGAATGATTGTTGGTGGCAGACAGGGTGGTTTGAGTATCTCAGAAACTGCTGATCTCCTGGGAATTTCATGCACACTAGTCTCTAAAGTTTGCAAAGAATGGTGCAAAAAATATATATATATCCAGTGAACGGCAGTTCTGCAGAAAGAAACGCCTTGTTAATGAGAGACGTCAGAGGAGAATGGCCAGATTGGTCAAAGCTGACAGGAAGGTGACAGTAACACAAATAACCACACATTACAACTGTGTAATGCAGAAAAGCATCTCTGCACACACAACGCATCATTTCCCTAAGTGGATAGGCTACAGCAGTAGAAGTCTACTTCCTAAATAGAAATACAGAACTCATAAAAAAAATTCTGTTTTTGAGTGGCAACAAAAACATAACACCCTTTCACCCCCCCCCCCCCCCCCCCCAAAAAAAAAACACTTCTGCCTCCCCTCCCCCTAAATAAGAGCCATATCTCTCTCTGTATGGTGCTGTCACTGTCTGACTGAATCTCCCGTCTCTGTGTTTACACTCAGTATTACAGAGCGGGATTTCAGAGTCTGGTAGGTGCCAATACCTCACCAAGGGGGGAGTCAATTGTCCATTTGTAATATTTAAAAAGACTGGTTTAAAAAGTGCTGCCTGTCCTCTGCTTTTGGTTGATTTTCCAAACCGCAGCCTCTATCGATTGTTCTTACTTCTCTCCCGTTCTGTCTGACTGTGGTGTCTCCCTGATTTCATGGTTCACCCTGGATGGGTACCCAGGCTGAAAGCACAATTCACGCGCCCCTATAAGACTGTTGCGGGACAATGCAACACCCGCTATCCTTTCTGGGGCAGGTAGCCTGTAGCCTAGCGGCTAAGGTATGTGACTGGGACCCGGAAGGTTCGTGGTTCAAGCCCCGGTGTAGCCACACTATGATCTGAACAGCTGTTGGGCCCTTGAACAAGGCCCATAACCCTACATTGCTCTAGGGAGGATTGTCCCCTGCTTGGTCTAATCAACTGCCTTGGATAGAAGCGTCAGCTAATTAACCAGTTATTATTGTCGAAGTGTCCCTGAGCAAGACACCTAACCCCCAAATGCTCCTGAGGAGCTGGTCGGCGCCTTGCATGGCAGCCAATCGCCGTCGGTGTGAGTGTCTGTATGAGTGGGTGAATGAGAAGCATCAATTGTACAGCGCTTTGGATAAAGGCGCTATATAAATGCCAACCATTTACGATTTTATTATTATCATTCTATCTGGCCGCAAAGCACAGCGCATTTCAAGTGTTGCCTTCACCAGGGTGTTCAGGATACCAGATTAAAAACCATGGGGATTGCTGTCTCTGTCTCCCCCTGGTCCAAGTGAGCAGTGTTGGGCAGGGGTGTTAGGACTCTTGATTGTCGTAGTGCATCTGTGAGACTTCAAAATGGGTGATTTTGGAGTGGGTGTATGTACGGGTATGGGAGTAGAGGTGAGTGTGCAGTCAGTGAAGAAGTCTGAGATATAACCCATGACACTCATGTGTTATATTGGGTTCATGAATGTTTCAGGTAATGCTGTGCATTGCTCCTGATGTCAGAGGTGATTCTGACCTTTCTGTGACCTTTTCTCCACCCGACATTAAAGCCCCCCCTCATCTCAGCTCTGCAGTACTGTGGGACATAACAAACGGTCAAACTGAGATAAGACTGCTGTCAGTTAGCGTGTGTGTGTGTTTGTGCCTGTGCATGCAAACCTGTGTGTGTGTGTGTGTGTGTGTGTGTGTGTGTGTGTGTGTGTGTGTGTGTGTGTGTGTGTGTGTGTGTGTGTGTGAATGCGTTTGTGCACATCTGTGTGCATGTTTGTGCATGTTTGTGCATGTTTGTGCATTCATGCATGTGTGTGCGCAAGTGTGCGCGTGTGTGCGCACGTAGCTTGTGTGGTCCCAATCTCTAATCCTCTCGTTCCCCTGACAAACCGAGTGGCCATTTAATAACCGCCTAAGCAGAGAGAACATGGCTTTCTTCCTGCCATACCACGCTGCTCGCTAATCTGAAAACCTGAGGCAAAAGTCTGACTGGTGACCAAACAGCTGGGATTCAGACCCGGTCACTTCGCAGAGAGACGACGAAAAGCCGCTTGCCGGGGGAATTAAATCAACAATGAACAATGCGCCTTCTGTGCCCTCAAGTGCCTGTGAAAAGGGTTTGTTTTCCATAATCTTTGAAACAATTTGGGATGTATCGTGATACATAGTGGGCCTGGGTTTATAAAGTCGTGGGTATTTTGGGTTGTAGTCAGAAAATGGCTTTTCTGAGTTCGCCTGAAGTAAAAGTTTGCCGCTTGTGCTTTTTTCCTGTCTTCTCACGAGTTCATGACTTTCTATCCCAGATTTACAGACGCTTTTCATTGTGAAATTCCACAGTTTCACAGCCTTACGGGCTACTGTTGACATAAGCTCCACGCCTCGAGTGATTTTAGCCGATTTGTTTGATCCTTACTGCAACAGCCTTTTATTCATCTCTTGTAAAACTACAGTATTATAATACAGTATGTGAATGTTTGTGTTTGTATAATGTAATTAAATTAATTCTGTTGGAAATGGAATGCCACCCTAATAGTTTTCTTTTGTTATGGATATCCATTGTTTTAGATCCTTAAAAAAGCTATTACCTGGACCTAATTCAAACCAGTTTAGGCTAATTGACAGCCAAGTAAGAGAGTGAAAATCGATCCACTGCAGTGTTTACAGATGAAGGATGGGCGTGCAGTTAGCACAGATGTCTGTGTTCACAGCTGTTTGTTTTGCTTCCTCTTGGTTTTTTTTGCCGGTACCTCGCAGGGAGGTCGGTGCTGGTGCCCCCCCCAACCCCCACCCTCATCCCTGCCTCCAGCCAACATGCTGCCATTTAATACTGGTCTGTCTGAACCAGTCCCGGGTCAAAGGTTAAACTCACACTTTCGAAGCCGGTGAAAAAGTGCAAGACCCAAAAAAGAAAACCAATTGCTAACAAATTTTTGTTAGGGTTAACAGTGGTGAAAATATATATCTTTTTGTTACAACCATCAGTAATCTGCAGGATTACTGATGGTTTTTTTTTACTGGTGATTAGTGTTTTTCCAAATAATTATTTGGCTCCTGACCTGGGATTCAAATAGTTTTTCTGTGCTCGATTGATCTTGCCTGGTGCAGTTGAGACAACCAAGAGGACAAAATGTTGGGCTGTTACTTTTTTGAGTATTTCATAAGTTACAAATAGACCAGATAAGCTCATTAGAGCATAGAAAAGCATTTGTATCTAAGACAATGATGTATTTTACCCAGTTCTGTTTGGCTCTCATCATGAACCGAGGTAGCTGAGTGTTATGCACATTGAGAATGTGTTATTGTTAGCGTGTTGGGCCAGCTCTGAAAGGCTGTTTGGTTTTGAGGGATTTTTAACATGGAGGTGAGAGTTTGAACCCAGCGCTCTTTCACAGTCTGTGTACAGATACGATCCGGGCTCTGACCACCACACCTCGCCTGGGAACACGGCAGTCTTCGCATTTCATCCCTGTGTTAGAGACAGAGAGAAATAGACTCGAAAGTAATACAATTACAGTTTCTAGTTGTTATTACAGTTATTATTTAGCTGACACCTTTTTCCAAGGGTACTTACAGTTTATTAGACTATGCAGCTGACAATCTCCCTGGAGCAATGCAAGGTTAAAGGCCTTGCTCAAGGGCCCAACAGTTGCACTGATCTTATTGTGGCCACGCTGGGGCTTGAACTACCAACCTTCCAGGTCCCAGTCAGGTACCTTCACCACTA
Source organism: Conger conger (assembly GCF_963514075.1). Taxonomy (NCBI): domain Eukaryota; kingdom Metazoa; phylum Chordata; class Actinopteri; order Anguilliformes; family Congridae; genus Conger; species Conger conger. Next base: position 21,874,571 of record NC_083765.1, read on the forward strand.
GGCTAGAGGCTGCCCCTGTGAATCCTATTCTAATAATTACGGGGGGCATCACATTGAAGTACTTTTGTGTGATGTCACTTCCTGTTTACCAGTATGTGAGAGTTTTCAGCTGCCATCTTAGCCTGTCACCAGGAGATGACTTAAAGGAGTAACATGGTTAGTTGAATGTGACACTTGCCAGTTGTCTTTAGGCAACAATAAAACAAATGTGCATAAGCACAACTACAATGTAAAGTGAAGCTGACATTAGTCAAATATTTGCATTGTCTTGCCTGTCAGCCAGCGGCGCAAAACCTGCGTGGATAGGGGAGTGGTTATCCTTGTATGACGCACTAACAAGAGCACATTCTCAACCGTTTGAAAACAGGGCGATGAATTTAAAACAACCTTACTTCTCAAAAAAATATATTAGTATATTAGTATTAGTAATATTGTGTTTCTTCAATGCCCTATTGCATATAAAAACATAGAAAGTGTGACCAACCACCATGTTACTTCTTTAAAAACTCCCCCTCAGTAAACCCCTTCCCCTGAAGCAGATATTGGCAAGATGGGTTCCGAGACGCTTCTATTCTCCAGTTCCTGCCCAGTGTGATTCCTGGGTCAGGGTCAGGGGGGATGGGGGTTCAGGTTACAGGCAGAGCATTGTGGGAGGAAGCCTATTGATCTGATTGAATCTGCTGAGCGCTAAAGGATTTCATAGCCTGGGGGCTGAACAGATACCTGCTCCTGCATTACAGCACAACCCTCCCCCCCATGTGCACACATACACACACACACACACACACACACACACACACGCTAACTTCACCCCAACTCCGCACACACCCCCAATCATCCATCCATCCATTATCTTAACCCGCTTATCCTGAACTGGTTTGCAGGGGGCTGGAGCCTATCCCCAGCATACATTGGGTGAAAGGCAGGAATACACCCTGGACAGGTCGCCAGTCCATCGCAGGGCACACACACCATTCACTCACTCATACCCACGGGCAATTTAGACTCTCCAATCAGCCTAACCTGTATGTCTTTGGACTGTGGAAGGAAACCGGAGTACCCAGAGGAAACCCACGCGAACACGGGGAGAACTTGCAAACTCCACACAGAGGCCCTGGCTGACCGGAATTCGAACCCAGGACCTCCTTGCTGTGAGGTGGCAGTGCTTCCCACTGCACCATCCGTGCCGCCCATACCCCAAATCATTTCAAGATTATTTACTAACTTTTAAACCATATTCCACTGTGGTGAACATTTGTGGTCTTTGTTCTTATAGAATTTCCATGGTAGAGGGTATTTGTTCATTTTTATTTTTAGTTGTTTTTTGTCCATCAAGAGTCAAGTAATGGCCAAGTCTGAATCTTAAAATCAATAAATAAGTAAATAACACAACAGCACAAATGCAGGTAACCTTAAAATTATGATGGAAATTAATGCGTTAAATATGCTGGGAATGTACTAGCTGACTCATCAGTTTATAATGCTAATTTACGCTCAGCGCTAAACCAGGACACCAGCTCAGAGCATTCAGGAGTGTCTCTGAAACCTTAACATGGTTTTAAATACCTCGCTGTCTATCAGTTATAAGCAGGCTATTTGGATTCAAATACTTTTCTGTACTCCATTTACCTTGCCTGGTGCTATTGAGCCAACCAAGAGAACTAGGAGGCAGGGTTAGCACTTTTTGAGAGTGTTTTATAGGTTCCAATACACCAGACAAGCTCAGAAAAGCATAGAAAAGTATTTGAATGAAAATTTTGGTATGAGAGTGGTATGATTGGTTACACCTCCAGCACCTGCTCACCTGCCTTCATTAAGCCAAATCATTTTTCCAGGTGTATAGTTCGGAGTTCAGATGGAGCAAAAACCCTAAAGAAATCCTGAAGCTCTCCAGGGCTGGGATCTGCAGATCTTAGTGCAGGCCAAAAAATTATTGATTGTGAGCACTGTCTTCTGTCTGAATCCTGGTTCATGGGCTTCTGTACCTTTGAACCTGTCACCTGTTTTTAAGAGGAAGAGTTGAATGAAGTTATTGTTAAAATCCATGGACCACCATGGCATATGTAATGCTGAATTGTTCTTTTAGTAAAGGTTTAGTTGTGATCTTCCATTGTGGCTTTTGATATCACTCGAGAGCAATCACATTTTTAGCCAAACCTTTTTGTTTTTAAGCTAAGTTTATTCATTTATTTTTTGTTTTAGAGGTGAGAATGAGTTTGGTTGGTGTGATTTTTATTTTTTTTTGCTGTTCAGTTTCCCACTGTTCTGTGTGAATTTGGTTAATGTGCTAAACCTGGCCACAGAGCAGGCTGATAGTGATGTCGTTTGTGTTAATTTGTGTTGATCTTCCGCAGTCAAGCACATTAAAACAGGGTGAGTTTTGCCAGTGTAAAATGTGTACAGGGAGCTCATTTGTATTCAGGTTGCTGTAGCCAATGAGCTTCAAGCAGGAGAGGTAGAGAATTTATACCATATTTGGATGGAGCATTCTCAGTGGCAGAATAGTGCTTCTAGCTGGCATCTACCACTCATTCTCCTAGCTCCACCCACTCTGTCGAAATCTGAATAGGAGGTGTCGCAGGAGAAAACTGTACCTCCTGGTACACTGATGCTAATTCCTGATTTTTCGGTGTGGCTGTGCGTGTGTGCGTGTGCATATGTCTGCTGGTCCTTCAGCACTGCAGGACTTTAGGTTGAGATTACCCTTGTAACCTTTCGATCCATTTCCAGTGTGTAGTGCTGTGAATACGTGGCTGATTGGAATGCTGGTCCTGTTTTCAGCCATTTTGTCAGTGTGACCTGTTCTTCTGTTTGGTGGTCTCAACTGAGATTATAAGGAGTGTAAATCCTGTTGGTTTACTCAAACTCCTTTCTGTTCTCTTTTTTCTTTCATTTGCATCATTTGGCATATGTATTCATCAATTCAAAAACTCTTGATGCAAACTCCAAATACCTTTGAAGCAATCTCTCTCTGCCTCTCATTCTGTCTCCTGTCTTTCTCTCATCCTTTCTATTTCTCATTTCTTCTCTTTTACTGTCCCTCTCTCCCCTTCTTCTCTTCTAGTGTGTCCTGCAATGTTTGGTTGAGTCCTGGAAGGTCTATAATATCCTGCCTGCTTAATCAGACCTGCATCACAGACAGATAACAGGCTCCCATTGGACAGGGCATCTGGCATTCTGCATCGGCCAATGAGCAGATTCCAACAGCTCTGGAATGCCTGGTCCTTGCAGATGAGTTTGGCCGAAATTCTCCATGATCCCCAATCTCTACCATATGCTCAGTTTCAGAGCAGGATTTCCAAAACAATATTCAGCCCATTGCCTTCTTAATGAGCAGTTTTTTATGGGGTTTTTTAACCACAAAATGTGGCCTTATCCAGTAACTTGTCCTGTTATGGCGCTGCGCCGGTCTGGACACTACAGTCTACAGTCTGCTGTCGAATCCTAGAGTCCAGTAGCCAACAGTTCCTAAGGGGCGGCCTATAGCATACTGGCTAAGGCTAAGGCACATGACTGGGACTTGGAAGGTTGGTGGTTCAAGGCCTGGTGTAGCTACAATAAGACCGGCACAGCTGTTGTGCCCTTAACCCCACATAGCTCCCTGAACGCTGCACGGTGGCTGCCCTCTGCTCCTAAGTAACTTGGATGGGTCAAATGCAAAGGACAACTTACCCCAGTGGGTTCGATAAGTACAGTATATCTTATATATTCATATATTCTTTCTCAGGCTTGGTCCTAGAGGGTCAGGGTAGTTTCCATGGAGGTCTTTGGATGGGCTGTCTGGTCACAGTCACAGTCATCACTGTCTTGCACTTCATAAACAATCTGTGCTGTAAAAAACTGCAACTTTGGGTTTGTTTTCAGTTTTTGCTGCTCAAAACCACCTACTCTCTGAGGAATCAGCTGATTCTTTGGGCTGAAACCTCACACACAACCAGCTGTGAACTTGCTGTATTAATTTTATTTTATTATATTATTGTGTTAGCATCGAGGGATGTCTGCTCTGCAGAGGATTTTAAAAATGCGGTTGTATCTCTGTAATGTTGAAATTTGAAAGGTACAATAGGTCATTTCGGACTTCTAACGGTCAAGAGAGGAATAGCAGCAACAAACACCTTCAAACTACAACACTGTTTATCCCTCTTCCTTCTCTGTAAACACGCTGACATTGAAACGCCATTGGCTGTGGCAATTAAAACCAATTTTCAATTAACTTGAATTATTGTACTGTTATACAATGTTTTGGTACATAGTGTCGGGCCGTTGTCAACTGTATATTTTGAAACCCGAATTTAAGGACTATAAACACAGGCATAGGATGAGTCAACATGTCAGTGAGCCTTTTTCAATGATAGGAAGGAACTTACTATGGTCTTGTAACAATATTTTAACACAAAAATCTTACCCATTGTACCTTAAAGTATAGGATTTAATACATTAAAATGTATTGAAAGTTGGAAGATGTTCTTATTTTTCTTATAAAAATACTTTCTATCTGACCTGTTATGGTGCAAACTAGTGTTTTTATCTTTGTGCAGAGGGCTTGGCCTTGTGCAAATGGAGGAACTGTTAGTATTGTGTTATTGCAGGAACTTTTCTCTTTGTGCTAAAGCAGGAACTGTTAGGCTTGTGCTAGGAACCGTTAGCTTTGTGCTAATACCGGAAATGTTACCATTATGTTAATGCTGGAACTGTTTGCTTTGTACTAATGCATGCCTTCTGTTAGCCTAATGTTAGCCTTCTGTTCATGCATGAACTGTTAGCATTGTGCTAAGGCAGGGACTGTTGTTATTGTGCTAAGGCTGGAACTGTTAGCATTGCGCTAATGCAGGACTTGGTAGCGTTGTGCTAATGCAGGACCTGGTAGCATTGTGCTAATGCAGGTCCTGGTAGCATTGTGCTAATGCAGGTCCTGGTAGCATTGTGCTAATGCAGGAACTGTAAAAGCATACAGTGCTGAACCCAGCCTTCTGCCTCATCTCTGCAGCAGTCGGTAGACACTCGACCTGATTATGTAACACTGCATCCAATAGGCAGTTCCCCAGAGTACAGAGAATAAGGTTATCCCTCAATCCCCTTGTTATTTTCCAAGGAATCCTGAATACTATTTTAAAAAATGCTTTTGCAAATCACAAATTTTACACATATGACATTTGTCTTATTCAAGGAGGTCTACGGTTAATAACGGGAGACTCTGCTGCAGCCAAATTGCTGTGCTAGAAACGAAAATCTCATTTTAAGTGCATTTCGCAACCCCTCAGAAGAAAATGTAAAAGTATTGAGAGAAATTGGAAAATTAGAAGACTGGGATGACCTGCTTACCTGCGAGAGAGAGAGAGAGAGAGAGAGAGAGAGAGAGAGATGAATGAATCAGCTTTGTCTGCTTACTCATCAAACGTCTTTCATCTTCCCACCCTCTGATTTTCAGAAATAAATGGGGATTTCCCACCTGATGGCTTTCTGTCGGGTGTTTTTCACGCTGACGTTTCAAACCTCAAACGAGGTTCCCGTTCTCCCCTGTTCACTGTCCTGGTCTTTGATACCTTACTAAGAGAACCGTTCAGATCTACTCAAGGTGGAAGTGGAAACATTAGCAGATGAATGCCCTGGAAATGCATCAGAAGTTTCCACAATCCGTTTCCACAGTCAAAATGAGTCGTTCTTCTGAGATTAACAGATTGTTTGAGCAAAGTAGGGCAGCCTGTAGCCTAGTGGCGAAGGTGCTATAGCCTGTAAGTTGCTTGACTGGGACCTGGATGTTCTGGTGGTTCAAGCCCCAGTGTAGCCATGATAAGATCAGCACAGCTGTTTGGCCCTGTGAACAAGGACCTTAACCCCAGATTGTTCCAGGGAGGATCGCCCCCTGCTTAGTCTAATGAACTGTAAGTCACTTTGGATAAAACTGTCAGCTAAATAACTGTAATGTAATTTTGTGTTGATGCTGTCCTGGTCTATACATTCTACTTGCTGAATCTGACACACAAGTTGCCTGCAGTTTTGATGTTTTATTTTAGGTGTTTATTTGCATGATTCAGTTATGTTCAAGTCCATTCAATTCAAGGCAGCTCAGTTTGTACAGCACAATTTCAGGGACCATGTCACAAAATCACTCTACAGGGAAAACAGGACATCAAGAAACTGGGAAAGACTAAACCCCTGAACAAACGGCAAGGTTAAAATCATAAAATCCCCAGAGGAAAGGGAACTTTGTACAGAACTGTGTACACTTCTTCACAGAACGTGTACAGAGATGCAGGTGAATCGATGTGAATCTTCACGCTTTGCACAGCTCAGTTCTTGAAAGAGTGCGGTGCTGGTTGGACTCATGGACCCCACGTTTCCTTGTGTCTGTTCAGAGAACTGTTTGCATGCTTAGGTTAATCGGAGAGTCTACATTGCCCCTAGGTACCCTCCTACCATTGCCGTTGACCAAGGCACTGGCCTCAGAACTGGAGTTGGCCCGCGGGCACCGCACTATGGCTGCCCACTGCTCCAAAGTTACGAGGATGGGTCAAATGCAGAGGATGCATTTCATTGCCTTAGAAGGCAATAATGAATAAATAAAACAATAAAACTTTCACAGCCCAGTCACTGTGAAAGTGGTGTTGAGTAAGATGTCTGAGTTTAGAATGTCAAACCAATACACACACACACACACACACACACACACACATTACCTCAGTCACACATTAAAGCAGTCTTTTGCGGCTTTGTGCTGGCTGTTGAACAGTGAGGGAGGGTCTGACGCCGAAGTTGACTGAACACATGTCTGAGGCGTTGGCGACAGGCTGCTCTAAGATGAGGTGATCCAGGCTGATTTGGGTGGCACCCATAGCTGGGAGGAAGAGTGGGTGCGTGAAAATTTCCGCTCGAGTCAGTGTCCTGGAAACAGCCGGCCTCCCCACATCATTACGAAACTGTCACAAGATCGTAATGATGAACGCTTACGCAAACTGTGGAAATCAGCACAGGCTCTTTAGCAAGGGGCCCTATGCAATAAGCAATGGGTGATGTTAGGGTGTGACATTTTAGACTGTGTATCCAGGGGTATTTTTACATTGTCTACAAATGTGTTCATTACCACTTTCTTATCAGATGCTTAGTTATGCATATTCTATATAAGAATATATAGTGTACTATGTGAATCATTTTAGTAAACATATTCATTTTAATGTATGAATGTAACTGACCTAGTTGTACTGAGCAGAACATGCTTTAACGTGCATGTCTTACGGTTTTTGTGCATTTTGCAATTATAAATGATAGTTAGTGAAAAGTGAATGGTCAGTGCAGTAAGACGTACAGACCTCAGTGTAGAAACTTGCTCTTTGCTTGTTTCTCTGCAGATGATTGTCTGTGTGCTGTTTGGTACACTAAGTACAGTTTACATGATCTGTACGGATTAGACACGCCAGCATTTTCTTGGGTTGGGATCTTCGGCTGTTTGAATTTGGATCGTTATCGATGAACACGATTAGCTTCTGCTGTGCAGGTCTTTGCGCTGTAGGGAATTGACTGCAGTGCACGTTATTTATTCTTCCTCCGAACGGCAAACGTAGAAGTGAGCTAGATAACAAAGCGCTCAAATCCCTGCATCGTGATCTTGCTGAGACTGTTTTGGCTGCCTCCATCAATCGAGCTGGAATGGAGCTATGCTCGCAAGGCATGCTTGGTAAAATCTGTACTGCATTGAGGGAGAGGGCGAGGGAGATAGAAATTCAGACTGTGCGGCTCTGTCTGTCTGTCTGTGTGTGTGTGTGTGTGTGTGTGTGTGTGTGTGTGTGTGTGTGTGTGTGTGTGTGTGTGTGCTTTTTTTGCCATGTCATTCAGGATAAAATTCCTCCTCTCAGAGAGACACTAGCAGCATGCACACAGGTTTATAGAATCATGCAGTTCTCTGTAAAACTGTCAACACACTTGCCAGTGTCTCGTTGTCAATTTACACATGAAAGTTGTTTTTTTTTTTTTTTTAGATATTTAGAGAGTACGCTTACTCAAAAATCTCAATTTGACATACCCCAAAATGTAGCTAGATACTGACTAATGGAGAGCAATCGTAAAAGGAGAAAGATGGTCACACACTCCATTATTATAATTTAATGAATTACTTGGGAGCATAACCGAGTATGTGATTATCTTTCTATTTTTATCAATATTAATCTGAAAAATAATTGGTATTTGGTGTTGGATTCTTTTGACAATTAGGATGAAGAATAACACTATACAAAATGCAATTATGGTGAAAAAATTCTCCTTTAGCTTTTTTTATATTAGTTTTGTGTATGTGTTTTCAAAAGTCTTTTCAAAGATGCACATCTCACTGCTATTTAAATTTCCTTATCAGTTTAATTGGTAGGCTTCCAATCACTTAATTTTAATTCCTAGAATAACCATTGCAGTCCTATGCATGAAAAGTGAAAGATAAATATGTCATGTTGGAAGGAGATTGACCTACGTTGAGTTAAACTCTCAGTTGCTTTTTCAAAAACTGCCAACATATTGATAGAAAAGCTGTCATGACCAGAGATTTTGCCCCGGGTGAAATATTATCAGACTGTTCACAGATGGTGCTTTTAGCAGTGTCACCCAAAGACTTTTTCAGCTGCCTAATTGGCAAGCACATTTATGTAAATCACTTTGAAGATGTATGTTGTGACTTTCTTTTCAGTCGTGATTTTTAAGTTGGCCCACATGTTGAAAAGAGAAACTTGCCAATGTAATTAAGCATTCATTTACATTTTACATACCCTACACTCTAGGATTTACAGTGCTGCCAAATTGCAGTTGGTCTATAGGGTGAAGCTCGCTTCTCATTGGTGAGAACAGGGAGTGGGTGTGACTACCACTTTTCACTGCCCACACCCATCGCTTCTGATTGGTTTGTGTTCACAGTTACAGTTGTTGTTTTCTCCCTCTCTCTCTCTCCCTCTCAACCTCTTTCCTTCCTTCTTACCCTCTCACCCTCTTTTCCTCATTCCCTCTCACCCTCTCTCCTTCCCTCTCCCTCTCACCCTTTCTCTCTTTCTCCCTCTCTCGACAAACAGCGTATGCATCCTCAACTCCTACCGTTTTTCTTTTTTCTTTTTATAGTGCTGTCAGAAAACTAAAACTATGGTAACTGGTTAGAACAAAAACCAGCATGCAGTTTAGCCCTCCAGAACCAGAGTCCTGCTTTAACAAATTAAATCCTGAAAAGTGGCCCCTTACTTGTTTTTACAGGCCATGTAAAGATACAGGCAGACAGGGGCCTCTTGGTGGCCCTGTTTTTTCAGCGTTTGGTCCCATGGATGGCAGGCAGACGCAGAGTAAAGGAATGTACAGTATTTGGCGTTACTTCAGAACATTAAACACACTGTGGGTTGTCTGTGGGCACTGGATGGCCTTCCTGTCCTACGACTATGTACAGGAAACGGTGCTTGCATGCAAATCCAGACCTGTAGGTCAAAATGGCAGTGTGAAAGGACCTGGGTTACAATGTTAAAATGACCTGAAAACGCAATCTATTTAACCCTTTGAAAAGTAGTTTTTGTTTTTTTTCTCCTCTCTCTAAGTCCGTGTTCTAGAACTCAGCAGTGATTGTTACATCAGCATTACAATGTTCAGCTGAGAACACTCTAATCACATGAGAAACTGGAGCATTATAGCACTATAGGCCTGTGAAACCAGCAGCTGGCTTTTGTGGGTTCTTGCTTATGACTTTCCACGAGTTAAATATTTGACTTCTGCATGGCTGTTGTGTGTGTTGTTTTGCATTGTGAAAAGACAGGGCTAAAAGGCATGTCCTATATTGGGGTAGTGCTTTGCATAACAACATTTTTTTTATTGAACTGAAGTGGAAATGTCTTACTTTCTCAATTCCAGGCCTGTGATTTCCTTACATAACTCTTTCCACTGGGATGTTGCTCATCAATCATTTCAGTTCAGAACTACACGTCATTTCCGTCATAGTTAGGTGCACTTAATCACCAGGGTGAATACCACTCATTTTATTCGGCTGCGTTGTCCCATGGGATGTAGTAATTATCTATTGTCAAATAATAGATTTATATAGCCTGACTGGTGGCTGAATTACTGAGGGAAGTGTTACCACTTATGAGGTTTTAATTAAAGTAGCAACATGTTACTGGTGTTATGTGCTGCTTCTCTCTTATGAGACTCTTGTGGAAATTTCATCATTGGCTAAGTTGCCCCCCATCTCTGCATGCAATGGGGCAGCCTATAGTCTTGTGGTTAAGGTACATGACTGGGACCCAGAAGGTTGATGGTTCATGCCCCGTTGTAGCCACTATAAGATCAGTGCAACTTGAGCAAGGCCCTTAATCGCACATCCAGTTGGGATTGGCCCCTGCTTAGTCTAATCAACTGTACATTTCTTTGGGTAAAAGCCTCAGCTAAATGACAATAATGCAATGTGCTGAATCATGAATTCAGTTCCAAATTGATGGGGGGGAGCATTTAGCAAATTAGTTCTGCTTTGTACATACATCACATTTTATTTAGCAGATGCTTTTATCCAAAGCGACATACAAAACCATGCATATCAAAGTCATAGAACAAATAATCAAACAGGTCAGATAAAGTGCAATTCATATGGGATTGGTTGTAAAGCCATGAACATAAGTTCAGTACACAAGGTAGATAGGCCAAGTCTGTAACTACCATATCGTTCCATCTACAACTTCAGGAACTACAGTACCAAGACAAATACAAATTCAGAAGTCCTGGATTAAGTTACAAGGGGCTAAAGATAGAGACCGGTGAAAAAGAAGTGACAATAGATTAGATTTAGAGAAAAACTAGAGCTTTGTGTCTAGTGGGTGTTTGCAGTCTGTGGTTTCGGCAAGGTGTTTGTCACAAGTAGAGGGCGGAGCTTAAGACGGGGATGAAAGTAGGGCACGCTGTCCTGTAACGCTGATGCTACCCATCTGGTTACAAAGGTTACAGTGATGTTAAAGTGAAACTGATGAACTAATGAACTGTTAATCATAACTTTCAATTACAACTTCCTAGCAAATTTCCTTACCAGACCAATCTCGACCAAGAGACCAAATGTGAACAATGAGGAGTTTCACAATTAAATCCTATAGTTTTATGAAAATAAACTTTATAAGAATAATATTATAATGATACAATACATTAAACGCCCGATCTAGGAAGAAGGGCCATTGTCTTAAAACTAAAACCAATAACTGATCATGTGCTTTTATTTCTGAATGTGCTGAAAGGTACTAAATCAAATTGAGTATCTTTCACACACTGAACAGTGAAATCTCCAGTGTTAATACAGCTCTAACAGGGTACATGTGAGTCCAATTGGCACCATATGTAGGTTGTAAGAGTTCATATAAAGCAGACTGTAGGATTTCTTTCCTTGCTTCGCTCCTGTGTTTGCAAAAAAAAATTTAATCTATGCTCCAATTCTGCCGCCTACACCTCCAAGATCAGTCTCCAAGGGAGTAAGAACAAGGCCCATGCCCAGAAGAGGCCTGAGCAGTTTTTAGAATAACAAATACAAGTAGTCAAGCAAGGTATTCGGGCAGAAGTGAACACAGACACGGGTTGCCAGTGTGTCATAGTAATGACTGAGCATGTTTGTTTTATAATATTTTCAAGGTGAAAATCCTACATAATATAAGTTTAGCACTGAACATTTTACTGTGTACTCTTAACTTTAATCTTGAGCCTTGAAGATGTTCTGCATTTTTGCTTTGAAGTTTGAATTGTTGATGCAATCTGGCCATTTCCTGCAGCACAGGAAACAATATAGATTTCCATCATCTTGGATCTTGCCTCCTGGCAGAATTTTAGCGGGACTTGATCAGAAACATCACTGTAAGAACTACCATTCGGATTAGAGAAGTCCAGGGTTTTTTTTTTTTATGTAAAAACGTTTACCATTGCAGTAAGAATATGACCACAAATGCAGTAAAAATATGACAACACAACGTCAGTTTTGCTTCCAGGAGAACAACAAGAAAAACTTGCTACTCTGGGTCCTGCCCTGCAGAGTTTCTCTGGCCTGTAGCCGTGTGCCAATCTTCTCTATTTTTAGTCCATGAAGGCGTGTCCATAACTCGCAGACAAACAGAGGCATTCCTCGCATTTCCCTGGAACACCATGGTTGTTTTACGTTATTTCATTTCCAGCGAGGCACAAGCGCCTATTCAGGAATATGATGAGTTTGGAATGTAGAAAAACATGCTTTTCCGCCTGGAGCCCCAGCGAGTAGCAGGTGTAAAATCGAAGATCAGATTGCCAAACATTTGGGTGGTGGGGTCAGCCACACCCTACAAACATATTACCTGAGGAAACCGCCTCATCTATCAGCCCCACAGTTTGGCTAGCCTGCAGAAAGTGCTTCTTAAGGTTCATGAGATTTTTGTGGGAAAGTTCATTTCCTGCGGGTGGAATAGACTGTTCAAACAAACTGGCTTGTAGTGCAGCAGTTTCGCCCTAATCTGTGTATTTGACCTTGGATGTGCTCTAACACAGTAGTGTGCTTTTTCAGTGTGTATGACAGGGCAGCCTAGTGGCTAAGGTACATGACTGGAAGGTTGGTGGTGCAAGCCCCAGTGTAACCACAATAAGATCAGTGCGGCTGTTGGGCCCTTGAGCAAGGCCCTTAACCCCACATTGCTCCAGGGGGAATTGTCCCCTGCTAAATCTAATCAACCATAAGTCGCTTTGGATATAAGCGTCAGCTAAATAATACATTATTATTATTATTATTATTATTATTATTATTATTATTATTATTATAGTATGACATGTGTGCCTGAAATGGCGCAGTCCCCTCTGAGGACATTGATATCATACTAAATCTGGTGAAGAATGAAAACGCCACGCACTGTTCGGTTGCTGTGACCCAGTGCAAGCTGGACAAAAATAATGTTTTCTTTTTCCTTGTTTTCTTTTTATACTTATACTGAATATAGCTTGGCTTCTGCTTAGTCAACTGTAAGTTGCTTTGGATAAAATAAATAGTTAAATGGATAAATAGATAAACATAATGATCTATCTATGTAATACTTTTCTTGACACTCAAAGTGTTTACAGTGATGTAGGGGAAACTTGCCTCGACCACCATCAATGTGTAGCACCCACCTATAAATAAATACCGTAATAACTGTACTGTAATGTGACTGTGCTCTGTGTCGCCCCCTCTCTGCGGCTGCAGGTGGTACAAGCTGAACTCCAAGTCAGGGAAGAAGGAGAAGGAGCGTGGGGAGGTGCAGGTGACTGTGCAGTTCACACGGAACAACCTGACTGCCAGCATGTACGACCTCTCTGCCAAGGACAAGCCCATCTCCGCGTTCGGCCGTCTGAAGGACCGCATGAAGGGCAGGAAGCGCGAGGACGCGGAGTCAGCCTCTGCCGTCGTTCCCAGCGCGTTCGGGACCCAGCCGCGGCGGAGGGCCCGGTTGCCCAGCGACGGGGGCGGGGAGGAGGAGTATGAGGACGACGAGGGGGGCGAAGGGCGGCGCAGTAAGATGCGGAACTTCTTCCTGCGCGGGAAGCTGCGGAAGTCGTCGGACACGCGCTCCAGCACGTCGCTCGGCTCGGAGAGCAGCGAGTCGTCCTCCCGAGGGGGCAGCCTCAGCCCCACCGCCGGCATCAGCGTGGTGGTGTCCGACCTCTCCAACTCGCCCAGCGAGACCAGCAACCTGACCGCTGACAACAGCCCAGGTGAGAGGCTGCGATAGGCTCCTGCTTTCTGCCGCGATACGCTCCTGTTTTAAGCCTTGTAGGCTTCTGCTTTCGGCCTTGTAGGCTCCTGTTTTCAGCCTTGTAGGCTCCTGCTGTCAGCCGTGATAGGCTCCTGCTTTCAGCCGTGATAGGCCCTTGTTTCAGAATTTCACAGGGGGTGTGAACATTTAGGAGCTTACCGCAAAGGCTGGCTAACTTTATGTTCGCATACATATTCTTTCGCAAACAATTTCATTTTCAAGTGTTTTTTAAGGTTCTGAGGCTACATGTTAAGGTTTTCGTGATTAGGTGGGATTTGGAGCCTTGAGCTGTTATTTTACTGCTGATTGCTAAAAAATATATATATTTTATACTTTTATTATATTTAGACTTTGGTTTTGCTATTTTTATGGTTATAAACATCAAAGCAAAAATCCTATATTGCGCGATCACATACATACACAAATACACTGACACAGACTCAAAGGCGCTCAAACATACACATTCACACACACAGAACAGACTCACACACACACACTCGCACCCAGACGCACTCGCACACATACACTCGCGCTCAGACTCACACACACGCGCACACACGCGTGCACACACACACACGTGCTCGCACACCCACTCGCACGCACATGTGCACACACACACACACACACGCACACACACACAGACTCACTCTCTCTCTCTCCCTCTGTTCGCTGCAGACCACACCACCCACCCGTCGCCCAAGCTCACGACGCACAAGCGGGCGTTCAGCGACGAGGTGGGTCACATCAGCGACGACGCTCCTCCCCCTGCTCAGCCGCGTGCGGTGCAGTCTCTGAAGGCCCAGAGCGGTGTGCTGTCCCAGTCCTCCCTCTGCGTCAATGGCAGCCACGTCTACACCAACCCCGCCAACACCCACACCCTGGGGCTGCTGCAGAAGTGCTCCCCCCTGTCCCGCTCGCTCCAGAACCTCCCCCGCCGGGCCGATGACCCCGTGAGGCCCCCCCCTGGGGCTGAGGGCCGCCGCTGGTCCTTCGACAAGGCCGGGAGGGAGGAGAGGGCGGCCATTTTGGAACCTGTGCCAGCACTGGCCGACCTGCCCGTGATTACCACGGAGATGGCAGAACCGGCCCTAGTCGAGGGGAAGAAGCAGAAGAGGAACCTGTTCTCGCATGGGCGTGGCGACGCGGTCGGGAAAGGGGCGGAGCAGAGCCAGGCCCTGCCCCCAAATGAGGAGAAACACAAAGGCTGGTTTGGCTCCAAGGATTCCCACAACAAGCCGAGGTGAGTTTGGGCCCATTCCGACCGACTTTTTCACCCTGTCAGTTCATAGTTTGCCCTTTGTATGATCATTGCCACCGGTGACCATCACATCTGATGGTCGGTTGCAAGGACTTTTAATTTATACTACGACTACGATGGACAATTTTATATCATTGCTATCATTGATGTTCCCCTTCACTGAGACATAGATTGCATTGAACTTTGACCTCATCTCTACCTCAATTGTCATGACAACCTTATTAAAGAACGTTCTCAACAATATTTACCTTCAACAAAGTATCATCAACTAGCTTCCATGTCTTGAGCATGCAATGACTCCGCTTCGGCAATGCGAGTGACAGTGTTCAAAACCAAAGTCAAACAGTAATGGAACATTGGTGACAATGTACTGATATCCATCGGCTGATCATACATCACCCAACTACAAACTGGCCTTAACTGCCGGCTCACTACTCAGCCGTGCCAGAAATGCCTCTTTAACTAAGGTGTCTCTGTCCTGGTTAGCTCCAGTTTTCTTTCACAGGGGGTTGTGGGATATGCTATGGTACTGGGAGCTCGTTCTCTCTGCAGAAGTAGCTCAGTGTGACGTAAGATGGCCGACATGGGAAGGATCAAAACCCAAAGCATAGAAATGGGATGATCCAGTTCACATTTCAGTTCCTGTTCACCAAGACCTGAAATGAAGGACTTTGGTGTTTTGTTTGTTGGGCAGTTATGGCTGTAATGCGAGTGTGGTCAAAGAATGGGATCATTCAATCATCCGATACAGGTATTGACAAGCATGCTTTCTTTTTTAAGTCAAGCTAATTTCTCCAGTTTAGGAACTCAAAGGACCTTCTTAGCCATTCTGGGTGGTATCTACAGTACTTTTATTTTAAGGCTTTTATGTTGCTCATCAATGATTGCATTCAGTGATCATATACACTCAGGGAGCACTTTATTAGGTATTTATTAGCCTTTTTAGACTTCTGCTGCTGTAGCCTATCCATTTAGAGGTTTGATGTGTCATGTGTTCAGAGATGCTGTCCTGCATATCACTGTTGTAATGCGTGGTTATTTCTGTTACTGTCACCTTCCTGTCAGCTTTGAACTGTCAGGCCCTTCTCCTCTGACCTCTCTGATTAACAACACGTTTTTGCCCAGCAGAACTGCTGTTCATTGGATGTTTTTTAGTTTTTTGCACCATTCTCTGCAAAGTCTAGAGACAGTTGTGCGTGAAAATCACAGGAGATCAGCAGTTTCTGAGATAGTCAAACCACCCTGTCTGGCACCAGCAATCATTCCACAGTCAAAATCACTTAAATCTAATTTCTTCTCCATTCTGACATTTGGTCTGAAAAACAGCTGAACATCTTGACCATGTCTGCATGCTTTTATGCATTTTAATTAAATATTTGTATTAACAAGCTGGTGTACAGGTCTATCTAATAAAGTGATCACTGAGTGTACATTACTGAGAAGGTACGTTTGGGCAGAAACAGGTGGACTGTGAACCTCTATGTAGTTGGATTTGTTAGACCTTGTGAATTAGATTTCTATGGTCCAGAAATATAGCTACCTGACACCAGACATTTTGAGGAAACTGCAAAGTATGATCAACAAATGGTGTCAAGCCATGGGTGGTCACCCATGCACCATACCTGTGAATGGACAACCCCTTGTGACAGCTGCCCATAATTTTAAGATTCCAACATTTACTAGCATGCTAGTTAGTGACAGCTAGATAATTGCTGCTTGTTAACTGGCTGGCTAGTAAACAAATGTCAGCTTAGGAATAGTGATTTGCCTTTGTTTACTTTTGTAGGTAAACAATGTCTGCCTTACTGTTAGACTATCGTGTCATTCAGTCAGTTTCTCTTGGATGATTTTCCATATACATTTTTGGGAGAGTGGCTAATTAGAATAATAATCATATTTGAATATTAATGTTTTTATGAATCCTGATGGTATCTGACCCCATTTCCAGAGTGAACTTGTCAAAGTAGTCTGCTGGTCAAAATCTGTTGAGTGGCTTGATGGCTTGACTTAACCAATTGGGGAAAGTACTTGGTGATTAATTGACCCTTACACAGTCTATTCAAGGCTCACAACTCTCTCTTGACTATACTGTGATAATTTCGCAGTGAAATAAACCCTGCATTTGTAGAACAGGGTAATGGGTGCAGCCAGCTAGATGATAAATCTGAGAGAAAAAACTCAAGGCTACTTGCCGGCAGTGGCAGCGTCTGATATTTCAGTTGATGGGAATCTGGAATGATTCCTGCGTGGCTCAATTACTGATCTGTGTCCTGTTACGCCAAACATCTGCATTGCAGATAGGGTCCTACCCCTGCAGAATGCATGTTAAAGCCACACCAACCAGGCTACTCCTGTTCTACATTTCTTACATTCAAGTTCAATTGTGTATTCAAACATGTTTTTAGTTTTTGATACAATACTTACATACTTTCTGTTAACCATGTTTGGTGGATTTTCTTGGTTCTCACTAGCCATCCATATGGCATACGGGTAAACTATGTAAAGCAGTAAATATTCATCTTTTTAAAATATTCTTCTTGTCATGTACCTGCAAATATATAGTGAGCACCGTAATTCATTAGATGGTGACAAGATACAATGGCCGTTTGAAAAGATACAATGATGCTGATGTGCAGACTGTCAGCTTTAATTTGAGGGTATTATCATCCATAATGGATGAACCATATAGAAACCATATAGACAGCACCCTCTGTACATGGTCCCCCCATTTTAAGGTGCTGCAAGTATTTGTTGTATTGGCTTCACACATCTGTTTCATTTGTGAAAAAGGTTATATGAACTGTTCATCTAATATAAATGATCATACCCTCAAATTAAAGTTGACAGTCTGCACTTCAACATCATTGTCATTGTATACTTTCAAACTCACAGTGCTAGAGTACAGAACCAAAATAACAAAAAATGTGTCACTGTCCAATGATTTATGGTGCTCACTGTACTTTCATTTTATAATTCACCTGAGGAGTATACCCTGTTTACCCTGTTTACCAAGTCCAAACGTCAGGTCTCATTCAACAGAGAGAGTGACACATTTTCTCTCAAATGGATTTTGTGTTGTTTGGCTGCAGTACTTAGTTTGAATGACGGTGCAGTTTTTTTTCTTTTAAAAAAAAACATATTTTGTATTCGTCAGAATCAACCATTTGAATTTTGGCTCAAAATGAGACACTGTTGTCCATATGAATCGCTTATTTTTTGTACAGTATTAAGTGAATGCATCTTGTCTCTGTATTTTCTCTTTTCTAGGTATGTAAAGTAAGACGTCGACTGAGCGGTATAGCCTCCTCAAATATACTTGTTATCTTAAGGCACAGGGGAAGCTGCTATTGTGGTGTGCTCAGGGCGATAAGACACGAAAGAAGGAAATAGAGTGCATTCTGATCACACACCAATGGCTAGCTTTATTTGGCTTTCTTGGGTGTTGGCACATCTCAACTTTCTCAGGCAGTCTTACAACAAGTCACAAAAAACAACATTAGCACCCGCAGTATTACCAAAAAATACTTTGGAAAAAAATGTCAAACTAAAACGGTCTCTGAGGTGGCGTGGCAGGACTTCGTTTTCCGCGAAGGCGAGCGAGTACTGCGCGTTCAGTTACAGAAATAGCGCCGAGCTTCCTCAGAGACCCGTTTTACCAGACACACCCGAGGAAAGCAAACGATTATCAGTTTTAGTAATCAGACGAAGTTTATCGCACGTTGGAATTAATTTAACCGATTTTGACATAATTAGAACACTCTGCTCTCTCACACTGACTGCCTTATCTTTAAACGCGGGAGTGTGCGAGAGCAGCTTTAATCTGTTCCTGTCTACACGCCTACAGCTGTTAATAAAAGCGCTGAACCGGAGATGGATGGTTTGACGGAAAACTGAAACGCACACTGCCTGAGAAAGTTAATCGCAGGGTTTGGGCTTTTCTTTCTTTATTGTGGTGCCAGGGTGTCGAATGTGGTCTTATTGATCACAGAAGTTCTACCTGATTCAGCTCTTAACTATCGACTTTAGTCCCCCTCTATAGTGTTCTGATAGTGCACTTGTAGACATCGCTACAGCGTCCCCTGTAGGAACCCAGGGGAAACTCCACTGCTGTAGTAGCTCCAGCCATTTTCTGATCCCTCCCACCCCTTTCCATGAATATTAAACCCTTGCCCGCAGAGAAGTGTAACAACAATATGCTTATTTGAAATAATAAATAAAGAAAAATAAATAAATAAATAGTACATTAATATAGTGTTTTTCATACAGGGTGCTCAAAACGTTCTCTGAAATGTAGGAAAAGGTGTCAGCGAAGTAGACACAATTAAGTGGAAATACAGTATACGATGAAAGGGGCAATATCAAGGTTAAAGTAAGGGGAAATATACAATGCAGAAACAAGATTCAGATTCATGCACGTCTTTCCATAGATTCAAAATGCTTAACATAATCATACATCATAATGTACACAGAATACATATAAAAATATAAACCGCAGTAATGTTTTTAGTTGAAATGCATTGTATCCTTGATTCAAGTTCTTAATTTTGCGGCAGTGAATCTTTAAATGTCATTTCCAAGTGCTGCCAGTTAATGTTTTCAACCACACAAGGTCCATAAAAAAACCATTCACATGTAAATGTCTCTATACAGACATTCGTCTCATAACTGCATACATTGTTTGTTTTACCCACATCAAGAACATTTTTTGAGTTTGTATTTACTGTGCAGCCAGATATTTTGTAAGACTGGAAGTTTGTTTCTTGTAGGGAGACATATACCAGTATTAATTCTGGATTTCTGTCTCCCTGAAGGTAAATACACAACTTAAGATGATGGAAGGCTTCTCTTTAGAGTAGGGGTGTTTACGCAGGTTTTTTTTATGGTGGTAGAACCAGTGTCTGTTTTCCAGGGGGACACTTTTTCAGCAGAACCAGAGGGGTTATTCAGGCTTTGAGCATCGTCTTGTACCACAGTTGCTAAAGATAGCTCATTACTCAGAAGCCTACTGATATTCTCAGTAGGCTTCTGAGTAATGATACTTCTAAAGTACTTTTCTGTGACAGAATAGTTTATATTTACTTTAGGTGTTCTCTGTTTGTGTAAAGCATTTTGGGTGTTTTTTCATTATATGGTGCTAAACAAACAATGTGCTTATTATTTTTACCATGGAATTACTCCACATAAAGTATACAAATATTTGAAATGGAGCTGTGTGATCGATGTAAGGATGCCTCCATTTTTGGGAGCAAAAATCAAAATTTACCCTTTTATTTGTTTAAAAGCTGCTGAAAAAATGAATCCCTGTCTGAGGTGCTGGTTTCTTTTGGCACACCACTAACCACAAGGACCCTTTGTGCCTTTCCTTCACAGCTTGGAAGTATCTTCTAAGGTAGAAACCAGCTCAGATGCAGTCCCCTCTCACCCCTTAACTCCCTTCCCAGATAACCACTCTTGTACTTCTCCTGCTTCTGCCACAGGGCTGGGCTCACCAGGCCTAGCACACCATGCTAACCCTTTCACGCCCCCTCCAGACACCCCAACCATTTCTCCTTCAAACCCCTTTTTCACCCGACTGCAGTGTAACCCCTTCTTTGTAGATCTCCTTGGCGATCATACCCTAAAATCAGCCCCGCCTGCTCCCTGTCTCTCCAGTTCCCCTATTTGGCCTCCAACAGTTTCTTCCTCCTGGTCCGATCCGAGTCCTGCCCAAGACTGTCTGGAGGCAGAGCCTGGCCTTGCTGTGGGTGTGGCAAGAGAGAGGTCTCAACTTGGAGTGCTGGGCACAGGGGCAAGGGTGTCCCCCAACCCTTTCTTCACGTCCACCGTGTCAGAAAATCCCAGCGAATGGGATGAGTCTTTCGAGGCATTTGCTGCCAGCAGGTTGGGTTCGCAGAATGGGTCAGCCCCGCCTGCCCACACAATGATCCTTCCTCTGGAACTCACCAAAGAGCAATTGTCAGAGGGGTCGGACAAAATAGGGACTGAAATGGTCACACCGACACTTCTGCGAAGGCCAACCAAGATCCCCGTCTTCCAGGGTCATCAAAGCCAAAGGTTTGACTGGACACAGGAGCCGGGCTTGAACACAGATCTGTTTCCACCTCAGATTGACGTGATGTCTTGGGAGCATAGCAAGGAGGAACTTAGTGGACATGCACCTATACATTCTCAGGAAGACAAAACAGGCATCAGTCTTTTCTCAGAGTGGGATCCAGAAAAACCTCTGGATTACTCAGTTTCCTCCCCTCAGTTTGTGAATATGTCCTCCCTGATCCCCCAAAGTACCAGTGCAGGACAGCCGATTACCTCACCTTTCAGCAAAGACTACGGAGAGACCTTGGGGAGTGATGTAGGTCGAGACGGCGTGGGAATTCCAGCCGAACAGGAAAACGGTTCTCCTGCTTCAGCCTTACTCTTCCGTTCTCCTGAAGGGGTCAGAGGAGAAAACGACGTCACCTGGAATGCCCCCCCTGTTTTTGGAGAAGAAGCGATGTATAAGACTACCTCATCTCCAGAGGAAGTTGCTTCAGAAGTGTCTGAAATTTTGACTTATGAACCAGAAGTCTCCCTTGTAGAAACAAATCCATTTTTCACCACTGTGCCATTGCACAAATTCTCTGAAATTCTACTGGAGGGTCCTGAGAGCACTACTACTGATACACTTAAACCAATGCATGATGCTGCCACTGAACAGATGAGCACTAACACTAATGTTGATTTACCTGAAGTTACCACTCATGCTGCACATGAAAATCTTCATGAATCCGATGCACACATATTTGATTTTACCAGTTCACTTCTCCCAAATACTGATGCTGCTAGCTCTCTTTCGGTTACGATTGCTGATAACACTGAAATTAACAATAACAGCACTAACGAACTGGCTACTAGCCACTCCCCTTTTGTTCCTGAAGTAATCATGAGTGAAATGAACTCAGAAAAACCTGACAGCCTGTTCTCCAAGGAGCTGGAATACTCCTCGCCTGCGGATGTAGCGGATCTGCCTATCAAAGCTGACGGCCCTTTGTCTGTTTCCAATGAAGGATTCCTGTTTCAGTCTGACATGTCCATAAAGGCTGCGGAACTTCTCCCTGTGGAGTCTATTCCCATGGCACTTGTGGAAGCGCCTGCTGGATCTCCAGTGCAGGTAGACCGGGAAGACGAGTTGGAGAAAGATGGACCAGACCGAGAGGAGACTTGCGCAGAGGAGGCCATTGAGAAGGAGCAGTCACATGCATCAACCAAAGCGCAAGAGACAATTTCCCAGAAACTTGACATGGTTTTGCTTGCAGATACAACATCTGATAGCACTCTTGAAGCAGGTACCATTACCCTCGACACCCAAGGCAGTGATTCAGATTTGATCACTTTGGGTACAGATTCTGAAAGTGCCCACCAAGACAACTGTGAGGAAAATGCAGATTTGAATGTGAAGGATTCAAACAGCCCTTCTGCTGAAATTAATCGATGCACTTTGTCTGATTATCTAGAAGCCAGAGAGCCTGATCCTCCAGTGTCTCCTGTTCCAGAAGCGCTTAACTTTGTAACTGCGACTGAAGACCCAGACCCAGGAAACGGCTGGGAGTCGCATGATGCCCTCTCAGCCAAAACCGGAATTAAGCATCTTCAGTTGAAAGACGATGCTTGTGAAACATCTCTACTTGAGGAAGGCGGATTTGCACCATCTTTGTTTGTCACAGCAGATTCATTGACTGCTGCTCATGAGTCTGTTCAGCTGGAGGAGCCTCACAGCAATTCCAACGAGAGCCTGCTGCCTCCTCCCAAACCTCCAAGGCTTTTCCAGGATTCAGTTCTTAATGAGGAGCATATGAATGAATATCCTCATCCTGGAGATGAGGCTGAATTGCATCTTGGTACACCCAAGGACTCTCCATCTGACCTTTTACAAACCCCAGAAGTGAATTCTGGGCCTGAGCTGCAGCTGACCTCCCCATCTCCTTTTCATTCTGATTATTCTCTCTTCTCAACAGCCCCCAAGGTTGAGTGGGAAAAACAAAACAGAACTTTCACGTTCATGGAGGATGAGTTGTCATCACGGAAGGTCCCTCAAAGTAGCTTCTCTGCCTTTGACCTTGAGGAGAATTCTGAC
The DNA here is from genome assembly GCF_963514075.1 of Conger conger. Taxonomy (NCBI): domain Eukaryota; kingdom Metazoa; phylum Chordata; class Actinopteri; order Anguilliformes; family Congridae; genus Conger; species Conger conger. The sequence continues at coordinate 21,897,666 of NC_083765.1, forward strand.
CAAAGCTGGGTGACCAGTAAGAGTTTTTTCAAGGAGCTGGACACAACCCACTTTGCAGTATGGTCTGCAGATGAGGAAAATGCCATACTAACTGACTCCACATTCCTGGACAAAGCGATCTTGATGGAAGACTCTACTCAGAAGGAACCACTCCCGGATACTGGAACCCAACCCACCACCTCAACTGGGTCCTGTTCACCTTCCCAGAAATTAAATGAAGAGCTTGGGGAGAGCTTCCTTGACCTGCTTAAAGGTACCAAGCAGCAAACATGGACAGAAAGTGTTGAGCCCACATGGCAAAGTCTACCTTCCTTAAGTGAGCTCTGCTCCATGGTTTCCCAGGACTCTGTCAGGGACCTTGCGCCAGAGGACCTTCTGCAGCCAAGCAAACCTTTCTCCGGGTTTGACATTGTCTCTCTCCCAAAGGGAATCGAGTCTGCCATCGAGCCTAAGGAGGAGCTCCCCGCTGGGGTGGCCTCTACCCTGAGGAGTCACCCCTCCATCGGCGTTAACCCAAAGTCCAGCCTCTTTCTGCATGATTGTAACCCCCAGGCCTCTTCCACCCCCTCCCTGTTGGCTGAGACTAACGCCCAGGTAGCCTTCTTCCCCTCTCCAATCCTGCCCCTCCTGCCTTCGAGGCCGACCACAGGAACCACCTCCATCGCCCCTCCCTCCAAACCTCCTGCAATGATTGACACACCGTTCATGCTTTTGCCCCAGGAGACACAGTCAGCAGATGGTCTCCCGTCCGGTCAACAGAGCAGGTGAGACCATACAGAAACATGCAGCGTAGCATAGAGGCTCCAAAACTGTGCCTAACAATGACCTACTCAATAAGTAAATGTATTTATTTTGTTCCACTTCTTCTTAAAATGTAGCCTGATGCATATTGAAATCTGAAATTAAAATGTATGTCAAAACTGCATGGGCAGGTGGAGTTACTTCATTTATATATGTTCAAAATGCCAATGTGATTTACAATATGTTAATAGATTCCCAAGCATCATGATCAACCTTGACCCTTCCCACAATCCAACAATGGACTCCGTTTGGGAGCCACTGGCTGAGTAGCAAGTTCATACTCTCCCTCTTGGGGCAGCCCATGGGGTTTTAGTCATTGCCAAGTGCTGATTGGAATTGTAGTTTTGGTTCTTTTGGTTTTGTTGGTTAGATGTTAGTGGTTCACCCCGTGTAGAACCATATGTTCTTTCATTGGTGAGAGATGTACAGTTGTTGAGCTATATTTTGCTTGAGATTCTGTCGCTGTCCAAGTTTTGCTCTGTTCTGTGTATTAGGGAATCTGTTTTGTAGCTACATGAGACTTGAAGAAGGTTGAGTTGACTCAAATGCTGCTTGTTTTGTAGGGTAAGTCACTGAGAGGAGTGAAATCACCTCTATGCAGTGAAATTGGCATAGATTCATATACTGCACATTGATGTCATAATGATGACAATTTCATATTTTGATCATAGATGGTGAGAGAGAGTGATACAGAAGTCAAATAATCAGGTTAAACTATTCATTCTTGACAAATAATTGTTCTCCTGTTTGGTATTTGATTAAACTGGCTCCAAGTAAGCTGACATCATTACATTTTAATTACATCACACCTAAGTATTTATCATAGGCTGTTGTCCAAATGGTTCAGGTTAAGTACCTTTGGTCATGGGCACAGCTGACTGTGCCTCGCATTGGAACCTGCTACCTCTAGTCAGTCAGGTCTAGTTCCGTTGCCATTATGCTACGCTGCCACGCCCATTTTTAGTCATTAGAGGAAAGAATGCTGTACATTTTTTTTATCAATGAGTGAAAATAATGAGTTTGGTTCCAAATTCATTGGGCAGGGGTAACACCTGTGCAGGTAAGTACTTTGTACATATCATGAAACAGTACATTTTAATACTCTTGACCAGAATCCACCTTTCATGTCATTATTTAATTCATGGCTCAAAGGCCTGAATAAGGCTTCCCAGTAAGTCTTATTTCAGGTGACAGTTGCCCTCCGCCTTAAAATGCACAAATAACTGCCAGTTGATGCAGTTGAAATGAATGGATACCCCTTATTCATTTTGCCAAGCCTATTTGTAGTTTAAACTGGCATCCCCCCCCCCCAAAATTGATCACATTTTCTCATGGGAAATTTTCTGTTGTGAGCTCGGTGAGTTTTACAGGTGAGTCACAGTCATGTTAATATAATTATCCTGTAAAAGCTATATTTGAATAGTGTATTTTCTTGTATACAGGATCTGTATATAGATTATTCTCAAGCTTTCCATGCAATGTCCACCATTTTAATTTTGTATGATATTAACATTTGCATATTCCATTGTTTTACTGAAATAACAACTTTGGTCATGACATTGTTCCTGTTTGTAAAGCTTTTATTTGGTGTGTCCTGCCCTCCCTGATGTAACATTGGCCATACCCTCTTTTCAAGTCTTCTATGCGCTGAAATCATCTGCAGAGACTGCAACTTATCAGAGTTATTCCTTTCAGATTACAATTGATGATGGGATAAAGTCCCTGGGCCTGTTTTTTTTACAGCTGTAGATTTTCAGTGTCTTAAGATGTGGTTATGAGTTATTCATTTCATTTATGAATCTGACACATGCTCATGTTCCATTTAAGAATAATGTTTATTGCATTCAGAGTGTGTTAATAAGAGGTGGTGCAGAAGAGAATGCGTAACACCAGAAAACACTGAGAGAATAATTTGCTTGTGAACCCCTCCAATCTTGTTTTCGATGACTAAAGCAATTGTGGTGTCCCTGATTCCAGGTCCCTCCCCCTTCCCCCCCCCCCCCCCCCCCCTCTTCCTACCCACACACACGCACACTCATCCCAGGCTCCAGCAGGCCCAGGGTATCCCAGAAGGCCGTTGTCGTGCTTGTTTAGTGTGACTGAGGAACCAGAGGGCGGCGGGCAGCCCAGTCCAATTAACAGCAGTGATCCCTGCGCTGACGGGTCCTTATTTTCCTACCCTCCCTAACTACCCCCCAACCCCCCCTCCCACAGCAGGACCCGCCATTCTGGGTTGGGCCTGTCAACACTTCCGTCTATTCCGTGAGGATAGGGCTGGTTCTCCTGCCAGGCTCCCCCACCTGAGACTTTAATGCCATAGAATTACAGAGTTACAGCCCCTTTTCTCTGTCTACATGTAAAAGATGTGCTTGTTATGTCATCATAGACAAAAAAAGCTGTAGTTATATTTGCTATTTACATTATGTCTGGGTAACTCCATGCCTGGAAGTGTTCCATTATAACGGTATTGATGACACCTCAAATAATGTCCTGGTGGAATTTTGAATTAATTGCCTTCTGTTTACCTCTGGGTTGAGTTGGGCTTGTATCTGGACAATCGCCTTGTGTGGTGTCCCCATATGTCTGACAGTTTCTAATTGAAATGAAAGGGAGCGGGGGGCCCACAGGACCCGAACATTCTAGTCCCAGCGCTCATACCCAAACGTGGTGTGATGGTGTAGCGTTTTTCCAAGGACGGTGAATCAAACCAAGGATTACATTTTGGAAAATGTATTCTAGAACACTCTCAAGACCATGGTAATAACTTTTTCCCAAACTTGTGTGCGACTGCCTCCCCTCTCACCCCCCCTACCCCCATATATTTCTCCTTCCACAGTCCACATCCTGTCAAGCCGCTGACCTCCGCAGCCCCCCAGGAGGAGAAGAAGTCGGAAGGCCGCTCTGTCCTGGTGAGCGGGCTGGAGAAACTCAAGTCCACCATTCACCCAGGGCGGGCAGCGCAGCAAGGCGAGCCTGAGGCTGACAGGAACAAGGTACACTCGAAGGCCCTCTTTCAGCAGCATTTCAGTGATAATCCCCACCCCGCTCCCCCCACATATTCTACCATCCAGTGTTGTCATAGTAACCTCATTTTTGGAGTTCTGTGTGGTGTTATCGGGCACACAAGCTCATGGGGGAAGGAGCATACTTCATGTAGGAGAGGTGGAGTACTGTGACTGTGTGAGATGATTGGGTACAGCCGTAGTTTTGTATGTATTCTTTAAATCAGTGGTCCTCAACCCAGGTCACGGAGAGCCGCAGGGTCTGCTGGTTTTTGTGTTCACCTTTAGATCAGCAATCGACTCAGACCCAAGAAACCATGTGACCTGAGTTAGTTGTGTAAACTGCTTTAACATACAAATTTTAGTGCTGCTGAAGTGCTGGGTAACAACAGAAGCCAGCAGACCCTGTGGAGCAGGATTGAGTATCACTGCTTTAAATATTGAAAGTAAACAGTGTGTTTGGCCATACTTTAGCTACCCACATCAGATGGTTAATCTACAGTCTGACAAACTACCTCCAGTAAAAATGTCAGCCGAATGCAAAAACAATGGCTGGCTTTTTATTTCTTTCCAACTTTGTTGCTTTTTGTGAAACCTCTCGGTCTTGACCGAGAAATTCCATCGAGGTCCGCCACCTTTAAGGCCGTTCCAACCTGTTAAATGTTCCTTCTAGGAGCTAGTAGTAGAAATAAGGAACTTCCAATCTTTCCTTTCAGCAAAAAATATTTTTTCCGGAAAGCCTGATGTATAGATCAGACTGTGGATCTCCCCATCTGCCACATCTATAACTGATGTGGCTTCCAACTGACATTTGAAGGAGCAAGGGTGGAGCTAGGAGTCCATAAAAGAGGAAAAAAAAAAGAAAAGCTGAGAAAAAATAAAGTAAGGGATCATATTTTTAACAATTTATCTACCCCCCCCCCCTCCCTAACAGGCTTTGTCAGAGGGCGTCGCCCCCTATTACCACCTGAGCCACAACGAGCTAGTGGCCCTGCTGCTGCAGCGGGAGGCGGAGCTGGAGAGGCAGGGGGCGGAGTTTGAGAGGCAGGGGGCGTTGCTGGAGAAACGGGAGGTGGAGCTGAAGAAGATGAAGTATCAGACGCGGGATCTGGAGGACTACATCGACACACTGCTGGTGCGCATCATGGAGCAGACCCCCACGCTGCTGCAAGTGCGCTCCAAGCTCAAGTGATTGGCCGGAACAGGGGAGGAACAGGAACGGGGCGGGGGCTTTGTAATAAAGCTCCGCCTCCCCCCCTGTCCCCGTCCCCCCTCCAAGCTCCTCGTAGTTTCCTCACTGCTACACAGCTCCGTCGATGTAGTTACAGCACTGGAAAAAAAATTGCCAGCCAGCAAACGGTGGTGTTTTTGAGTTCGCATGCTTACTGCCTTGAAACACAACTTTGTCAAGGGGGTTGGGTTTTGTAGGTGTGGAGGTGAAGGTGAAGGTGAAGTTGGGGGTGGGGCTTCAGGTGTCTCCAGGTAGGACATGATAGGACATGGGCAAGGCAGTATAGCCCCGCCCCTCTATAGCCTCTCGGTGGGATGATTGATTAGGCGCCACCCGCTCCTCACCAATGAGACTCACTGCTGCCACCAGATCTTGCAAGCGGACGGACAACAAGCGCAGCTGCAAACTCTCCAGCTGCAAGCCAAATGAACCAGTAAAAAATCTGAGAACTGAATCCACTCAAACTAATGCAAAAATCCTAGAAAGTGTTCTTAGGTTCTGGCCAATCACAAGGCAAGTCGGGTTTCTCCATGCCCCCATCCCTCTCTTACTTTTTTTTTGTTCTTTTGAAGGATTTTTTTTTTTACATTTTATTAAGGCATGCCTGAATGTCTGATAGTTCAGCAGCCTAACAATCTATTTATAAGCAATAGAGTGTGAAATCCGTGTGGCTTATCCAGGCATTGTAGCTGAATATCGATCAACCCAGAAAAATGTATCAACAGTCGCTGCTCTTCCAGACACAGGCCTTTGCCTGTTGCGGTATTTAGCGTTCACTAATAACACCGCTTATAGCAAAAAGCACGTGCGCCCCATAGGAAGGAACTGGCACTCTATCCCTCCGGCTATGTGTTCTTCCACGCCTCTTCCGCTTCAGCTGAGTTACACACATCGCTTGAACGCTTTCATGTGTGCGCAATGGAAGGGGCTATATATCCACACCATATGCTGTATGCCAGAAATGCCGAATGCTGCCTTATTGTATTTCTGTCGTGGTCGCTGGTCACCTTTTTTGCGTATTGGTTCACCTTACTTCCTCTCTTTGAAACTATGACTTATATTGAAGTCATGCTTTCAAACTAAATTAATGGTGACGAAAGCTACGTTATAAAGTATTTTGCATTGTATACAAAGTATTTTAAATGTAAGAATGAACTGGGAATGAGAGGGTGATGGTTATAAAACGATGTCAACCAGGCAGGGCAGTCTGTTGCCAAGTTACTAATCCCAGTTTAGTATTATTGCACTGACAACAAAAGAACATTGTAGATTTGTGATTTCTGGTGAAAGTTCCTTCACAATTCAGGAGGGCACTCCATTGGAAGCTTCAATGGATTAGTATAAATTGTGTAGTCAAGTTTTCTTTCCTTTGTGAATTGTCTACCTCCCTTTCACACTTCCACAAAGTGAGACTATCTCTGCGCACATTGTGAAATCTTCATGGGCTAAAACAGGGCAAAAATGTAAGTTATTAGATAATGCCACTGCTTAAAACACACAGAAGTTACCATGTTGTCGCTGTGATAGCCTACAGGACCCTCTCTGAAATCCTCTGACATAGGCCAATATCACAGTAGGCTGCACTTTAAAGCCTGCTCTTAATTCTGGCACTGGTACACACCTATAGTCATTTTTTTGAACATGCTGTCGTATTGCGTTTTTCATTGCGGTCTTTCTCTGGTTTTACAGTGACTTTAATTTGTGTTCAACTGAATGTGATTCCCACAGGAAATGTAATATGATTAAATTTCATCCACAACTGATCTGAACCTTGTTGATCATCATCTTCTCATTCTTATTATTCTCCTCCTCCTAATTTTCCTCTTCCCATTATTATTATTATTATTATTATTATTATTATTATTATTATTAGAATCTTGTATATTTATCTTTTGTGGCCCCGGGAATATGCATAGGGTTTGTGAAAGAGGGGAACGTTTACAATTGTTAATGTGATTCTGTTACAGTTTTATATATTTAATAACACATTTATTTTCTTGTTCTTTATTTGTATGTTTGCTATTAATCTTTGTTGATGCTTTAGGCCTATTGACCATGTATTATGTTAGTCATTTTGCAATAAAGGCTCAAACAATTAATTGTAATGCACATAGGAATTTTCTGGGTTTAAAGTCTTGATTGAATTTTTGGCATATCTTTTATTTTAAAGGCATTTTATATGCCCTACTGTAAGAATATTTTGGTTGGAGTGCCATTATTTCTGTTAAAATTATTAGGCCTAGTATTTGCAACTTGAAGGCAAGTAGCCTCGTGTCTAAAGGGACATTGTTAAACTCAAGTGGTCTTTGAGGTAATGTATATTTATTCTCACATGCAAGAAGCGATGAAAACGATTATTTCTGGTATTGAAGCTACATGTCATAACTGCTCCGCAAGGTAATTGGCCTAAGACGCCGCTGCAATGTAATATCACCGCTTTTCAGATTTGCCGTGCACTTTGGTTTCTTTTCACAAGAAAGTTTACAAATGTCCCTAGCCTTTAAATCAAATACAACAGTGGTCATGTCTTCGAATTGATAATGGCCAAGTCGAATCATTTTGAAAAACATAATGCCCCAAACGCATTAACTTGGATAGAAAGGCACTTTCGCACGTTCCTGCATAGTTTAGATATCGTCTTCCACTTAAGACACGGTCGTTCTCCAAGTCTGTTTTGTATTTGAGCACGGAAGACGACCTCTCGTACCACCTGTTTCGAGCAGTGAAACTACACATGACGGATTTGTGGAGCGACCGAGATCACTTCAGACAGGGAACACATTTGGTATTGGTGGGAAATTTCGAATGATCTGATATTCGGTTGGTTTGCACATAAAACTGTTGGATTGTTTTTTTTTTCTGTTATTAAATCCACTGTACTGGCGCAATATTATAGCCTACCTTTATTCTGTTTCCATCCCGTGCGTTCAGGCCAAATGTTATTATTTTAAGCTTTTGTATGGCAATATCAGCATGATGCATTGTTTCCCACTGAGATGTTTGCATTTGGCACTGACATGTTAAATAAAGGACTGTTTCCCAACTGGACCGCATGCCTCTAAAATGAGTGAGCAAATGCTTTTCTGCATGGGGAAATACTTTGAAAACCTGCCATTAAGGCGGGGAAATACTTTTTAGTCATATTTTTTAAATTTTATTTACAAAAATATGTATTTCTTATTTCTTGGATAGTTCAGCTACTAAATCGATAGAGAGCGGGAAAGCTCTTTAGAACTGCCAGTATAATTTTTTTGGCGTCTGCATTATAGTTAATGACCAATAGAGGGCTCTGTTAACCTCAAAGTGATTGCATTAAGACAAATATGCAGCACAGAAAATGCCCTGCGAATGGTGAAGAGAAAATGCCCTGGTGAGGAGACCAGCATCTTCAACCCCCTTTAGCTTTTCCCTCCTCAGTCAGTGATGCGACTAGGATGCTGGTGTGAACGAGTGCGTTGCAATCCCTTTTGTCGTTTTTGTGCTCAGCACAATTCAGCACAACTGCCCTTATTTTATTTTAGTTTGTTTTTTGTTTCCTGTTTTTCTCTTTGTGTGGAAGGCTGTTTGTCATTTGTTTATGTGAATTTCAGACCTAGGAAGTGAGGTATTCCCACTGATATTTTGTGTCTCGTCTGCTATTTTCAAAGCTAAGACCCCAGCCCTGCCACCCCCAAGTAATTTTTTTATATATTTTTTTACATTCTTCTTCCATATGTGGAATTACACTGGTTGATGTTCACACCCCTCATCTGAGATGGTGCCCATTTCTGCGGGAGGTCAATCAGCCAGGATCACACTCAGCTGGATTCTGTCTGTGAGCTGAATCTCCACCCCCCCCCCCCCCCCATCTACCCCTCCCCACCCCCATAACTTCTTAATTTGGAACATTGGAATATAAGTGCATCTGCCTGCCGGGGTATTTTCCTGGAGAGTGCTAATGCTTCCGTAAGGCAGTCTTTTCCCTTTCTCTCCGAAGTCCAAACATAGTTTTTGGGGCAGATCTGTGCCAGGGAAGCGAACACGTAGGCCTATATGCGCACAACCTTATGCATCCTCTCTGCCTCAGTCTCAGGTGCCACAACAAGCATTATAGTGCCTGGGTTGTATCTTTAGTGCAACTGCTTCAGGTATGCAATTTGAAAGTGTTTCTACTTTGCTAATAAAGACAATACAAATATAACATGGCTTAAATGTTGTCATTGTGATTATATGTTTTAATTCTGAAAAGCATAGGCCTACATTCTGAAAGAACTACACAGTGGAAGAGAATGGAATTTAATCTAATTTGAAATTCCTATCTTTGGCAGAAAAATGATATTTCATTTAGCCTATAATTATCCTATGACTAACTTATGGCTGCACCGCACAGTCACAGAGAGTGACAGAGAGGTGGATTTTTATAACTCCTGTTGGTTCCAGATTTCTCATGGAGGGGAAAAATACAAATCACAACAACATTACATAATCCTCACGGCACTCGTACATACCATAACTAAAACGTGTGGCAGAAGGGCAGAAGCCTGGTATAATACTACATATCCCACAATGCATTACATTCCCAGACTAAAGTTTAGGAGGGAAGTGTAGTCATGCGGCAAGGTAATGCATGTGAAAACAAACTATGTCTCCCGTCGATATCACATCAATTAATTGGTAAAGTAGTTGTGCCGTCCGTTATGTTTGAAGAGTACTTTGTTCATTTGAAATTAGCCATATTTCACTAGTAAACGTAATACGGCAAGGGAAAGCACTCAGGAATCTAGTGTTATGGCGGAATCAACAGCATATTCTCAGTTTCAGATGGGGAAATCTCGATTCGACCGGGTAATAGCCTTCATTACAAACATGCGTGTGCGGCATATCTCGTGACTTTAAGCACGTTCCTCTACCATGACCATATAATTTGAAGACTTTACGTCCAAAAGAGTTAGGATATAACCAGTTAGGATATATAAGTAATCATGGTGCCACAACATTTATTTTCAGATTTTATTGTAAAGTGCCTCGTAGCTCAATGGTTTGGACTTTACACTTAGTTAAAACTTGTCACTGGTTAGCTGGAATGTGAGGAATTATATAGTAGAATGGATTAAAAGTAAGCTTACAAGTGATCCGAACAAATTTTATTTTATTTTTTCCGGTGCAACGGAAAAAACGATTGGATTTTCCGGTGTAACGGAAAAAACGGATCTGATTAAGATAATCGCATAAATGAGTAGGTGTCCAGGTGTTCCTAATAAAGTGCTCAGTGAATGTATTATACGTATACTTTTATCATAGTCACAAACTAGGGCAAAGGTTTAATTTAAAGATGCTAGCTTTTTGCATCAATGCTATTGAACTTTCTTGTGCACTTTGAAAGTATTTAATTTCAAAGTAAGCTACACTTTCCTTTATCCCCTGCTTATGGCAGCCAGCTGTTAAACTTGACTAATAGAAGAGTTGTTGTCTTCTGCTATTTTATAGCCCCCCTCACAGAAACATCAGCTTAAATTAAGTCAAAATCAGCTGAAGACTTCCTGGCATTGCCACCCAAGAAAGAAATAAATAAAATCCCCCACCACCCTTCCAGCAGTCAGTGAATTATGTGCAATTACAGGTGTAATTGAGGGAGCAAATCGGCACATATTCCTCTTCCCCACTTCTGTCTTAATTGCTTTAATAGGAGTTTCATGACTAATAAATGACGCAGAAGCACTTGGTAACGGATGTTAATAAGAACGGGGCACCACCTGGATCGCAGAACACCTGCCGCCTCTCGCCGCATTCTAATTGGCTAGAACAACAGCTGCTGCCCCCCTCGCCCGTGTTCGGAGAAAGCAAGTCCGAGAGGAAGTTTCGAGCCCAATTTTCGGCTTCTGGCTTCCAGCTGCTGTGTGTCTGGAGGTTGCCAGTTTGAGCGGGACACCAAACGTTTGCAGCGAACAATGTTTGCAGCAAACTGTTGAACAATTTTAAATGAGCAGTTCATTAGTTAGCCTCCAATACCTTTTTAATACAAATTGATGCGACCTGGGTCTAACAATGCCAGTAGGCTTATTTCTTGCTTGCCTGTGATTTATTGTTAAATGTAAGAACAAATATTACATTGATTAAAGGAGTAACCTGGCGGTTGAATGTGACACTTACCAGTTGTCTTTAGGCAACAACAAAACAAATGTGCATAATTTTTTTATTCAGTAATGTAAATGTATTTTATAAAAAACATTTTTTACATTGCATGGCATTTAGCAGACGCTCTTATCCAGAGCGACTTATTTTTCTAACCTATAAATGTTCACCGAAACTGTCTGGGCATGGTAATGGGAACTGTCAATTAGCTATGATTAACCAATCATGCTCCCACTTTCCCCACACATTGTTGTTTGTTACCATAGCTATCTCCATGTTACACTCTCATCTTGGGAGACAGAATTTTCACAAGCTAGCTAACTTAGTATATCAACTCTCAAAAGCTAAGGTAAGGACGCTGACTTATCCAGTGAATTTTTGCTAGCTAGCTAAAAAAGTTAAGATCAGAGCATGACAATAAGTCCTTATGAAAACAAACAAACTAGCTAGCTAACGTTATCGATAACGTCACCTTATGAGAGCAAACTAGCTAGCTAGCTAAAGTTAGTGAATATATATTTAGTGAATATATATTATATATATAGTCCCTAAAAGGCACTCTAATTTAAGAGAACCTAACATTAGTCAAATATTTACATTGTCTTGCCTGGAGGCCAGCAGCACAAACTATAGGTCACGGGGGGGCAGGGGAGGGATTAGGGGAGTGGTTATCCTCGTGTGACACACTACAAGGAAAACGTTCACAACTGGTTGAAAATAAAAACACTTACTTGTCCAAAACTAAAGAATGGACATATTTAATACTTTCATCTTGTTTCTCCAGTGCCCTCTTCTGCAAAATCCATATAAAAACCAAAGTGTGACCAACCACCATGTTACTCTTTTAAAGTGTATTGTAACAGTCAAATAATTGTGAACTATTGTTCTCACGCCGTTTTCCCCATTAACAGCCCTGCACTACCTGTTTGCTGACGTTAGGCAATGTTCGTGGCGAACAGAAAAAAGTTTTAATGTGTTGGCGAAAGCTAGCCATCTTGAAAGTACGTCAGTTTTGGGCTGCTTGCAAGGAAATGTTTGGTTGAGAGCGGACTATTTAACTGTTATATTGCAGTTTAAGGGGACAGACCCTACATCCAGATGCATGGTGTGGCAGCTGGTGTCTAAAATGTGTGGCAGGCTCTAAAGTAGGACATGGAGCATAGTAACAAAAATGAAAATAGAATGAAAGGGTGAGTAAACACAAAAACATAATTTCCCATGAATCAGTAGTAGGTGGAGCAAAGACTCCTGGAGAAATTAAATCCACAGTGATCCCAGAGAGCATCCTGTTTCCTTCTGCTCTGGGGTTCCTCCTCCATCTTAACCCCCAATAATTCTTCCACTGTGGTTAATTACAGCAGAGACTCCTGGGGTGAGGGGGGACGAGAGGTGCGCTGGTTTTGTGATTTTGCCCCCCAGGCCTGTGTGTTAATGAGCACCGGACGCCCCGCTCCTCACCCCCCTGTGTTCATAGCATCCCCCCTTGCTGGGACGGGCAATTAACCCCCCCCCAAATAAACCAAACCACAGCCCCACGGACCCACCAGAACCAGTGCAGATCCAAACCCTGTTCCCTCCTGGGCCCTGAAGCCGCCCCAAAACCAACCCACCCCGGGGGTGCGCCCGGGACCCCAGTCTGATGCACAGTCTGATGCCTGTAAGCAGGTCCCCCAATTCACAAACTTATAACCCATTTATTACCCTGTCACTGCAAACACAAAACAATATAAAAACACCCTAATGGTGACAGTGTGGTTTGGGGTGTATGTGGTTTGGGGTGTTTGGTTGTCCTCTAAAGCTCATGTTTCTCTCTGTAGAGCCGTCTGAACCAGTGTGTCAAACTGCGGGAACTGTCCACCTGTAGTGCCTAATGCACAGGTATGGACACCCTCACACACACAGTTACATACACACACACATGCACGCACACACACAACTTATCCAGTCTTCTATAGGTGTGCATGTTGTGTTTTAGTTTGAGGCTGATTTGAGTGTTCTGATTGGTTAGAGAAAGGGGCGGCAGATGACTGCATTCCAGGCTCAGGGAGGCAGAACTCGGGTGACTGACAGGTCAGAGGTCACAGGAGAGAGGAGGAGAGTTCAGCAACAGTGATGTGCATGTTGTGTTGCCATGGAGATCACACTAACAATAACATTTGGGTGGAGGAAGACTGGGGTTGGCTGCAGTTTACCCAAAGGTAGACACTCCAGACATAAAGTATTTCCGAAATGTAAAACAAGGTTGAGACCAAATGTCTTTCACGCAGAGAGAATTATGGAAACTCAACAATTCCTATATCGAAACGCAAGTAGCCTTAAGTCTTAAAACTGAATATTTTACCAACGTTTTGGGAAATATTCTGTTTTTCTGAGTTACCCAGACTTAGATGAGATGTTTGATTCAATAGGGTTTAGACCTGAGCTGTTCTGGGGTTGAGACGTGAACTCTCCTGGGGTTTAGAACTGAGCTCTCCTGGGGTTTAGACCTGAGCTCTCCTGGGGCTTAGACCTGAACTCTCCTGGGGTGTAGATCTGTGCTCTCCTGGGGATTAGGCCTGATCTGTTCTGGGCTTTAGACCTGAGCTCTACTGGGGTTTAGACCTGTGCTGTTCTGGGGTTTAGACCTGAGACCTGTGTCTCTCTGACACACAAACACACACACACACACACACACACACACACTCACACACTTATCGAGTTGGAACACACACACTCCTCTCAAGCCCCATTACCTGTGTGTACTGCCATGAGTGTGCTGAAATCTCCACACCTTAAGATTTGCACTTTACCACTTTACTCAGAGCCTAATTACCCAGCGCTCATAATATTGTTCCTGAGATGGCCTCTCGTGCCTGCCAGGGTGGGGGGTGTGAACCCGCCACCCCCTCTTCCTCCCTCTTCCCCCCCCACACACACACACACACACACCGACCCCTCATTGTTGCGCTCATTACGTGTCTCTCCGCAGGCATCGCACACCCCGACACCGGCGAGAAGATCCTCGCACCCTTTCGCCTGTCAGGTGCGCTGTGAGGGGCAGCCAGCAGGGCGGGGGGGGGGGGGGGGTTCACAGCTCGCCGAACGAAAGGTCTTTCACAGCTGGGGGCTGATTAAGGCCCTGTGACACAGGGAAGACGAGATGTTGGGTTCAAAGGCTCAACATTTTCCTCCCCGGTGTCAAAACAGGCCGTTGGAAGCCCACCGTGCCCTGTCACGGATACCCAGGCTCTAGCATGTATAACCAGTTCGTTAAGAGTTATAACAAGAAGAATCTTTTTTTTTCCATGAACGTCTTCTGCTAGGAAGGTAGTTTCTACTGGCCAAACACAGGCGATAAAAATGAGCCCCCGGAGCTTTGCTCATTGAGAAGAGAAAGTTTCTATAATAAATAATAAAATTATAATACATTTTAATAAAGAATCTGGCCCCCCAGGAAGATAAACCTGATTGGAGGGACAGAAGTGGTCTGTTATTTTGAGGTTAAGTCTCATTAATCTTCTAGGCTAGGAAACCTTTTTTTTAATGACTTGGTTTCCTGCTTTCTCAAATCCAGGTTTAAAATACTTTTAAAATAAGGTCTTCTGAAAAAAGTCAGGATAAAAAAGTGTTCACCAGGTACACTTCACAATTCATAGAATTACGATTTTACATATAAATATAAGTCTTTGAGATGGACATACACAGGGCCACTGCTGTTGAGACACAAGGACACTAATTTCCAGACAGCCCACAATGCATCTTACATTCCTTTTGGATGATCATTCATACAGAGGAGATACAGATAAATTACAGCAAAGTCTCATCTTCCAGATGAATGTGTCATCCCCTTTATACCTGCCAAATGGACGATTTTTGTGGACACTGTGCCAGAAATATATACATAAGCTTGTGTTTGTCCAGAGTGGTTACTGAGTTAGCTGGATAAATGCACTGAGTAAACCCCACAAAGCATGATTACTGAGTTAGCTGGATAACTGCACTGAGTAAAACCTGATTATTAAACTAATCCTGCTTTGCGAAACAGGCTCTTTTCAGTTTTTTCATGGTTTAGGATGCTGTAAATGTTTTCAAATAGCAGTCTGGTTATCACTCCTCTCAGTAAGTTTCCCTTTTTCTGTTCCCAGGTCATGTCCCATTTGGAAAACCAATAGTAAGTCTGTCATTCTATCGATGCCCTTTAAATGTATGTAATTACATGTTTTAAGTAAGTATAACCCACAAAGCATATTTGGCTTGCAGATAACTTAAGTAGCATTGTTGTGAAAGAAATTGTCAGTGTCTGGTTTTTAGCATTAACTGGCTTGCAATATTTATAAAATCATCGTTCCTGAAAAGTATGGTTCCAAATACATATATTTTTTAAAGTACTGTACATTTGACTTGTGTACTCAACAAATCCCAGCTTCCTCCTGGGATATTTGAGTGCTGCTTCATGGTGATGTTTTTTTCACTGACTGGACTGAAGTTCATCTATGTGTTTTGACAGTTTGAGATGGTTACAGGAGGTTCACTGGACTAAGAATGGATTTGAATTAAGCAGGGGATTTTGTAATCCATCTCTGAAAATGATTGAGCCTGTGACCCTCCGCAAAACTGTGGTATGCATATGTGGAAGGTGTGTATTGTGTGGTGTGTGTGTTCTGTGGAAGGTGTGTATTGTGTGGAAAGTATGTGTTGTGTGGAAGGTTTGTGTAGTATGGAAGGTGTGTGTAGTGTGGAAGGTGTGTATTGTGTGGAAAGTGTGTTGCGTGGAAAGTGTGTTGTGTGGATGGTATGTGTTCTGTGGTGAGTGTGTTGTGTGGAAGCTGTGTGTTGTGTGGTGGGTGTGTGTTGTGTGGAAAGTGTTGTGTGGTGTGTGTGTTGTGTGGAAGGTGTGTGTTGTATGGAAGGTGTGTGTTGTGTGGAAGGTGTTGTGTGGTGTGTGTGTTGTGTGGAAGGTGTGTGTTGTATGGAAGGTGTGTGTTGTGTGGAAGGTGTGTATTGTGTGGAAGGTGTGTATTGTGTGGAAGGTGTGTGTTGTGTGGAAGGTGTGTATTGTGTGGAAGGTGTGTATTATGGGGAAAGTGTGTTGTGTGGTGAGTATGTGCTGTGTGGAAGGTGTGTATAGTGTGGAAGGTGTGTGTTGTGTGGAAAGTGTGTTGTGTGGATGGTATGTGTTCTGTGGTGAGTGTGTTGTGTGGAAGCTGTGTGTTGTGTGGTGGGTGTGTGTTGTGTGGAAAGTGTTGTGTGGTGGCTGTGTGTTGTGTGGTGAGTGTGTGTTGTGGAAGTTGTGTGTTGTGTGGTGGGTGTGTGTTGTGTGGAAAGTGTGTTGTGTGGTGGCTGTGTGTTGTGTGGTGAGTGTGTTGTGTGGAAGCTGTGTGTTGTGTGGTGGCTGTGTGTTGTGTGGAAAGTGTGTTGTGTGGTGGCTGTGTGTTGTGTGGAAAGTGTGTTGTGTGGTGGCTGTGTGTTGTGTGGAAAGTGTGTTGTGTGGTGGCTGTGTGTTGTGTGGTGAGTGTGCGTTGTGGAAGTTGTGTGTTGTGTGGTGGCTGTGTGTTGTGTGGAAGGTGTTGTGTGGTGGCTGTGTGTTGTGTGGTGAGTGTGTTGTGTGGAAGCTGTGTGTTGTGTGGTGGCTGTGTGTTGTGTGGAAAGTGTGTTGTGTGGTGGCTGTGTGTTGTGTGGAAAGTGTGTTGTGTGGTGGCTGTGTGTTGTGTGGAAAGTGTTGTGTGGTGAGTGTGTTGTGTGGAAGCTGTGTTTTGTGTGGTGGCTGTGTGTTGTGTGGAAAGTGTGTTGTGTGGTGGCTGTGTGTTGTTTGGTGGGTGTGTGTTGTGTGGAAAGTGTGTTGTGTGGAAGCTGTGTTTTGTGTGGTGGCTGTGTGTTGTGAGGAAAGTGTGTTGTGTTGTGGCTGTGTGTTGTTTGGTGGGTGTTGTGTCACTGTGTTTTACTGGCCTTCCTGTCGGCCTGCCGTTAATAAGATGGAGCGAAGCTTCAGTTCAGCAACTGAGGCCTCACGGCAGTTTGAAGGCGGTTTCTATTTCTGAACGCGAGAGACGCTGTCGCACAAACGAAGGAAAAGGTCAACCTGCTCTCTGTGAAATAACAGGGGTGCTGCGATGATGGGTTTGTGAGCTCCGAAAGAATTAATCTCCAGCAGGAAGTGAAGTGGTTGTTGTGATTTGTTGATAATTGCCTCTGTGTGTTTTCCAGAAACACCCTCAGCCTGAGAGGTAGAGTAACATCGGGATTGTCTCATCGGGGCTGTTTCCTGTAGCTGACACTCAGACTGTGTGTCTCTGCTCGCCTAATGTCGGCTGAATTTGAAACAGTGCAGTTATAATTTATCAAAGACAAGCTAAAATCAAATGGTTCACGGTTCAGTTTGTAATCACTATGGAAACAGGATATACCATTTGAAAGTGTTAAAACTCACGGTCTGTCTGTATAAACTATTTTAAGATGCCATTGCTTTAGTGACAACAGTTCCTTATTTTGTAACGTGGGTGGCAAAACAAGCACGGGGGGACCCCGCCTTCAGTAGGTAAGATTTTTGTATTAAAAAATTGTTCAAGACCATTGTAAATCCCTTCCTATCGTTGAAAAAAGCTCACTGACATGTTTACTCACCCTCTGCCTGTGTTTATAGTCCTTAAATTCTGGTTTCAAAATATACAGTTGACAGCCATCAATCTGTACCAAAACATTGCACAGCTGTATAATAGCTCAAGCTCATTGCTTGAAAAATGGTTATAATTGCCACAGCGACTGGCGTGGTGGCTTATTCTCATTGTTTGCATGTAGCTGGCCAAATTGCACTCGACAAGCTATCACTGAAACTCTGTATATTATTGCTTATTATCCAAACGAAGACTACATACCTAGTTATAAAACAAGACCAGTTTGCTATCGGTAGCAACAAGCAAATTAGCCATAGTTACATCGACAAATGTACAAATACCCACCTGAGGCAATACGAACATAGTAGTGAGCGTTGCGAGCATTGTTGCACATGTGTCTCAGGTGGATATTTGTAAATTCTAAAAACTAATAGCCTGTTGCTACCGATAACAAACTGATATCGTTTTTTAACTAGATATGTATTCTTCACACTTGTCTCAAACTGTAAGTTGCGGTTGCATCATTTGTGGTATCATATCTTAGTTATATAGCCAGCTAGTTCTATAGCCAAATAAGTTGCTTGCTCATAAGCTAGTTGGTTAGCTAAAGTGAAAACTTCAAAAAGACAAAACATAACTAGTTTTGTGCAGCACACTAAAGTCAAGATTTCATAAAGTCACCTGTTTGGCAAACATTTTCTTACTAGTACACTACAAAAAGACAGCAGGCTCTGTCACTTGTCACGTCAACTTCCCAAAACAGTGCATGTTGTTGTTTGAGGGTATTTTTTTGCTGCAATTCCTCTCTTGACTGCCAGGAGTCTACCTGTTGTACCTATTGTACCTTTAAAACGTGTTAATTTGGAGAAATGTAGAACATAGAATGTCCATTGTTTACTCTGAATTTCTGTGGAGGAATTATCATTGTTGTCAACAAAGATTTTATTTTGCGAAGCCTACGTTTCAATAGAGGACTCCAGAGATCTCTCTAGCCTCACAAGAATTAATATTTCTGAGGAAGACCATAAAAACGCCTTTGGCTCCAATACAGAGGGCATTTTCATTGACGTGGCCCCATTTTATATCAGTGAGCAGCTAAATATATTCCCAAAATAATGTATTATTACTGAGTATGCTTATCAATAAGGAACAAACCTGCTTTTGAACAATAAATAGCATGTGCAGTTGTGGAGCATGTTTGACTTATTGATGGAGGTTGCTTTTTGGACAAAAACTTCAATCAATGGACCTCAATCGATATACTAGTATACAATATGTCATTGTTGTGACTATTGTACGTATTTCTTACAATCTTCTCAGCCTGTTACTGTCTGAGGAAAGCACAAGCAGAGGGAGAGTTAGGGGGAAGGTGACAGGTGGGGTGAAGAGCAAACACTAATCAGGATAAAAAGTGTTATGTACTTTGAAAAGCAAAATGCAGGATTTTACAAGTCATAAGACCAGTAATATAATTTAGCTTTCATGTGTCCTTTTGAAGTCTCCAGATGTCTAGCTTAGAAATAACAATGCAGAATGATTTTTGGGTTTCAAAATACACAGCTGACAGACCGACATAGCTGTACAATAATTCAAGCTCATTGGTTGAAAATTGGTTCAAATTCGGGGGGGGGGGGGGGGGGGGGAGGGGAAACGGTCTTGTGGTTTGAGGGTATTTGTTGCTGCTATTCCTCTCTTGATCGTTAGAAGTCTGAAATTACCCATTGTACCTTTAAGGGGTTAAAATACAATCATTGAGCACTTTATTAGAAACCTGAACCTGTACACCTACTTCATGCAATGCTTAAAATCATGCAAATATGGGTTAGGACCTTAGTTAATGTTCACATCCATCTTCAGAATGGGGAAAAAATGTGATCTCTGTGATTTAGACTGTGGCATGATTGTTGGTGCCAGAATACAAAATGTACAAATGAACATATTGATGAACAGGAGGTTCAACGAAGAAAGAAACTGGTACACAGACAACACCAAAAATAATGCCGCATAATGAAAAGAATGCGTTGCGTTTTCAGTGGCTTACTGAAGCTGGCTGAGTGTAGTCTACTGTTCCTTGAACTCATAATAATTCCTCTTGTTAATACTCATTTTTATATTTGAGGTGACAAGCAGGGTGTCTCATATCTGCTCTGGAGTGAAGTGGCGCAGAGAGTCATTCATAAATCCAGCCAGTAGGTTATCATGCTCTCTAAGCAGTTTATTGATACTCACTGCACAAGGCATTGGGGTTACTACCTCTGATCACACTGCACCTCCCTAAAAATAGGGACCTGAGTTACCCCCCTCCCCCTCCCCCTAGGGGCGTGTCTCCGGGGAGCCCCTCCCACAGGGGGTGCGATCACAGTGCTCTCCCCGAGAGCCAATTAGCTGCCCCACTGGGGTCGTCCGGGAAACCAGGAAGCTGACGGCAGCAGATTGGCTAGTGCCCGAGGGCCGTGTGGGGGGGTGGCGGGGGCGGGTGGTGGTAATTAAACCACCACCCCCTGCCCACAGAAGTAATGAGAGGGGGGGGGGAGGTTGAGGACTTGTAGGCAGGTGTTGGGGGTGGGGGGTGGGTCATGTTTGGAGTTGTTTAAAATCGAGGCGTCTAATTGGGACATGATCACCTACTGCCCCCCCCCCCCCCCCCCAGGAGGGCTGAGGGCAAATTAAGACTCATGACAATATAGTGTGGGCTGCTTTCACAGCTGCCCCCCCTCCCCTGACCCCCCCACAAAGGCACAAATTAAACCTGGACACGGCGGGTTCTGCAGCCGAGCCGCCTATTAGCCGGCCCGTCGCCGCGGTGACCTTTACGGCGTGCCAGTGCGGACGTACTTGCGGGCTAAATGATGCGCGAGGAAATACACCGCGCTTATTAATGCCGTAATTCCTCCATAATGTCCTCCTTCTGCCATCCACATTTACACTTCTCCTCTCACCCAAGATTCACTTTTTATCTTCTTTTTGCAAATGTGCCTCTCGTCTCGGGGGCCTGCAGTTACCCAAATACTGTCTGGGGCGGGTTGAGAGTTTGCAGTGTGTGGGCCCAGTTTTTTAGGAGGACCCTCAGTCCCCCCTCAGTCCCTTGGAACCAGGTAAAAAAAAAACTGGTAAATTCTCACTGCGATGAAAACATGTTTACTAGAGAGAACTGCCCGAGAAAGCAGTGTACAGTTAGTCACAACAGGGGGGTCTATAACAAGGTGTGTGTGTGTGTGCGTGCATGTGTGTGTGTGAGAGTTTCTATGCGTTGCCATGTGCTCGTCCATATTGACATTCTCCTTTCTGTTTGGGTCCCGCGTACCTCTTCCAGAAGGTGTGTATGGTAGGGGTGTGTATGTGCAGAGCAGGGCGTGGCATCCCCCCCCTCCACCCCCATACTCAGGGGGCCGGTAATGGCCCCCCAGGCCTGCTCCGCTGGCTGTGCGGCTCTAATTAAATTGTTTGCCTCCTCCTGTAATTAAATCAACAGGTTCCAGCCATCCCTTAGCGTTCGCCACGTAATTGGCTCATCTTTGGGTCAGAGACTCTGCAAACGAACTGCGTAATTACCGCTAAAGTGCTTTCCCATGTCGAGACCCTGTTTCTCGGTTTGTTTGGATGTTCTTCTTTATTTAGTGCGTTTGTGTTTGTGTTTTCTTTTCCGCATATTAGAAACATAATTAAAGCACCTTAATTGACGGGCGTGGAGCAGAGGTGTTGGTGGGTACACTTCAGCTGTGCCTTGTTTTGACGTCGGGTGATTCTGCTGGAGCTTCATTTGTTTGTAATTGTTCCATCAGTGCCAGGGCTGAGGTTCAATCAGAATTTTAAGTACGTCCTTATCTCAAATTATGACCCCATTATTTCCAGCAGAGGAAAGTCACTAATTGCTTGTGAATGCATTATCACGTCGGGGTATCGATTCAGTCCGGCACAAGAGTTCTGGGATTACAGGAAATGCTGAACTTTACTTCCTGTTTTCCGCCTTCCTTGTGCTTCCTTGTGCTTCCTTGAGTGCGTTTGATTGACAGCGGTCAGTTCGAGTCATTTCCCAAAGTGTGAACCGTGAATGTTTCATTCCTGAATTGTTCTGTGCAACAGTTCCTCCTTGTATTGAAATTAATTGGATGGGTTATCAGTTCCTTCTAGGGAAAAATAATGAGCAATTTATGAACCAAATGAACTCACCCTCCTCCCCAGGCCTGCGTTTTATGCCTTTTGCTGAACGATGTTTTGTAAAATTGAAAAGCCTTTGCCGGTACCCAGGTTTGATCTTGAGTCACAATACTGCTGTCTTTTTCAATTAGTCTCATTTGCTTTTTAGTGTTCACATTTTGGTCTAATTTAACTTTATCGACAATTACATTTATGGTCTCATCTTCTGACATTATCAGTGATTAGCGTTTTATGTCTTTTTGTCATTTTGACTTTATAAGTGATTTGTGTTTATGTTCTTTGTCTCATTTTGAGTTTTCTGCTGAGAAGTGTTTATGTTCTTGGTCTCATTTTGGCTTGATCATTGATCAGCATTTTTCTGTCTTAGTCTTGTTCTGGCTTTATCTGGGATGAGTCTAGTTTTAGCCCACAGTCTCTGCAACCAGTGCTAACGTACTAACGTCTGTAACGTCATCATGATGGGAAACACTGAGCTGACCGAGGTGATCAACATGCTGGTCGCCAATGGCAAAACACATATTTCACTGGGGTCCCTACTTAGTTGGGGGGTGCTTTCTAACATTAGTAAAAAAAACATCAAACATTTAGATCGAGTATCAAACACTTCATCAGAAAGTGACTAACGATCCGGTCTTAAGATGCATCAACCGATGTTAAACACACATTTTACAGCTCTAGAGCATGCTGGGACGTGAATGTAGTCTGCTTCTAGCTGGGAAAGTGTAGTAATGTGGGTTTTCCAGAACTGCAGAGGATCAGCTGTTGGGTGCATACGTGGGGTTTTGAGATGTTCCTCAATCTCCCTTTCAGTGGCATCCCCTCCTGGTCGCTTACAGGAGCTTAGCTGCTGCATAAAATAAAATGGCATGTCCAATCTAGTCTTCTTTGCTGGGGAACTTGACTGCAAGTTGATGAACTTGGTGGTGAGTGCGGCCTTCTCAGTGGTAATACACCATACTAACTGGAAGTGTGGGTCTAATATGATACTGAGGCCTTTTGGTATAATATGGTTTCTTCAGACATGGTAAGCCACTTGTCAATTGATGCTTTCAGACTGTTGATGAGTTTACCATTGTACTTGAAGGAGAAGCGACTGAGATGGTTGGACTGTCCCCTAATACATGGAATAATGTAGCTGGCTGTCACAATATTTGACCCATGCATGTGGTCTTGAGGGCCTCAACCACTTCAACAGCTTGAACATTATTCACATGAATGGCTTGTATAGCTTGGTCACTGCCAACTGGTCTGGCATTGTTTCATTCATGTCAGTTTTTTTGTGTGTGTCTGTGCGTGTGTCTGTCTGTCTGTGCTGTTTGCACGGTGGTGTCAGTCACTCAGGATAAGATTGCGTGCCTTGCAGGTTTCTGTAAATGTGGGGGTGTGATACAGCCGTGAGCCCCAAACACAGAGGTCTATCATTCTCCAGCCAGAAAACATTACATTACAGTTATTTTAGGTGACACTTTTATCCAAAGCGACTTACAGTTCATTATACTAAGAAGGGGACAATCTCCCCTGGTGAAATGTGGTGCTAAGGGCCTCGCTCAAGGGCCCAACAGTTGCACCAATCTTATTTTGACTACACCAGGGCTTGAACCACCAACCTTCCAGGTTCCAGTCATGCTGCCCTGAAAACATTCCTCAGGAAAAGAAGAGGTGCTGTTTTCAGAACTACAGCCTGTTGCCCCAGTATAACGTAAGTTCAACACAGGCTAGTTTGAGCGTAAATTAACTTCATTGAAACCGGTTGCACCAACTGATTTAGTTCCAATTTAGAGTTCAGATACAACTTCAAATTTACACCTACTTCCTACTAGTCATTCCTAAAACGACTGTTGACATAGCGCATTGATTTGAAAGACTGGGGAACCCCTTGGGGAGGAGAAATTCAGCGCGGTATAAACTAGCAGCGCATTCTCTGCGATAGATGGTTCCTTTCATTTGTATGATGAGATGCACTTATGCTTTTGTTTTTGGCAAACAAAATGCAGGAATAAATCACTGTGAATTATAAGAGGTTATAATAAAAATACTTATACTTATATTTACAATATTTAAATAATTGGAGAGCAATACATTTCAAAGAAAAACACCATTAAGGCAGTCCAAGTACATCCACTAAAAGCTCATAACGAGTCACTAGCTAGAATAGGTGGTGCTGGTAGCCTACCGGTGGTAGCCTACAGGCCGTAGGCAGCCGTTGAGAGAGAATAATTTAGCCAGCATATTACCTGACACTTGACATTAGAAGGGCATGAGACGATGTTTTTAAACGTGCGTAATTGGTCTGAACATAGAAATGTCATTGTATGCAACAATTTTTGGATACAACTTTAGTTTCACACAAACTAGTTGCAACGCAACATTTTGTGTGAACTTTACACCTTAACTTGTGATAAAACTTAGCTTATACTGCTGCAGCAGGCTGCTGGGGTACAAATAGTTTTTGTTTTGCATTGAAATACCTTTTTGAATTCGACTAAGCTTGCATGGAGTATATGAACAAATTAAATGATCTGAAAAGTGTAAGCCCTGCCCATCTGCTCTTCCTTGCAGGCTCAAATGCACCAGGCAAGATCAACAGAGCACAGAAAAATATTTGAATCCAAAAGAAAAGTACTATTTTAGCTCTTAAAGGTCTGTCTGTTTTCAGGCAGCCAGTAACCCCCCCCCCCCCCCAGAGAAGACGGACATGTTTGGGCAGACTCCCACCCCCGTGTGCCAGCCGGGGCTGATGATATATGCCGGTGAGGTAATTAAGTGTGTGTTTATACAGAGGTGCTGCGCTGGGTGTCATGGCGGTAAGTGTGGTTTTGCAGGGAATGCTGGTGGCTTTTATAAGGCTTGGCAGCCACTGCCGCTGGGTTTCGGAGGTTCTCCAGAGCGAGAGGGCCGAGGTCCGAGAATGTGACCGGCAGCTCAGGTGAGGCATGCTGGTTGCCGCGGTTACCGGGCCAGGTAGAGTTCCGTTCCCTCTCACCGGCTGTCAATAGAGCGGGACAGGAGAGGGTGGGGAAACTTGTCATAGCATTACCCCTCCTTTTGATGGATTAAAGTGCTGAGCTGAAAATGGGCAATGACAGCCCCCCCATCTACCGAAAAGTCGCCCCCGCCCACTCCGTTCTCAGGCTTCACCTGAAGATCAGACCCAAAGCAGCTGTCAACGGTAGCAGCAGCTGCCAAGACAGAGCCAGTTATCCGCCATTTCGGCTGTAGGGGGCTCAGTGAGGACACCAGCAGTATAACATAAGTTTGATCGGTGTAAAGGGTGTAGGGTGTAGGGTGTAAAGTCCACGCTAAAGATTACGTTGTAACTAGTTAGTTTGAAGCATTTACCATTCACCATTTAAAACTAAAGTTGTGTCTTTGTTTGGTCGCACAATTCTTAGCTAAGTTGACTTTTCTATATTCAGGCCAATCACACAAAACATTGCTATTTGTGTCTCATGCCCTTGTAACATCAAGTAATATGATGGCTAAATTATTCTAGGCTACCACCTATTCTAGCTGGTGACTGGTTATGGGCTTTTAGTGGATGTGTTTGGACTGCCTTAACAGTGTTTTCTCTTTGATGTGTATTGCTCTCCTACAATTGACTTGGAATTAAATATAGTGTTTTTTCTTATAATTTGTATTTTATATCAGGCAAGCTTAGTCAGTAAAAGTATTTGAATCCAAAACAAATACTATTTGTAGGTATTCATATATCAGTTTGGTTGGAGTTGTAACATCTGTGCAAGCGTCCATCTTCAGAGAGTGGTGTTGGGGGAAGCTAGAGCTCCTCTCCTCTGTAATGTTGTTTTAAATGCTGAAGCACAATTTCACCTTCTTGAGCCCTAAGCATGGGTAGTGTCCCTACCAGTGAGACGGAAGAAGCCTTGTTTTAGAAGATGTTCTGTTGCTGCCTCCGAGCTTAACCCAGAAAGAAAAGACCAGTCTGCATAGTGGAACCCCATCTTGGAGGACCCGCCGGTCAATCATTCATGCGTCACGCTTTATACGTGACACACTTCCGCAAAGGATGCGCTCATGTTTCCTTGCTCTCCGGAAAGATTGGGAGTTCCTAACTTCCACTTCTTCTAGCTCCTTATAGGAACATTTAAAGAGTTGGAATGTCCTTAAAGATGGTGGACCTCAAATCAATTTCTGGGTCAGGAGCAGGGTAAGGGCTAAAGAGGAGAAAAATAAGCAGAGATCTAGCCAAGATGAGGCTAAAACACTGGTGCCTGTACTGTTGATGGCTCTGTAACATCGGCACAGGTGTACAGGTTAATTAGTGAGAGCTGTTACTGCAAGCTCTGTTTTTAACCCAAGGGCTGAAATATAAGAGGTGAATGTATATTACACTGTGGAAATGGCACTGTGTGATGTACACTGCGGTATTCTGTATGAGAGAGAGGGCTGAGATATGAAATATGAAATGTATAATAGATTGTGTAAGTGTTGCTGTGTGTGATCATTAGCATATATTAGACTCTGCTGACGGCTGTTTCAGGCCCCACTGCTGTGCATTTGAGCTGCCGCAGTGGACGCTCTCTCTCTCTACCACCCTGTGAAAATGTCTGTTACAATGAATCTGTATGTGATCAAAAGCAAACCTGAATTCTAAATGGTACTGAGTTAAACATGAGACCTTTCTGCAAATTTTAAAGCAAGATTGCTTTCTATTTTAATATTTTACTGTTTATAAAAAGGAAAAGGGCCCTGTGCAAACGTTTGGGAATCCTTTTGAATTATTCTTTGTGACTTTTTAGAAAGATAATTACTAAGGCCCAGGGACCCAGGTGATTTACTCATTAGGGCTTCTGTGAGTCATTTGAGGGCTGAACGTTTTGTTCTGAAGTAACTCCATGCCTAAAGTATCCAACTACAGTGCCTGTTCTGTCTGGTGTTAACAAACATGGGTTCCTCTAAACAGTTGTCCAAGGATTTCAGAATGAAGATGGTTCAATGTTTCAAACTACATATTTCCACTCTCAGAAACATTATTAGAAAATGGAAGATAAATGGAACAGTTAAAGTCACAGCAAGGTCTGGAAGACCACAACAGATTTCAGATAGAATAGCCTGAGACCTGGTGAGAAATGTTCAGAAGAACTCACACATCACTGCGAAAGAGCTGCAAAAAAGAGTAGCAAACACAGGTCTAGCTGTTCGCAAGACAGCAATACAACGTGCTTTAAACAACAAAGACATAGCAGAGTTGCCAGAATGAATACCCTCAACACAAAATTAAGCGTCTTAAGTTTGCAGAAGTGAACATTGAGAAGTCTGAAGCCTTTTGGAACAATGTGCTTTGGACTGCCAAACTTTTCGGCACCACCAAAGAAGGTATGTTTAGAGAAAAAAGTGTGAAGCCTTTGTAGAGAAGAACACCTTGCCAACTGTGAAGCATGGACGTGGATCTATTATGCTTTGGGGTTGTGTGGCAGCTGGGGGCACAGGAAATATTGTGCGAGTGGAAGGAAGAATGGATTCCACCAAATATCAAGAAATTCTAGAGGTTAATGTTCAGTCAGGTCAGTCCAGACATTCAATTTGAAGAAATATTGTGTATTCCAGCAAGACAATGATCCAAAGCATACCTCAAAATCAACCATGACATACCTCCAGGAAAGATGGATGAAGGTTTTGGAATGGCCACCACAGTCCCCAGACTGAATATTATTGAGATCTCAAACATGGCGTACATGCAAGGAGGCCGAAAAATATTTCTGAACTAAAAAAAAATATTTCTGCCAGGAAGAATGGGGAAAAATTTTAAAAGCGAGAATTGAAAGACTCTTTGCTGGCTACAGAATGCGTTTACAAGCTGTTATAGTTGCCCAAGGAGGAGTTGCCAAGTACTAACTGACAGCACAGAAACGTATGCTATTTCACAGAGCTGCCATTACACAGAGCCGCCATTATATAGTCACATTACATGGAGCCACCATTACACAGTGCCACCATTACACAAGGCCACCATTACACAGAGCGGCTATTACAGAGCCGTCATTACACACAGCGGCCATTACACAGAGCCACTGTTACATAGAGTGGCCATTACACAGAGACGCCATTACACACAGCCTCCATTACAAAAAGCTGCCATTACACAGAGCCTCCATTACACAGGGCCGCCATTACATAGAACAGCTGTTACACACAGCTGCCATTACATATGGTCGCATTACACAGAGCCGTGATTACGTGAGCCTCCAATACACAAAGCTGCCATTACACTGAACGGCTATTGTAGAGAGCCTCCATTGCTCAGAGCCTCCATTACACAGAGCCTCCATAACACAGAGCCTCCATAACACAGAACCTCCATTACACAGAGCCTCCATAACACAGAACCTCCATTACACAGAGCCTCCATAACACAGAGCCTCCATAACACAGAACCTCCATTACACAGAGCCTCCATAACACAGAACCTCCATTACACAGAGCCTCCATAACACAGAGCCTCCATAACACAGAACCTCCATTACAAAGAGCCTCCATAACACAGAACCTCCATAACACAGAACCACCATAACACAGAACCTCCATAACACAGAGCCTCCATAACACAGAACCTCCATAACACAGAACCTCCATAACACAGAACCTCCATAACACAGGACCTCCATAACACAGAACCTCCATTACACAGAGCCTCCATAACACAGAACCTCCATTACACAGAGCCTCCATAACACAGAGCCTCCATAACACAGAACCTCCATTACACAGAACCTCCATAACACAGAACCTCCATTACACAGAGCCTCCATTACACAGAGCCTCCATAACACAGAACCTCCATAACACAGAACCTCCATTACACAGAGCCTCCATAACACAGAACCTCCATAACATAGAACCTCCATTACACAGAGCCTCCATAACACAGAGCCTCCATAACACAGAACCTCCATAACACAGAACCTCCATTACACAGAGCCTCCATAACACAGAACCTCCATTACACAGAGCCTCCATAACACAGAGCCTCCATTACACAGAGCCTCCATAACAGAGTGGCCATTACACAGAGCCTCAATAACAGAGTGGCCATTACACAGAGCCTCAATAACAGAGTGGCCATTACACAGAACCTCCATTACACAGAGCCTCCATAACACAGAACCTCCATTACACAGAACCTCCATAACACATAGCCTCCATTACACAGAGCCTCCATAACAGAGTGGCCATTACACAGAGCCTCAATAACAGAGTGGCCATTACACAGAGCCTCAATAACAGAGTGGCCATTACACAGAGCCTCCATAACACAGAACTTCCATTACACAGAGCCTCCATAACACAGAACCTCCATTACACAGAGCCTCCATAACACAGAACCTCCATAACAGAGTGGCCATTACACAGAGCCTCAATAACAGAGTGGCCATTACACAGAGCCTCCATAACAGAGTGGCCATTACACAGAGCCTCAATAACAGAGTGGCCATTACACAGAGCCTCAATAACAGAGTGGCCATTACACAGAGCCTCCATAACACAGTGGTCATTAGACAGGAGGCCATTCGCAGGTGTCTGTTTGATATGTCAAAAAAAGCCGGTACGATCAGCTTGAATGAGTCAAATCTGAGAGGTCTTGTAAGCTGATTCTGTGTTTCAGTTTCCATTGAAGTGCTTCGAGGTATGATGTTTTTCTGATCTGGTCGGGAGCCCATGTAATAATAATAATTTGTTAATTCGCTGATGCTTTTATCCAAAGTGACTTACAGTTGATTAGACTAAGCAGGGGACAATCCGCCCTTGAGCAATGTGGGGTTAAGGGCCTTGCTCGAGGGCCCAACAGCTGTGCAGATCTTATTGTTGCCACACTGGGGCTCAAACCCCCAACCGTCCAACTCGGCCACGAGGCTACAAGCTGCCCAGCCTGTACTATCATCTGATCGGTTTTCACTGTCTGACCTCGCAAGTGTAGAGGTCACCTGAACTCCCAATGTCGTAACCCGCAAGAAACACGTCTAACGTATGGCCTTCCTAACGCGGGCGGCCATTTTGCGAGCGGCCCTCTCTGACACGTCTCCTCTGTTATTATTATTATTACTGCAGCCTTTCAGTGCCTCTTCCAATTAAGGGGTCTGCAGCCACACGTGTTAATGAGCTCGTCATTAAGCCAGCGCTCCCCGTCATTAGGGGGGGGTGACGGGCTCGCCTCGCCTCGTGGGGTGTCCCACTGAGTGTCGCAGGCCCGCTCCGTGAAGAGGGGATTAGCTCAAAAACCAGACGGGGGAGGGTGGAGGACCAGCAGGATGTTAATTATGTCCGAGGACCGAGGTGCGGAAAAAAGTTTAATAAATATATATTTCCGTGCGGTTTAAAAACAGATCGTTGTGAAGCAGAGGGAAGTAGCCTGAAACTTTCACCCCTGCAGCTCATACTGTGAGCAGTTTGTATGTTTTCACAGTACTGTAGAATAGCATAGTTTACTATGGTGCAGTTTGGTATAGAATTGTGTTGTATAGCTCAGCTCAAGTGTAGAAAAGTATTTGAATCCAAAACGGTTACGTATTTGACCCAGGTCTGGTGTCTTATAGTGTAGTATAGTATATTAAAGTGTAGAATTGTGTTGAATATTTTAGTGCACTATAAAATAGTTACTATATTCTAATGGAGAATAAAATCGTATAGTTTACAGTACAGTATACTGTATAATTGTGTATAGAATACTGTTGTTTGTTGTATCTGTATTGTTTAGTGTAGTATAGGATAGTGTAGAATAGTGTAAGAAACGTGACATGCTTTTTACCGCTGTAGCTGTACGGGTTTGACTCCTAGGTTGCCTTGGTAACGTAAGTGAGGTTTCCTTGCTTGTGATGCCATGTGCTGATGCCTGTCAGTTGCATGTGTGAGACTGTGTGTCTGCATGTTTGTGTGTATTAAAGTGTTTGTTTATATGTCTTAAAGTGTGTGTCTGTGTGTTTATCTGGTAGACTTTCACCCAGGTTGGTGCTGTTGCTGCACAGCCTGACGTGCGTTTAAGACAGCGAATGTTTGCAGCAAACAGTTACTGTTGAACGATTTGAAATGAACATTCCGTTTAGCTCACCACAAACGCCTTTTTAATACAAATGGATTTCTTAGGTCTAACGATTCCAGCTAGCTGATTTACCTGTGATTCATTTTTAAAGGTTAGAACAAATATTACATCGATTAAAGTGTATTATAACAGCCAAACAACTTTTGTGCTCTGAGCATTTTCCCCATTAGCAGCCATTTAACTGTTAGCTAACTTTAGCTAACATTCGTGGCGAACAGAAAGAGTTTCTTGGTGAACGTTAGCTAATGTTAGCCTTCATGAATGTACGTCTGGTGTGTGAGGGGGCACAAAACATACCACCACTCCAGGAACAATGCTGGGATTCCTGCTCTTGTTGAAGTGATTGTCTGTGTCACGTTTTATTCAAATACGCCATCAGTGCGGACATCCATCCACACCCTTACTGATTTGCTGTCCTGTTGCTTGGAGATCTGTTGAGAGCATGGGTGTGGAGGTTGTTATTGTGTGCAGGCGGATAGCCTGCTATCTCTCTGCGCTGTGTGAGGCCTATGAAAGGACGATGCCTCTCCTCTAAGTTCCCAGGGCACAGTGACGATGACACAATCCCCCCACCCCGACCGGCCCAGCTGTGCCAGCTGTCCCACCCCCACCCCCGGACACGCCAGCCCCTTTCACAGACATGTCTCTGCACATTCTGTTTGGAATGAGCCCCCCTCCCGCTCCCCTGGCCCCCGCATGTATATTTACCTACACACGGAAAAAACCAACCGGAAATGCGTTTGCAAAACCCCCAAGATCGTGTCGTTCTGTACGGCCTGGTACGCCTCTTTCAGCGACCAAACTTCCTGTTTTAACTGCTTTACTCTTTATTTTTATCTGTCTTGTTTTGTGTCTGAGCTGTCACGTGTGTGTGTGTGTGTGTGTGTGTGTGTGTGTATTCCTGTGCATATGGCAGGTTTAGACTGCTTTAAGCCTCTGAGCTGTTGTCTCTGTGTGTATCAGCGTGTGTGTATGCATCAGGTTTAAGCTGTATTAAGCGAACTCTCAGGGTGTCAGTGAAGCATTTCAGGTTCAGGTTGGAGCCCCCGCCCCCTGACCCCTGCGAGAACGTGTAAGTCAAGGCCAAGAGGAGCAAAGGGCCGAGGTGAGGGACGCAGAAAAACCCCGCGCGGTGCAGACAGTCTCCGTCTCTGTCTCTGCGCTGCGCTTTGGAGCCGCGTTCCGGTCTCATTCACACCCCACCCCTCCACCGCCACACGCAGGGGAACAGCCTACACACGCGTGTGTGTGCGGAGACGCAGGTGTGTGTGCGTCTCCGCTCGTATTTCCGTCCTGCCGTTCGCTGCAGCTGGACCGGGAGACGGCGAAGCTAATTAGGGAACGCTCTGTTTAAACCTTCACAGCTTCACCACAGCCAGCGAGTATTTTCATTTCTGTGTTATTTGAGGGATCATAGCCCATATTATGAGCACAAATACAGGTCATGTTGAATGTGATCATACTTTATAATTACCAAGGCATTGTACGGAATATATCATATGTGCATATTATTTTTTAGGCTTCTACTGCGGTAGCCTATCCACTTAGAGTTATGATGTGTTGTGTGTTCAGAGATCCTCTTCTGCATACCACGGTTGTAATGTGTAGTTATTTGTGTTACTGTCACCTTCCTGTCAGCTTTGACCAGTCTCCTCTGACCTCTCTCATTAACAAGGCGTTTCTGTCTGCAGAACTGCTGCACACTTGATTATTTTTTTTTGCACTATTCTTTGCAAACTCTAGAGACTAGTTTGTATGAAAATCCCAGGAGATCTGCAGTTTCTGAGATACTCAAACCACCCTGTCTGCCACCAACAATCATTCCACTGTCAAGATCACATTTTTTTCCCATTCTGATGGAACACACAAACACACACACACACCCACACACGCCCACACACAAACACTCATACAGAGGTGTACACTCACACATACACACACAGTCACATACACACCTGCAGTTGTTGCCCCAGGCCTGGTTTACATTTCTGGAATGACCGGGTCAGGTGATCCAGCCCCCCGCCCAGCCATCAACAGCCCCCCACCCCCCTCCCCTTGCACCCCCGGACACATCAGCACTCCCCACACCACCACATCACAACATCCTGGGGAAAAACCACATTAACCTGCACCTCAAGGCCAAGACGCCCATCATACCCCCCCCCCCACACACACACACACACATATACTCACACACACCGCACCCCCCCCCCCAAACACACACACACGCCCTCACCCCACTGACATACTCACACTCACGCACACACCCACAGCCCCCCCATCCCACACACACACACACACACACACATTCCTTGTTTCACTCTGATCTTCCGCCTTACCTGTGCTGTGCTGCACCTTCCTTTCCCCGGGAAGGTGTCAGCCTTTCAAAGCCCCCATACTTTCTCACTCGTCTTTTCTCCTCTCTGTTCATTTCCACAACGCCTCCACCTCCTCCCCCCTCCTCCTCTCTTCCCCCTTTTCTCTCTTCCATCCTGCTAATTCTGTCTCTCTTCGCCGTGCCAATGGAAACGGCAGAGACAGCCAGCGATGCCTTTTAGTGCGCATGAAAGATGTTTAAGATTTAATTACAAGTGTAAATAGCCCATACGGCCATATGGCGACAGAACTACAGACATATGCGCTGCCAGGAATCGCGCAACACGCAACCTCCCATCATGCACCAGGGCTTCTTTTCACTCTCTGCTCCCTCCGCACTTCAGAGAGGGTTTCCAGCACGCACACAAAAAACTCTGAAAAAGGTGCATTAATTGTACCCCCCCTCCCCCCAACACCACACCCAGACCTCCCCCCCACCCCCCACCCTTCCCCAATTTCTGTCCCAAATCCCATCTCCCTGTTTCACACTCCCCAGGACTCCTGATTAAGATTCTGCCGCCGAAGCCATTGCCATCTGCTTCTGGTTAAAATATTAGGAGATGTAATTTGAAATTGGAAGTTTACCAGTAAGACTGGGTTTATTTTCAGTTTGGTGTGTATGCGGGAGAGAAAGAGCTACGCTGCCAAATCACAACAACTTTTAGTTTGAAACATTTTTTTTGCCCACAAACAAGACGGCTCGCCCGTTTTGTACCCGTCGCCAGCAGAGCGAAGATCATTCGGGGTCAGCAGGAACACTACTCTGACAGTTTAGCTCTTCGGAGGCCTTTCATTTTGTGTGTCATTTATTGGGGTGTATTGGAACGGTGGAAATGACTGGCCTTAGCGGCTGGTGTGTTTGATAATGTCGCCGGCTAAAGTGTAGACACTTCTCCAAGGTTCTCATCGTGCACTAGTTTTCTGTGCACATTACATTACATTGCAAAGCATTTAGCAGACGCTCTTATCCAGAGCAACGTACAATGAAGTGCAGATCAAACACAGGAACTAGTGTGAAGAGGACCTGAGAGGACAGTACGGTTCCGAGTCCTAGTGTAACCATATAAATACAATCGGAACCCTTGAAGAATACATCAACTTACAAAATAGCATACAATGGTTGCCAGCTAGAATACCCCGAGTACAACAATACAATATCTAATACAATACAAAACAACAATATCTATATATAACTATGTATAAAAATACAAGGCTAATCATGGTGGTGAGGTGCACCAGAAATGGGCAACACATTTTTGTTGACAAATCGATCTACATTTTTAGTGCAGTATTCTGAGTGGGGTTGTCATGTTTGGTTTGAATACTATATGAACTACTGAAGTGACTTTTTATATATTTTATATCAGACCAACACTGTACAGCTCAGACAAAAACTTCAAGCGAAGTTCAGTGTTGTTGGTTGTTATCATTTGCAGTAATGGTGGTATTATTTGCAACAAAAATTTTTTTTTTGAGATGGCATTCATTTTGTAGTGGTTGATGTTGCT
Organism: Conger conger; assembly: GCF_963514075.1. Lineage (NCBI taxonomy): Eukaryota > Metazoa > Chordata > Actinopteri > Anguilliformes > Congridae > Conger > Conger conger. The sequence continues at coordinate 21,932,495 of NC_083765.1, forward strand.
GTTGTGGAGATTTTACCTTCTCTATGTGAGGCTAGGCAGACTGTACATTGGATAGTGTATGGGACTGGGTTCATGACTTTTTAATGCATCACCATGCCTGTATGCCTGGCTGTGTAGGTCTGACCCCAACAGTGTACATTAACATTTTACTGTATTATATATAGTAGGCAAGCCAGCCTTGTGACATTTCTGTGTGCTAGCCAGTTTCATGAGTGCCATTTATCTAGCAGTACCTTGGGAGGTAGTTCTGTACATTTCTGTATTGCACACTTGCCTAATATGTGATCACCTGCGGTTACATCATGTTCTTTGAAATTTGATATAACTGTATTTGAAAAATAGGAGAATTTTTGTAGGAAAAACGTTGTCCCCTTCCAAGTGTGTTTTTATCACACTTGGATATTTTGGGTGTATAGATATTTACATATTAACACATTGTCATTGTATCTAAAGAGGCAGTGAGGTGAAGTTGGACATGGTGGCTACGAAATAACAAATCGCACTTTGTCGGGGTGTTGAGGAAATCAAGCTGGTCTACATTTAATTGCAAATAACATTACAGTATTATGCCAAAATACACACAGAGCGGCTCTGCTGTCCTGGATATCTTGCCTGATTCAGCCGTATTGTTGATATCAGTCATGCACATTGGCCAACAGCCTCCAACTTGGTCTTGCAAAAAAACCTGGTGCTTCCCAGGCCAATTAATTTTCAGTTGTGTGTGTCAGCCAATCGGGTGTCGTGACCTGTGCTAACTGCTCTTTTTTCTCTCTCTTTTCAGATTGAGCTGTCACAACTGGAGCCAGAGATCGCCATGGCAATGACTGACAAGGCATTGACCTACAAACGGGGCTGTAACTACGGGCGACGGTGCAGGTGGATATGGTCGAGGGCTAACGTGCATCTCCAGTCCTATAACAGTCTGAGCCAGTCCAGGTCTTACCAGGAGCCGATAGCCTTTAAACCTCTGTGTACAGTGCAATTATTTTCAGGGCCGGTAATTATTTTTTGGCTCTAGCATCATGAATTGTGCTAAAATAATTTGCATAAAATGGAAAATTTGGTTAACCGATCATTTGTTAATTAATTGTGTCCAAATGAAATGGTTCCAAGCAATGAGAAACCCCATCCCCCATCATTTCAAAATGGGAGCAGGAAGTGACATCATAGTGATGAATAACTGAACTGAGCCAAGTGCAGATCTTACATTTTAAGAATCCTGAACTGTTGCATTGATATTAATATTAATATTTCTGCTCTGTATCTACACTCTCAAAAAAAAATTGTTCCCATAGGAACCCTGTGATTCCATAGGAGAACCTTATCTAATTCTAGAGTTCGGACAAATTTGGTATGTGAGTACCACTGCAGTATTCATTCTGTGTGTGCTTGCGTGCGTGTTTGTGTGTATGTGCGTTTACATGTGTCATACCTTACACACAGGATAACATAAATGAAAGATTTTGTAAATGTTGTGATTCGTTGTGTGTGAGTACACTCGCATCGCCTCATGTCCGCCTGGGCTCGTTTCTCTACCTGGTTGTTATGGGAACGTAGCTTGTTTGTCCGTTGGAGTGGGCAAGGAGGCAAGAATGGACATGTCAGACTATTAAAGGGAAACCAAATCACTTTTGGGACTTAAGAAACTCTCCAAAAAATATATTCCTTTCCACAATTAGCTTTTTTTTTCAAGGAAATGGGGATAGTGTCTTTACAATACCTGTTCTGAAATTGTGTGACCTCAATTATAAGTACCATAGAATACAGACTTCTGTTATATGGCAAGACACTTTATTGCATTATTGGCTATTAAACTGTAGTTCCTTGTCCTTTACTGGTCCTATGTGGACAAAGAGCTGAATTAGCTTGGTAATATAGTAGTCTTTCCCCCAGCTCTAGTACATATAAAGCTTGTGAGGGCGGTTTCTGTTAATCTAATTGGTGCTAGCACACTTTAGCCAGTGGCCGGTAATTTTCTGATGCAGCAGCCGAGAATTCGCTACCAAACTGTATTCGAAGTGGCGCATTATCAGCCTGATCACATGCATAACCACAGACTAACGTCACATGATCCTCTGTCCTGTTTGTTCAAAGGACATCATCAGTTTTTTAGGATAAAATGATACAGTGTGGATGATGGTCATATAATGCAGGTCAGGATAACTCAACTCTAAGGCTTGATGGATATGCAGCCTGTCAGGGTGTATTCCCACCTCTCACCCGATGCATGCTGGGATAGGCTCCAGCACCCCCCGCGACCCTGACCAGGAATAAGCGAGTTAGGTGATGGATGGATAGATGGATTGTAAGGCATATTTGTGACTGTGCCTCTGTAGAAATCATTATACAAATAAAACTGAATTGAATTACATGGAGTCCAAATCATGAGCAGAAATCATGGAATATTTCTGTGCTATAGAAACTGTGCTGTGTGTTACGGATTAGACTCGTTCAGGAAAAGGTGGCTGTCAGTCAGACTGGCAGTCCTCTCTCTGAACTCCCAGTTTATTTCTGCGGCTCCACAATAATCGCTCGCTGTGTTCAGTTATTTTTTAATGATGCAAAATAAACTGTGTTCTTTTTTAGTGAAGGCGTGCACAGCTGTTGGATTTTTTTAATGGTAATTGCTGACATTTTAGCGAGTGCTCATGTTTTCACGCTTTTATTATTAATCACGAGAGCATGTGGTCATCGCTTTCTCATCCTGTTTAGCTGTAATTATTCCCTTTGTTTAGAGCGGGAAAGTAAAACAGGAAATGGTTTGGCCATTTCCATCTGCACAATATAGTTTTAATATCATTATAAGAAACAACCTGGCATCTCTTCCTGCATTTATCGCATGTTGCAGTGATCTAATTCTCATTGATGGAATGTATTGCATGTTGCCCTAATTTGACCATAAGTGACAGTTCTCTGTTATTGTGTGTTCTGTCTATTGCAGTAATCTGACCATAAGAGACAGTTCTCTGTTATTGTGTGTACTGTGTATTGCAGTAATCTGACCATAAGAGACAGTTCTCTGTTATTGTGTGTACTGTGTATTGCAGTAATCTGACCATAAGAGACAGTTCTCTGTGTGTACTGTATGTTGCAGTAATCTGACCATAAGAGACAGTTCTGTGTATTGCTTGTGGCAGTAATCTGACCATAAGAGACAGTTCTGTGTATTGCTTGTGGCAGTAATCTGACTATAAGAGACAGTTCTGTGTATTGCTTGTGGCAGTGAGCTGCAGGGCACTGTGAGTCGTGCCGCACACGCGTGTGCACCGGTAAACCCGTGTGTCTTGGCCCCCCTGGCGTCCCTCTGGAGCCCCTCCTAATTGGAGCTGAAGGGAGATTTCACTTACACGGCAGAATCCTACTCCCAGCAGCACCTCGCGCCGGACAGACGCCGGGCTGTTAGCGTGTTAGCACGTTAGCGGGGACGCTCTCACCTGACAACGGCATTCACACCTGGGCCATCGCTCCCAGGCCCGAGGGCCCTGCTGCAAGCTGTTCCCCCTCTGTTCCCCCCCTTCCCAGGGGCAGTATACCACCCACACACACAGACACACACCCCTCACACACAGATACACGCCCCACACACACACAGATACAATCCACTCACGCACACAGATACACACCCCGCACACACAGACACACACCTCTCCATCCGCTACAGACACGGCCCTCCTGCTGTCTCTCCTAACCATCAGGTCTTTCTCTCTCCCTCTTCTCTGTCTGTTTCGTTCAATTTCTTTTTCCTCTTTTTCTCTCTCCATCTCTTCCCCCACACCTCCATCTCTGCTTTCCCTCCTTTCGGTCTGTTCTGGATTTCTACCATCCTCCTCTCTATCACTCCCTTTTAATTCCCTCTTTGGTATCATCCCTCAATCCCCAGAATCTGATCCCCTCCTCTTGTCTTTATTCCCTCGCTTTTTTCTGACTCCCCCACCCAACCCCCCTGCTTCAGGTGAGAGTTGGCAGTAATTGTTTGTTGACTGGAGAGCTGTCGAGCCGCGCAGCGCGAAGCGCCTCTCGTTAGGTACACCCCCTTGGGCTGACACCTGCTCTCAACGCCGCGATGCGTCTCGTAGTCTCCGTAGCAACGCCGAGACGCAGTGCGCCAATCCGTCCCTGGCTAAACCGTCTCCATTCCGTTACCGGCTCCGGTCACTGCCGGATAACAAAAGTGACATTATTGCCGCACTTTCTGTGCGCGTATGTATGCGCGTACCATGTCTGTGGTAGTTCACAAACTACTAGCCTTCCGCAACGAACACTTGCACTACGCCAATGAAGTGCCTCGCTATAAATTCAAATTGATTTTTAAAACACAAATCTGCGAATAATAATACATTTTTAAACCTGTATTCTTTTTTGCCCGTGATCTTGATAATATTGCATATTGCACTGCTCTTTTGGATTTTACGAAGAGGAATTGCTTTTGTTGCATTTCCTATGTGCAAACACCCAGGCAATCAGTGTCTGAGATTTAGATATGCACATTGAAAATAATCAAAATGTTCCAATTATAGTTCTGCATGCCCTCTTTTCACACATTATTCTACACATACTGTTTCAATATAATAGATTTCCAAGGAGGGGAAATAACAGGGGAACTCTCTCTCCACACACACACACACACACACACACACACACACACACAGGTGTAGGTTTCATTTAAACTTTGGGCGAGACACACCGCTTGTCTCACAAGCATCCCAGCTAATCTACGGACCGATTCCTATGAAAATATTGTCTCCTTTCTCCTCCAAAACCTGTGTGTGTGTGTGTGTGTGTCGAGAGAAATAGTTATCTCCTTTCGTGTTATTATGTTATTACAGTGCTACAGTAGCAGTTTGCATTAAATGTTAGTGTTTGTGTAGATAACGACTGCGCTATCTAAGATGTAGTTTCACACTCAGGGACGGAGCTCCTCTTGCCTCATGGGAAAACGGTATCGCGTAGGGAGTGCAGCGTTGACAGACCTGGCGATTTAATCAGAAACCGCGGTGTGGAATATCCGATAATCGTTGTTTTTTTAAGCTACGCGTTTCCCCTGTGGTGTAATAAGACGCCGGTATCGTTCTTACGGCGAATCCCCGTCCTTCGCCACAGTTTAAAAAGCACCGGCTCCGTGGAATGACCGGTATGTGCCGCCACATCGCGCACCTGCGCTGCGTATAGAGTGTCCGGGGGACTCAAAACAAGCCGCTAGGACCCTCCTTTTGTGCTGAAAGCGGACTTGCTGTCTGTACCCCGTCACAGCGGCTCCACTTAAAATAAACATCGATGCACAGTGTGACTTCTCTCCCCTTCTCAGTATTCCTCAACTGAACTTTAGGGTTGACCCCCTAAAGTTCTTTTTTTACGTTCCTATGCTTTCAAATTTGTCGCATTCTTGATTACTATAATCATCAACTTTATTCATAACAATAAATTCACAAAAAGGTGGCAAGGTGTACATTTTGTTCTTTCTAAAACATCTTTATTTGTTCATTTACAGTTCTCTCTTCTTCTGGAAAGTTCCTGATTACAGCACTAGGACATTGTCCAGCTTGGGGAAAACATATAATGTCAGTTTCGGGGATTTTACATTAACTCACTCTAACCTTCAGTATATTACTGTCTGTTATGGTCTCCAAACATCTGTGGGATCTATAACTTTGGAGGTGTACAAAAAAAATATCACCTGTGTTACTTTATTCAATGCACTTTTGGAAGAATATTCAATTCAAGACAGATGTTTTACGTATGACATTCCCATACTTCTGTCGAAAAAAACAGATTCTGCTTCACATATATTCGACATAAAATCAGCAACATATTTCTTAATGTTATATATGTAACATCTGTGCCTGATTGGAACATCTGATAACAGAAATGCTTCTTTCCAGAAGAGTACCTCTTAAAAAAGAAACTGAACTTTACTTGTGTTACCCTCTGTAATGTTCTGTAGGAAAGAAATGTCCTTTTTCATTTTTCCAGACCAGTGGGGCAAGCAGTTCGGCTCAAATACAGGTGTGTCAACAGATCTATGACAAAGCTCTCTCTACAATATGAAAATATTTCTTTATGGATAAATCATTTCTCAGAACTTGATCAGATATGTTATTTAGCATGGATTTTTCAAACAGAATTGCTTTGAGGGAGAGGACCTTTGAACTTTGAACTGTATTTTGGCCCTGCCCATAGATGTTAATCCCTGGAAAAACTTCTAATTTTCCCACCCAAAATTAACATGCCAGTGCTAGCTCAAAACAAAAACACTATGCGTGTGGGCCTTTACATTTCTGAGGCCTGCTTTCATGTGGAAAAAGCACAGTGGTTGCATTAGATGGGATGTTTATTGATGCTTTAGTTTAGTCAAAATGTAGAGCTTGGACACTCACTCACTGCCCTGGACTGGCACTGGGGTAAAACAGCAAGAAGCAAAAGAAAACAAAAAAAAGTTTGTGTATGAACTTTTGGAGGGAATGCAAGTCACTGTAAAATAAGTTGAATGTTTATCTACATTTGAGACGTGTGGTCAAAGGAGCCAAAGAAATGGCAGAACGAACAGAACCACCCCTGAATAGCCATGTGGCTGTGTGGCTTCACGTGGCCAGCTGCTGTTCATGCCACAGGCATGGCATTCTGGTTTGGGGGTACAAAGCAGGTGGTCACCAGAGCAGGGGCCCCAAAGTTCGGGTAAAGCCAATGTCCGCATTTGATCCGTTGTTTCTCAGCTGATTCAAGGAGACCCTCCCTTTGAACTTTGCAAATGTTTTCTGCTCGGTAAACTTCTGGCGTCACATTCAGTCATTTTTGTTCTTGTTTTTTTATATATATATTTATATATTTATAGATATAATTATGCCTTACAATATTAGTTAAATAAATAGGGTTGCGATGGGAAATGGTCTCTGGTGGGATAGGGCTTTGGGGTGTGGGCTGACAGGGATAGGGGAATTGGGAGCAGGGTTCTAGCGTTAGTCGTCTGACGTGACGTCGATGTCTTCCGAGCTGGCCTGCTTTGTGGCAATCCTCCACCTGTTGATGTGGTGGTTCCCCTTCTTCTTCTGCTGGTTCTCTGGGCCCTCCTCCTCCAGCTTCTGACGCTTGTACTTTGTCCGTCTGTTCTGGAACCACACCTTTACCTGCAGAAGCAGAGGAGGACCACCGCTGCTAAGCAACAAAGCATGACATTCTGCACCCTTGTCTCCTCCCATGGTCAGAATCCTATAAACCAGCTCTGAGAATCCTGAGTGAAGGAACGTTCTTTTTCCTTAGCAACCTTTATGACATCACAAATAAAACTGATTTGTGTTGAAACTCATCCTTGGATGCATCCCCAGTGGAAATAACTTATTTCCATTTATTTTCTACATTTTCTATCATCCACACATCTACAGTTCACTCAAGTTTATCTGTGACTTCATCTATTCTTACGGTCACACACACAATGTAACTCAGTGTTAAATCATTTGTGATATACTTTACACTGTCTAGTAAAATGTAGTCTATCTGCTATGATGGAGATAATTAACACTGAACATTTTACACACTGCAAGAGGCTTTTTGGTGCTTTGCATCCGTTACATATTATATGTAAAATGTAATGGATATGATACATTCCCCTTTTTCTTTTGATTGTATGAGGGCTTAATTGTTGAATAAACAAACAATAAATACATTTCATTACTTGCATTATCCTCTATAATGTTTTGTAGAAAGAGTGGCAGCGCTATGACGGTTTTTGTAGCATGGAACTTGGTCAAATGAGTGTGGTTACATTATTATTATTATTATTATTATTATTATTATTATTATTATTATTGTTATTATTATTATTATTATTATTATTATTATTATTATTATTATTAGTATTATTCCAGCCAATCTGAAATGTAAATTATTTGCACATGTTCTATTGTCGACGTAAAACTGTAAATGTTAAGACATTTTGCTGATTTTAACATGCACAATAATCTTTGCCTATGTTTTTGTAACATTCCTGTTGAGCAGGTATCTCAGTAATAAATATTAATATATAATACATTATTTTCTTAATGCGTGCGTTTTTCCCCCTCATTGTATCGCGTTGATTTCAACATTTCATTCATTTCATTCCGCACAAGTTCAAAATATTTTGTCTCAGCCTTGCGTAAATGATTTGTTGCACAATATCTGACAATACTAAATCGGTTCCTTTTCCAAACTTAGTTCTGGCATCTTAGAATTAAGTCGGAAGGGTACTGCCTTGTGTTTGGACAAAAGGCAGAAAACTAGAGCCTCTCAGCAAAGGTCCTGTGTCGAGACCTTTCAGTGAACGACATACCCGGTAACAAGAAGCAGTAAAGCCTCTCAGCCGCGTGCAGAGCAGCCAATGTCATCGAACCCGTTATATCTAGAGTGATGTATCTATATGTCTAATATATAATATATATATATATATATATATGTAAGTAAATATTTAAAAAATGTATAATTAAAATAAAGATCATTGTTTATAAGCCTATTAAATGGTAGGCTACAAAAATGTATTTGTTCACAAAATGCATAAAAAGAACATTAATCATGCCCATGATTTAAAAAATGCAAGTTATTTTAAGTTCCGAAATTTCGTGCGTTAGTCTTTTTGTCTTTTAGCCAATATCAATTTAAACCACTGAGGATGTTTGCGATTCTTTTCTGCCATTTTATTGTCGCTGTTACCCAGAGTGGTTTACAAATTTAGCACAAACATCTGTTCCATTGTGGAATTCAGAATGGTTAGGGTTATGTTGCAATGATTCTACATGTAACAACTATGGCCCACATGCCAAAGAATTTTTACTTTGTACCTGAACCAACTTCTAGCCTAAATTTCATCATGCATTAATTGTTTTTCCTACTGCTACCTTAATTCCTCTGAATGACTGGAAGGAAACGCTCAAATTGTGTTGGCATACATAAAATAATTTCATCTTGATTTATTATTATTATTATTATTATTATTATTATTATTATTATTAATATTATTATTATTATTATTGTTATTTCTAGTAGTAGTAGTAGTAGTAGTAGTTGTTGTAGTAGAGGTAAATCATGTATTTGGTTCTCTCCTTTTTTGGCGATGCGGGGGGTGATTCCCTGTTTTCTGGGAAAATATATAGCCTACTCTTATATGAGACTTGTTGCAAAAATGCTAACTTCAAAAGGGCTCATGTATGTTTTTCCCCATTGTCAGTTGTAGTGTGCTCAGGTTGGTTACTGGAATGTGGTGCCGTCATCGCGTAGCCACTATTCTAGATTGGCAAAGCGTGCAATATCCATTATTCCCGTTTTTGGTGTCTTTGAAAGGAGGGGGGTTACCTGAGTTTCCGATAGGCTGAGGCTGTTGGCTAGCTGCTTCCTCTCGGCGCCCACAACGTAATGGTTCTTCTCAAAGGCTCTTTCCAGCCGCAGGAGCTGCGACGGGGAGAAAGCCGTCCGGATCCGCTTGGGCTTCCGGGCGAACGGGCCGTGGAGGAGTAGGCTGTCCTGGGAAACCTCATTTCCTGGGAACGGGATCACAGCGCGCGGGTTAAGAGTTGTAACTCCCGGCACTCCCACTTGCTTTGTGCGCGCGGGCCGGGCTGCTGGAGGCGAGTCTTCCAGAAACGGGCCCATTGCACGGCGCGCACAGGGCTCTAATTAGCCCGGGGATTATTAGTTCCCCAGGGCTAGCCGATTGAATGGAAGTGACCCCCGTAAGCTATTGTGTGTTTAACTTCGGTGCAGTTTTTTCCTTCAGATTTTGGCTTCAGATCATGTTTCGTTAAGTGTATCTGTTGTTGTAGACTACTACCAAGTGATGGATATTGTCATTTAAACTGAATTAGAATATGGCAGATGTATTATTATTATTATTATTATTATTATTATTATTACTAGTAGTAGTAGTAGTAGTAGTAGCCTAAAACATAGTAAATTATTTATTTTGTAGGATGTGGTCGTAGGTGATAGGCAATGTGTTGTTGTATTGTTTTAGGCCTATAGGCTAGTGTATTATGTGTGTTGTTTTTTTGTAAAGACCTCCCTAAACTATGTTGTTCGTTTAGTAAAGACCCCCCCCCCCCCCCCCCGCTAAAACTGCCCCGTGGGATGGCAAATAAAGTCGCCCTGAACATAAATATACGTTCGAAAACTTAGCCTACATTTGCATCAGTATAAGTCAAATGTAAGTTCTTACATGGTACTAGAGAACAATAGCATACATCAGACGTTCTCTAATAGATACGCCATTAAAGTGAAATGCATCATGGCTAGAAAAAGTAGTTGACGAAAAATGCATATTTGTTTCGCTATGTAAATATCTAAAAACAAGAATGTCATAAACTCAGTAAACAAAAGCAGTATCCACAATGCAAACTGATATTACTGACTATTATTATTAATGATTATGACTAAGTTCACAAAGAAACAAAAAAGGAAACGACGTTGACGTTATTGAATGACGTTATTAACACTGGTTTTAATTGTTGCGAGTTGGCATTTTCAATGATAAGACAATAATGTGGACTAATGTTTTCTTTTGGATTTCTAATAACATAGATTACAGGTTATCCAGAGAAACGCTCGGCACGGAAATAACCTCAGACAAGGGTTCCTTCATAAATCACCTTAATGTCGACGGACGCGCTTAATGGCTTGATCACCCACAAAGAAAATATTTCCTTTGCAAATTGGCTGCATGGGGAGAAAGACAGCGGCCAATTATCTCAACACCACTTTCTCTCTGCTTGAGCGAATGCGAACGCGTAAAGCACTGTTTAAACTTTAAGCTCTATAAACTCTGAAATGGCATGTAATTATTCCCCTTGGAGATTTTTTTATTGAACATGTTCTTTTCAGAGTGATATTTTGGCAGCTGATAGTAAACATCGATTTTAATAAACCAGCACATTGCAGAAGAAAGATGATAGTCCGTCTAGTGACCTCGTATCACTTAAAATAAATGTTGCATGTGTGTGTTTAGGCTATAATGTATAGGCATACGGCTACATTAAGTAAATAAAGTTTTTAAATGACATTAAACGCAGCGTGAGAGGTTATTAAAGGAATGTAGTGCCTGTTCAACCTGAGAAAGATTGGTCTCTACTGATTGGCTCCAGGTTATATGTTGAATGGCATAAAAGCTGTCCTTTCGCTTCGTTGACTGCAGCGGTTTTATCTTCAAGACCACTCGAACTTGACAAGCCGTGAAATTTGAGGACATTCACATGTGACAGTGGTTTTCAAGTTCGAAATAGTTGCTTTTGACATACAGTTACCTTCAGTTCCAGCGGTGAAAGATATATTTACATTTCACATGCATTCTTTCCCATGTAGTTTAAAGCTGTTTTAATTACATTGGTATGAAAATCCTATCTGTCCTTCGGAATTGAGGTTAGCACCACTTTGGTTTTATTTACTACCCTCTACTACCTACTCTCAAAAGGTTCAAGATATTACACTGTAAAACTGCATCCATCCTTGTGAGTAGAGTTAATGTTTATTAAAAATAACGTCGGTAAGACGAACTAGCCAAAATCTAATGAATGACAGCTATTTTAGGTCCAGCGCCTTGGGTTGTATATGGCATTTATGGAAGCTGTAAGTGCAACTAAATCGTCCAACTAAGAAAGTATATAAATGATATGAATAAACGTATAAAGAGATATCGGCATTAATCTCGTCTACCGTTGTCCTGAGGGTCTGAAAGCTTTTCAATGACAGCAGTTCTGTGGACGCGGAGGTCAACGAACTATGTTGGGGAAACAGTGAAATAAGTAACAGTTCAGTATATAGGCCTAACCTGTTACAAACTTAATGGAAAATCGTGAGGATGGTTTGTTTTTTCTCTTTCTTTTTGTACTTCGACATCTAACTACAAGCGTGAACAGAACATACTATAAATAATAGTATTTGGCAATAAACAAAGCTTAACCAACACAATGACTGTCGTTGGATCACAGCTATCCACGTGGAACGTTTTTCAATCAATTAAAAAAAACCTTTATAAATATTAAATTATTCAGTTATGAATGTTAATTGCTGGATCGCAACTGAAAATCCGTAGACAAGATGCCCTGCTCTCCTTTCCTTTTTGTGTGCATGATGAAAACAAATACACACTAACTTTGAGCAGTGTATAAACATTAGACCGTGACTGTGTATGAATGCGTAAAAGTCCTTTCTTAAGTATATAGCTTTGCAGAGAAACTTGCATATGATGTGTTAACAGGCCCATTTCAAGATTTTGTTGCATTTGACTTTATCGACAAACATTTTTCTTCAGTTTTTTTTTTTTGTTTAAAAAAGATTTTTTTGCAGTCGGCTTAAAATGGGAATTTCAGGCCCGTTGAATTGTTCTTTAGTTGTAGCCATGTTTTAGCCTTAGTTGTATTTATAATAACACATTTTCCCTGGAACGTTTATGGCCGCCTTAACTGTATTTTTCTTTCTGAATATTATTTGTAGCACGAGCATGTACAAAAAGAATGCTAGTGAATTACTCCAATCCCGGCGTTATGCGGATAATCGGCTAGTTTCATTTTTTTTCTTCGGACAAGAAGCAATTTTAGTTATCTGACTCACACCAGCCCGTCGACAAAGCGTAGCCAGAGGCGACGAGAGGACAGCGAGAAAATAAGATAACTCGGTCTGTGTCTTCATTCCCAGAACAAAGACCTATTTTTCTTTTATGTGTAATCCCTTTCCTCTCTATAGGATTAAAATGTCGGTCTCTGTTGAGATTGCAGCGCACACAGTTTTACAGGTGTAGAATGTAGATGAATCTGGGTAGGCCAACATACTGATAGAGAACAATAGGTCATATATCTCCTATTGAATGTATTATGCAGTATAAAGTTTTATAACTGACTGTTGTGTTATTGTGACTGGTTATATGTACAAAGTATTTCCGTCACTATAATCAATATTAATAGCCTAAAAATGGTGGTCTATTGTTGTTGCTGTTGCTGTTACTGCTACTGCTACTGCTACAAGTGATATTATTATTATTATTATTATTATTATTATTATTATTATTATTATTATTATAACAAAGACAATAATCATCATAATCATGTACCCAGTTACTACTAGGCCTACTACTTTACTACTACCAATAACAATAATAATAATAATAATAATAATAATAATACATTGCTTTTTGTGGTTCCATAACCGCTAGTGTTATGAGATTCTTAATATATTCATAAGTGAACCGCCAGTGCCATGTAGCAAATGTCGTCATTGCTAAATTAACACTTACCCTTTTATAGAGCAATCATAACATAATTATACAGTCCTCAAGGTGAAGCGATACGCTGGCGTTTCTTTTGCAGAGGGGAAAAGTTACTGTAAGCTCATCAGACAGTGCAGCGGAAATAGCGTCACAATAGATTAATCTGTTCTTTTTGATCTGCCATTAATTGCATGCAAAAAAGGAGAGAGCTGTGTTTACCTTGAAATCTGTGTCCGAAAAACCTGTTCCGCAAAACCCAGGGATAAAAATTTAGCGGGTCACGGTGCTGTGTTCCAAAAAACGAGTGGGGGTGTTGCAGATGCGAACCTCCGAGTTGGTGAGGGTGAACAGTCAATGACGGGTGGTTAACTGTCTCTGGGAAGACCAACTCCGGGTTCGGGTACAGAGACCGCCCCGCGGGGCCCTGGTAGCCGTTCATAAACGCATCTGTAGGGTTCGAGTAGCTCAGCGCAGTAGGTCGGATGGGATCCTCCGCAGTTAGAGGACTCTCCTTTGCAACCAAGGACTCGATGGTAAAACAGCGCTTGCCCGCCGGCGGAAACATGGTCTGACAGTCCAAGTGAAACCACCCCCCAAAAAATACAGTTCCCTCACTCAGACTCTTCTTCTGTAGTGATGAGTAGGTAAACTCATTTAAAAGGACATTTGGAAAGGCTAGGTGATCCGATCGTGCGTAAAATTGGGGAAAGGATTGAGACCTTTTTTTTTTTTTAAAAAGAAAAGCTTTAGGATCTTAAATGTGAATAGAGGAGGTATGAATCCATGGGACGGCACGTGCTGATGTAAGACGAAGTCAAACACCGTTTGAAAGCGGCTGTGGAGTGACAGAGGCGCAGATTTGTGCGGTGCCTATTGGTACCTGAGTGAACTGCCGTGATTGGACGACCAAGTCTATTCCGGAGCATGGAGTACTCAAAAACGCGGATTGGAGCTCATTTGTGGAGTTCATTTCTATTAATGTCGGATGGAGATACTCGGCATGAACAATCCGTTCAGTGTACCAAGTAATATGTGTTTAAGTAAGGTTTCCTTTCCTGTAATTACAGCGGAGCCTCCAGGGGGGCATTTCATTGGTCTTGTGGTCTCATTAAAATAGTTACCAAGCATGTCTTCCTCTCAAAGTTATCCTTATGAAGTATATCATATTGTCAAGTGAATGTGTGTAGCCTAATGCTGTTCCAGCCAACTTATACTGTAATAGTAATACTGTACTGTAAAAGTAAAACTCGAACTTATACAAAGGCAGTATATTTTGCTAAAGTGGACGTACAATGCACATAGGAGTGAGATTGGCTGAGCCAGTAAGAGCAGTTGTCTGGCAGTTGGAGGGTTGCCAGTTAGATCCCCCGCCCGGGGTGTGTCCAAGTGTCCCTGAGTAAGACACCTAACCCCTAAAATTCTCCTGACGAGTTGGTTGGTGCCTTGCATGGCAGCCAATCGCCATTGTTTTGTGTGTGAGTGTATGGGTGAATGAGAAGCACCAACAGCGCTTTGCATAAATGTGCTATATAAATGCCAGCCATTTACCATTTAACTCAAAGCTGTTCCAGCCAACTAGCAATGGCTGTGTTTTAAATTATTCTAAAACTCTTCGATTCGTACTAACAGCGCCACACCTTTGTAACTTTTTTTTTTTAATGCAATATGTGATATACATTCTGATTTTTGGACAAGCCCCTAATTCATTCAGATATTTTCACTTTCACTTTCAAGCATGAGCTTGCATTGGTTAAGGGGAACTATGAAAATTAAAATTTAGCATACCCAAACACAGCATATTATCCTTGAACAACAAAAACATAGTCTAGTTTTGCACTCTAACTTTAGCCACAGGCCAGCTTGGTGTAGTTCTTAGCCTAAGTATATACCTAATGTATTCATTTTCATCGTCATAATGTTTTGTCTAAAATACATATGGTGTAAAGAGTATGTTTACAATTTCAGCGCCATTCCTTGACTTTCAGAAAGCCACAGTGTAAGATGCATGTGTCAGTAACAATAGTGTATTTGGACTGAAACAGGACCCCTAATAAATCTAAATAATGTGGGCAGCGTGGAATAAACTTGTGTGGCGCATCAGATAAACCCTTGGTTCATAGGAATCCAGGTTGCGGGATACGAGGGTGCCTATACCTTCATCAATTGGACATATTATTCCTCCCTTTGGCTACATAAATATGTATGCAATAAGCAGTAACCTACACATATCTGTCATGTGTGATTTATCCAAGGAGTGGTTATGTTTTTACACCCCCTGCCCCGCCCATACGGCCTAATAATGATAGTGCTATCACTCACTTAAAAGAAACTCTTTGAAAGGGATGAAAGGTTAATGTAAGTTTACTTCTTGGCACATGTCACTTGTCTTTGGAAGTGAGCCTATTACACCAGAAAATGAATAAAGAAAATAATCCTCGACTCCTCCCATCCTGCAGCCCGCCGCAGTCTATTCCCGAAATCCATGTCGTGATTTCATCCCCTCTCTTCCACACCTCCAGACACACGAGCCTGTACGAGTGGGACACCGATATTCTGGGTTCACGCGCTCCCGAGGAGCCTTGAAGATGCCTTTTGTTGCCGGTTATAAATGCCTGTCGAAAATAAAATCGCTTATCCTGAAATATTACTGCTGATATTTTTAATAATAATAACAATAACGAATTAATTAACAATAATATAAATAAGAATCATAATAATCACAGCATGTTCGTTGTCAATAATAATCAGTTATACTCATTGTCATTGTGGCAATATTTTATTATATTTAATTATTAACCATATTAATATTAATATTAGCTTCCAAGTATACGCAAAAATAATATTAATCATTGAAACGACAGTAATGGTAGTACAGATCTTGTTTGGATTAGAAAACAAAGCGACACAGAGATGCAATATCGTTTAATAATTTAAGGCCTATACAAGCAGTGGAAAATTCCAGGAATCGTTTACCTTTCTTTATGTTTCTTTATGAGTTCACCCGAACAACTACGTTACTTTGATTCTATCTCAAACTTTGCATTGCCTGACTTGCAACACTAGCCTACAGTATGTCTGGTAAATAGACTACCGCATCTTAATTTCCTCGAGTTTAGTCCCTTGCTTGAAGCAAGATTAGATCAACGATAATGATTACGGCTGTCTATCTTATATTCGTACGTCCATTACGGTTAATAATTACTCTGGTCCCAGTTTCCCTCCCTTCCATGGAAGCCAAAGTATTCATTTTCGTTTTATTTCACACAAAACTCTCGTCTGAAGAGGAAGTAAAATCTGTTCTTTACAAAGCTTGTACTTTTGCATCTTTGGATGCTAGAATTATTATTATCTTTTGTAATATATTATTATTTTAATTATTATAAATACGCAGTTGTTTCATCTGGCTGATTCTGTCATTGTAACTGCACTGTAACTGCACATAACCAATTATATAAACTTCAATTAAATTCATACAGCATAATTTATGCTTTGTTTTGTACGGTAGCATGGTCGTACTGTTTATTAAGTTCGATAAAGTGGAGGTCTACTTTTGTGAGACACTCGTCCCCCAACTTTCACTTCTGTTTTTGGCCATTGCTGTGAGCCGGACTTAATAAGAAACCTTGGCTATACCACGTTTCGTCGGACACATATTAACTCGATCAATCGCAGCTGTAGGCCTATATCAGTTGAGCAGTTTCCATCGTTGAACTTAATGACAGCGAGTGATAACATCTACTGCCCGGCCAATGTTGCTGCAGCTGTTAGTCTTGCTGGCGACTCAATGGTCGGTTTCAAGTGCAACACGTTAAAATAAGCCAGCAAACGCCAATGAATACAGAAACGTTTTTTTATAGATCCACAAAATAAGTATACATAAACATATCCGCTTAACTTCAGCCCTCCTATATCTTAAAAAAGCAAAATAAAAGCTTTCAGATGAGTCCACTGACTTTGCTGCGAATACTACTGGAATACTACTAAGTTAATAACTAACGCGCTCTTTTGCCCAGAGAGAGCATTAGAAAATCATTACAGAGAAAAATAATGAGACGGGACAAGATGTTGATTGGGTGTTTAGAAGTCAAAGGATCTTAAACTCACCGAGTCATCGGTTTAGTCCACCTAATTATTTCCTTTCACCGCACTATTTAGCAGCAGGCCCGTTTAATTAGGCCGACAAAGGGCTATAATAGCGAGCGGGGATTGGTATTTATACCCTTTTATTTAGTAAAGCAACTGCATTAGAATTATCTTCTATAATCATATTATTGGTATCTATTTGATTTATTTGTTTCTTCCCATGCTAAAATATCCTGCAAAGGAAATGCTAAGGGGAACGCATGTAGACTAATTTAGAATGTGAGGAATACCATTTTTAAATAAATTATTGGCATGTGGATTGAACTTCAGACAGTAGCGAATCACATTCTGTCCTTTACTAGTTTGAACTGAAACACTGAACCTTTCCTTTACGAATAGCCTTTACATGATTATATATGAATGGGATCAGTGCTAGGTTACCGCTGTATTTGTAATATTAATGCATTTAGTTTGTTTTTATAATTATAAACAATAATACGGAATCACAATCGTATCCCCGTCCAGAAGGCAGCACGCGGATCCAAATGGATCTTCCGAATCGCTAACAATTATTATAGCCTATCAAATGTCATGATTACTTGCCGTAAAAAAGCACATAGGCCTACATTCGTTGATTTTTGCCTTAACGTCAAATACATTTGACGACGACGAATTAGTTAGGCAGCGTGAATTAACTCTGTCACGATTCCAATGCAAGTGTTGAACTGACAGTCATGTGTTCATTGACAGGCTGTCGCGATGGTGGCATTACTCAACATCGCTAATGCTCCATCGGGTTGTCGTCATTTGGCCTACTTGACACCAACACCATATGCCGGCCATCTCGGTGTAACTCTCAGGAAATTTGGCGACGTACTTATACGTGTTGTTTCAGTTCGCATTAAAAATAGGCCTACCATAAATATACAAATAATTATAACGATTGTCGCACTTAGTCTTG